>NC_045445.1:79003887-79009813 GCF_002776525.5 Piliocolobus tephrosceles
AAAAAAAAAAAAAAAAAAAAAAAAAAAAAAAAAAAAAAAAAAAAAAAACCAAAGCAATCAAACAAAAAACCATGCCCATTCAAGATCGTTAGTATAAGGTATACAGATAGAACTTCTCAGGAAAGAAATTGCCAGCAGAGCCAAGTTTTCCATCTATTAAGTAATCTTTAAGAAAACATTTTTTAGATTTATGATTCACTTGAGACCTGGTTTAGGAGCTAGGAGACCTGCCTGGGTTGTTAGATGCAGCATGCACTTAGAGTCCAAACCTGTCTCCTTTACTTACTACTGGTGTGATTGCAGATAAATTTTGTTTTTCCTGTTGTTTCTCACTGCTCTGGGCTTCATTTTCCTCACCTATAAAATGTTCATAACATTTTACAAGGTTGTTTTTGTGAGAAGTAAATGAGATAGTGTGCCTATTTCTGACACATAGTAGGTACACAGTAAATGGTAGCTATTATTGATTTAAGTATACCCATCTTCCAAACACTTCTCTGCAGATAGCCTGCATCTGAATTTTCTGGGGAGTTTATTCAAAATGAAGATGCCTGAATTCCACCCAAAAATGTCTAAATTGGAATCCTAGAATGGGGCCTGGAATCTGTATTTTAACTAAGCACCAGATGAGTTCTTGGGGGAGAGGAGGTTTTTTGGAAGCTGGCACTTTTCGGTCAAAGTACTGAGAAGGAGAAACTCTCTACCAAGGGACTAAGAAAGCTGGAGAACGTATTAGTATTGAATGCACTGTTTCAGAGGGCTTGGTGGAAATTGTTGAGAGCGTAAAGAACAGTGTAAGTGGAGATGAAAGTGGAAGCTGACCTCTATGAAAATGGAAGTTTAGGTGGATGTGGGACCAGATGGACTTGAGGTTTTTATGGTGACTGAGGAGAATCAAGATAAGAAGCAGGGATGGAGTCATCTTGTCTGTGGCAAAGAGAAACTTGGTATGCAGTTGTTTGGTGTCAGAGGCAGTGCATAATCAACCTAGTCTACTGTAAACCTTTTATTCTTCAATTTAAATAATTAAATGGAGGGGAACTTATTTATTAAAATGGATTACAAATTGGAGCTAAAGTGAGTATATATTATCTAAATCCAAGCCTTTTGTCTTCTCCCTATTATACTGCTCTTAATTTGTTCTAGAAAGCTTACTTTCTAGTTGCTTTGGCATGAGTTGGAAAACCACCCTGTGCTTTCTAAACCAGCGCATCTGAAACATTTATGTTTGGATGTGTAAGGCACTTGATATTGCTTCACTGGGCGGGTTACTTTTATATTCCCAGAAAGCATAGAATGTGAAGAGAAGCCTTTCGCTGCTGCTTTAATAGCTGGAGGAAAAAAATACATGACAGTAAATCTGCTTCGAATTCCCCGATACTAACATAATTAACCAGGCATGGGTACATATTTTATTTCTACTATATTTGAATATTTGCAATAACATTTCCTATTTCTATAATATGCTTTAATGGGGGATAACAACCCCAGTTAATTAAGTTCCAGGGCATTTGTGGGACAATAATATGCATCATAATACACCTTTTCAAAGAGATACATTGAGCTCTAGAGAAACTAGGTTTTCAATAACAATGCCTATATAAACAAGACATTGTGCTGCTAGAAACAAAGGCAATTGTAATCTTTTCTACTACCATCAAATGAATATATATGATGCTGTTTTAAGGCTTTTGGGTTAAAAATACCTTCTACAGATGTTAAGGAATAAAACGGCTTTACTCTTAAGATTTGCGTGCTATACTCTTTAAACCTTGATTTATTTTTAAGATCTCCGACATTCAACAGGTACAAACCTCCTAAAGCGACTTCCTAAAGAGTGATACCTGGGCCCCTGCAATGAAAGCAACACATCAACTTTAGCTTTCACATATGTTTACAAAATGACTAGATGAAATTACATCCTACTAGGATGCCACTCTTCTCCTGGTTTGTGAGCATGTTCAGGGCAGAGATTGCAGCTCCAGAGCCTAGCACAGAGTATTGGGACAAAATAAGTATCTGTTGAGTGGGTGACTTAACTGAATGAATAAATTAATAGATCACTGATTATCTTTCACTTGTCTTTCCATCTTGCTATTCCCCTTCTCAGGGCAAACTGAAGCAAATGCTTAGAATTCATCCATATCTTGAATTTTATTGTGAACTCCTAAAGGTGCAAACTTTGGCAAAATGGAAGTACTAAGAGACAGACATTGGTTTTCTTGTCAAATTGATTTTGCTCAGTGATTCTTATTCAAAAGATTTAAAAACCTCCCTAGCCATTAGAGGCAAAACTTAAACTAAATAAATATTTTGTGGGTGTCTCTTAAAAAAGTCCAGTTGGCTGGGCGTGGTGGCTCATGCTTGTAATCCCAGAACCTTGGGAGGCCGAGGTAGGTGGATCACGAGGTCAGGAGTTTAAGATCAGCCTGGCCAACATGGCAAAATCCCGTCTCTACTCAAAATACAAAAATTAGCCGGGCATGGTGGCATATACCTGTAATCCCAGCTACTCGGGAGGCTAAGGCAGGAGAATGGCTTGAATCCAGGAGGCGGAGGTTGTGGTGAACTGAGATTGTGCCAATGCACTCCAGCCTGGGTGATAGAGCAAAACTCCATCAAAAAAAAAAAACAAAAAAAAAACTCGAGTTTCTTAAAGAAGTATTGTAATCTTAAAACAGTGACGGTATCCACTATAAAGAAAAACACTGTTTCAAACACATAGCAGCCAAGAAGATCTTTTTATTTTAAAAAACAACTGAATCAGATCATATGGGGTTCCTTTTAAAAACTCTTCAACAACTTCTCATTGCTCTTAGGATAAGATCCAAAATGTCTAATATGAACTACAAGCTAATTTGTTGATTCATTGAAGAAATATTGATTGAGTGCCTTTTAGGTATTTTAGGTTGGGAAAATACCGCTGGGGGGGGTGGGGCAAAGTCTCAGTTCTCACGGAGCTTACACTTGCCAGAAGTGGGGATGGGCCAACGGAAACACTGACAGACTGTAAACATATAAATAAAATCAACAAACAAAATCAACAAATAACAAGACAAATTCCTTTCTGACGAGTACTACAGAGAAAATAAAATAGAATATTTGCTAGAGAAAACAAGCTATTCTTTCAGTTCCCCCCAGGTTCCTTTCTCTCATCCCATGGAATTTGTACGAGTTATTCCCTCTCCCAGGGTTCCTCTCTCATCTTCCTCTCATCCGGAACCATCATTCTGTCTTCAGGTCTCAGCTAAAAATGGCAGCTTCTTTTGTTTAAATGTTCCTTTTATATACTTGCCATTGTCCCCTTATGTCTCCTTTGTAATGTTCATTACATTTAAAAGTATCTGTTCAATGTCTTTCTTGCCATAGGGAAGGGTCTTCTAGTGTATGTTCTACTGATGGTGGTACGTCCCCAGCGACCAGAAGGTAGCAGATTATCAATACATTTTGTTAAAATGAACAGAAGGAAGATTGGGAAGATCTTTTCCTTTTTTCCTATTAAGGGCCACTTGACCAAGAACGGGTAAAACTCATTTGAAGTTCACACATACATAAGAAGAGCATGGGGCTGGGCGCTGTGGCTCACGCCTGTAATTCCAACACTTTGGGAGGCCAAAGTGGGCGGATCACCTGAGGTCAGGAGTTTGAAACCAGCCTGACCAACATGGCGAAACCCCGTGTCTACTAAAAACGCAAAAATTATCCAGGAGTGGTGGATGCCTGTAATCCCAGCTACTCAGGAGGCTGAGGCAGAAGAATCTCTTGAACCTGGGAAGCAGAATTGCAGTTAGCTTAGATCGCACCATTGCACCTCAGCCTGGGTGACAGAGCGAGACTCCGTCTCAAAACAAACAAAACAACATGGGAGGAAAATGCAATTAGGTTAAATAGAAACCAAATAAGTATTTAGTAGTCGCTTTGGTAGGTTCTAGAGTGGCACTGAATGCCACCATGGGATAAATTGTATTCAGAAGCACCTTACCTTATCGTAAGTAAAGTAGCTCCACGTTTATAAAAGAACACGAATGAATATGTGGAAAAGGAAAAGAAAGAAAGTATATTTGAAGCATGGAAAGAATAAGTGGTAAGGGAGATATGTATTTTTCAAATCCAGGCAGATTTTCCTTTCAAAATAAAAATGGCTCTACCCCTTTCCAATACCAAGTAATAATGCACATTATAAAATGTTGAAGACAATACTGAAAGAGGTAGAGAACATAAAAATGGGCCCTGAGCAGTGGCTCATGCCTGGAATCCCCGCACTTTGGAAGGCAGAGGCGGGTGGATCACTTGAGGTCAAAAGCTGGAGACCAGCCAGGCCAACATAGTGAAACCTCGTCTCTACTCAAAATACAAAAATTAGCTGGGCGTGGTGACACGAGCCTGTAGTCCCAGCTACTCAGGAGACTGAGGCAGGAGAATCGCTTGAAACCAGGAGGTGGAGGTTGCAGTTAGCCGAGATTGTGCCACTGCACTCCAGCCTGGCTGACAGAGTGAGACTCCATCTCACAAAAAAAAAAAAAAAAAAAAAGTAACCTGAACCTATTTACAGCTCAGGTACTCATTTTTAATGCCTACATAGTAGTCTATTATGTGGTTATACTGTAACTAATTATTGTTGAATTGTTATTTTTTCTGATTTGTCAATATTTCGATGTTATAAATCACACTGTAATTAGCATCTTTGCACATTCGTTACATACATATTTGCAAATTTGTCCACTTCTTTCCTTAAAATAAATTTCTGTATCTGGACATGTTGGTCAAATACTATGAATATGAGTCTTTTGAAACACATTACCAAATTGCCTTAAGAAAACCATTCAGGACATAGGCATGGGCAAGGACTTCATGTCTAAAACACCAAAAGCAACGGCAGCAAAAGCCAAAATTGACAAATGGGATCTAATTAAACTAAAGAGCTTCTGCACAGCAAAAGAAACTACCATCAGAGTGAACAGGCAACCTACAGAATGGGAGAAAATTTTTGCAATCTACTCATCTGACAAAGGGCTAATTTCCAGAATCTACAAAGAACTCAAGCAAATATACAAGAAAAAAACAAACAACCCCATCCAAAAGTGGGGAAAGGATATGAACAGACATTTCTCAAAAGAAGACATTCATACAGCCAACAGACACATGAAAAAATGCTCATCATCACTGGCCATCAGAGAAATGCAAATCAAAACCACAATGAGATACCATCTCACACCAGTTAGAATGGCAATCATTAAAAAATCAGGAAACAACAGGTGTTGGAGAGGATGTGGAGAAATAGGAACACTTTTACACTGTTGGTGGGATTGTAAACTAGTTCAACCATTATGGAAAACAGTATGGCGATTCCTCAAGGATCTAGAACTAGATGTACCATATGACCCAGCCATCCCACTACTGGGTATATACCCAAAGGATTATAAATTATGCTACTACAAAGACACATGCACACGTATGTTTATTGCGGCACTATTCACAATAGCAAAGACTTGGAATCAACCCAAATGTCCATCAGTGACAGACTGGATTAAGAAAATGTGGCACATATACACCATGGAATACTATGCAGCCATAAAAAAGGATGAGTTTGCGTCCTTTGTAGGGACATGGATGCAGCTGGAAACCATCATTCTTAGCAAACTATCACAAGAAGAGAAAACCAAACACCGCATGTTCTCACTCATAGGTGGGAACTGAACAATGAGCTCACTTGGACTCGGGAAGGGGAACATCACACAATGGGGCCTATCATGGGGAGGGGGGAGGGGGGAGGGATTGCATTGGGGAGTTATACCTGATATAAATGATGAATTGATGGGTGCTGACGAGTTGATGGGTGCAGCACACCAACATGGCACATATATACATATGTAACAAACCTGCACGTTATGCACATGTACCCTAGAACTTAAAGTATAATAAAAAA
>NC_045445.1:79009913-79013300 GCF_002776525.5 Piliocolobus tephrosceles
TAGAACTTAAAGTATAATAAATAAATAAATAAATAAAAGAAAAGAAAAAAGAAAACTGATACTGGCTGGAAGCGGTGGCTTATGCCTATAATCCCAGCACTTTGGGAGGCTGAGGCGGACAGATCACAGTATCAAGAGATCAAGACCATCCTATCCAACATGGTGAAACCCCGTCTCTACTAAAAGTCTGTAATCCCAGCACTTTGGGAGGCCGAGACGGGCGGATCACAAGGTCAGGAGATCGAGACCATCCTGGCTAACACGGTGAAACCCCGTCTCCATTAAAAAATACAAAAAATTAGCTGGGCGAGGTGGCGGGCACCTGTAGTCCCAGCTACTCGGGAGACTGAGGCAGGAGAATGGCGCAAACCTGGGAGGCGGAGCTTGCAGTGAGCTGAGCTCCAGTCACTGTACTCCAGCCCGGGGGGACAGAGCGAGACTCCGTCTCAAAATAAATAAATAAATAAAATAAAATAAAATAAAATAAATAAAAAAATTAGCTGGGTGTGGTGGCACACGCCTGTAATCCCAGCTACTCGGGGGGCTGAGGCCAGAGAATCGCTTCCACCTAGGAGGCGGAGGTTGCAGTGAGCCAACATTGCACCACTGCATTCCAGCCTGGCAACAGAGACAGAGTGAGACTGTCTCAAAAAAAAAAAAAAAAAGACAACTGATATCAATTTGTCCCACTGGTGATACAAATGCGCCCATTTCATAGGATCTTCATCAACAATTAATATTATCAATTTTTTTATCCTTGACATTCTGATAGGCAAAAACAAGGAATTTAAAAAAAAATTTTTAGTTCATTAAGTTTTTTTGTTTTGTTTTGGTTTTTCTGAGACAGAGTTTCACTCTTGTTGCCCAGGCTGGAGTGCAATCACGCAATCTTGGCTGGCTGCAACCTCAGCCTCCCAAGTAGCTGGGATTATAGGTGCCTGCTACCACGCCCAGATAATTTTTTTTCTGAAGTTTTAGTAGAGACGGGGTTTCACCATGTTGGCCAGGCTGGTCTCAAATTCCTGACCTCAGGCAATCCACCCACCTCAGCCTCCCAAAGTGCTGGGATTTCAGGCATGAGCCACCAAGTCCAGCAGTTGTTTTTTAATTATTGTGGATACATAACAGTTGTACTTAATTGTTTTTATTTTTATTTTTGATTAATTACTAGTGAGGCTGAATATATTTTCATCAAGTACAAGGTTATTTACTAACAAGAAAAAAAGAACATATTGCCATATGCTTATCAGTCACGTGTTTTATCCTTTTATGAATTACCCATTCACGTTCTTTGCACATTTTGAAATGGAAGTAGTTATTTTTTTTTTTTTTTTTAAGATGCAGTCTTGCTGTTGCCCAGGCTGGAGTGCAGTGGCACAACCTTGGCTCACTCCAACCTCCGCCTCCCGGGTTCAATCAATTCTTCTGCCTCAGCCTCTCAAGTAGCTGGGACTTTAGGCGTGCACCACCATATCCAGCTAATTTTTGTACTTTTTTAAGTAGAGACGGGGTTTCACCATATTGGTCAGGCTGGTCTTGATCTCCTGACCTCGTGATCTGCCCGCCTCGGCCTCCCAAAGTGCTGGGATTACAGGCGTTAGCCACCGTACCCGGCCAGTACTTATCTTTTTAAAAATCAATGTTTAACAACTCTTTATAGGCTAATATTAGCCATATGCGTTTATTTCATATGTAACATTTTTGCTAGTGTTTCATTTATCTTTTTATTAAGTAAAGATATTACCCCTCGGCTGTAATATGCATTTTGAAATGATTTTTTTCAGTTTATCATTTGTCTTTTAACTTTACTAACCTTGTATTTTGACATTTAGAAGGTTTACTTTTATTTATGAAGTTGTACTTATTAGTCTTTCACATTATGGATTTTGTGTTGTATTTCGAAAGTGCTTCTGCATCCCGAAGGCTATAGAAATATGAACCTAGGCCAGGGCAGTGGCTCACGCCTGTAATCCCAGCACTTTGGGAGGCCCAGGCAGGCGGATCATGAAGTCAGGAGTTCGAGACCAGGCTGGCCAACATGGTGAAACCCCGTCTCTACTAAAAATACAAAAATTAGCCGGCCGTGGTGGTGTGCACCTGTAATCCCAGTTACTGGGGAGGCTGAGGCAGGAGAATCGCTTGAATCCAGGAGAGAGAGGTTGCAGTGAGCTAAAATCATGCCACTGCACTCCAGCCTGGGCAACAAAGCAAGACTCCAAAAAAAAAAAAGAAAGAAAGAAAAGAAAACGAAGGAAGGAAGGAACGGAGGGAGGGAGGGAGGAAGGAAACATAAATAGTAACCTATATTTTATTCCACTTCTTTTGTGATTTTATAGTTTACATTAAGCCACATAAGCCTCAAGAATACGTTAAGGAGTGGCTAATGTTATTGCCATAATCAGAATATCAGGCTTAATGGCAATTGCAGGCCACTGAAGAATTCATTTTACACATTCTAGGTAAACGTTCTAGTACATGATTATGTAAAATAAGACAATAATCTGAGTAGATACACAGCACCTAAATCATGTATCCCTCTGCCAAAAATGACAATATCAATGAGTCTTCTAGGGAGTTGGGCAGGTAAGTATGAGGGATATTGTTTTAACTGCTTGGAGTGAAATACTTATATTCCAGGCTGATATAACATCCATCAAGCTGAGGGGGTAATTCTCCCAAAGTATTTTGAGGGCTATGTGGTCGCTGGGGACACAACAGTGAACAAAACAGAGAGGTTTACTGCTCAGAAAGGGTGAAGTAAACAAATAAATAACATACTTTCAGATTAAGTGTTTTACAAGAAAAGTAAGGAGATGGGAGAAATCGTTATTCCTTTTTTCTTTTTTTTTTTTTTTTTCCTCAGACCCTTTTCCGCCTTCAGGAAGAAGTTATTTTATGTAGGGTGGTCAGGGAAGGCTTCTCTAGGAAGGTAATAATTGTGAGGCTTGGATGATGAAAGCAAAGATATGAAAATAAAATATTCCAGCAAAGGTAAAGTAGTTCAGGTAGGAAGAAGTTAGCTTTGCTGAAAAAACAGTAAGAAAGCCAGCATAGCTGGCATGCTATTGGAAAACAGAAAAATTGGGAAAAGGAAAAGAACCTAAAAACTTGGGTAAGGTTTTCCTTTAACTGTGACAATGGGAGTGGCATGCTGTGTGGCGCGTTCCCTCAATTCTTTCAGGCATTACTACTGAAGAAAGGCCTTCTTTAACTGCCCTTTTACAAATTCCAACGTTATCAGATTTTCCCACCCTTTTACAATCACAGCCCTTTTTCGAATACTTTAGAGTTACCGCCTCAAAGTTATCAGTCTTTTAAACATCACGAATCCGTTTGCCCCTAGAAGGAACTCTTCCGTCCCCCTTCTCCTTGATTTTTCTCCTTGGT
>NC_045445.1:79013700-79016426 GCF_002776525.5 Piliocolobus tephrosceles
ATATATTTATATATGTGTGTGTGTATATATATTTGTGTGTGTATATATATATTTGTGTGTGTATATATATTTGTTTCTAAATTATTGTCCCAGGCCCCCAGTAAATTATAAAGACTCAAGAACTGGGATTTTGATATTTCTTTCTTTATTACTATTTTTTTTTAAGACAGAGCCTTGCTCTGTCACCCAGGCTGGAGTGCAGTGGCGTGATCTTGGCTCACTGCAACCTCCGCCTCCTGGTGTCAGCTATTCTCCTGCCTCAGCCTCCCCAGTAGCAGGGATTACAGGCACCCGCCACCACGCCTGGGTAATTTTGGTATTTTCAGTAGAGACTGGGTTTCGCCATGTTGGCCAGGCTGGTCTCGCACTCCTGACTTCAGGTGATCCGCCCGCTTCAGCCTCCCAAAGTGCTAGGATTACAGGCGCGAGCCACTGCGCCCGGCCTCTTCTCTTTCTAAATTTTGGTCTATTTTAATTTCCTAAGCAGCTACAATGGCGTTTGACATACAGTTGGCATTCAGTAAATATATCTTGAATAAAACGTAGGCTACTGTATGAACTGGTCTGGACGGATTGTGTGAACTGATGTGATGCCAGGTTAAACTAATATCACATTTCTCACTCTCTGAAAATGTCTTCAAGCAGTCAGACCGTGACGTCCTTCAGTTTTCAAAATGGGAAAGCGAAGGTTCCCACAATTCTCACAACGCAAATTTCTCGCCACAGTTCAAAATGGCGGAGGAGGGTGGGGCCTGTCACATGGTGGGCGTCATAACAGCTTTCCTTTTCCAAACCGCCGCGTCGTCTGCCGTCCCCCTCCTCCTCCCGCGGAGCCTTTTCGAGGAATGGACTGGGATTGGCTAATAGGCTGGGAGTGGGGCTGCGGTGCCGGGACGCGGCATCATCACTTCCTGTTGTGGGCAGTCGTTTCCTGTCGCTGCTTGGTAACAATGGGGAAGATAATGGCTGCCTGAGCAACGTCTCCGAGCAGGCGCTGGGCTAGAGGCGGGTCTCAACCAGCTACTCATTGGAGCGGGCTTGAGAGCGGCGGCCAGGGAGGTGCGGAGCAGCCTCGGCGGCGGCGGCCGAACCAACCGAGTCGGATCCTGACCCTAAAACCTAGTAAGTGAAGACTTGGGAATCCTGTGAGAAATGGATGTAGAGCGAGAGGAAGACAGCGGAGACGCGGCTGCCGCGTTCTCTCAAAATGGCCCGAGTGACGCGTCGTGGCAGAGGCTCAGTGCCGCCTCCGGACCCCAGGCCCGTTGCTGCGGGGGGCTCCGTGGCGTAGTCGCCGCTGCCATTTTAGTTGAGTGGTATAGTCGACAGGCTCTTTGAAGGGGAAGAAGGTGGGTAGTACTTCCTCTCCGCGGCCGCGCGAGCTGCAGCCCAGGCCCTCCCGAGCCTTAGGAAATGAGGGGAGGCGGTTTTCGAGTTTTGGCCTCAGGCGTCAGAATCTTAGAGCGTCTCAGGCTTTTTCTTCTCTGTTCTCTGAAGGCTTCCCTGACCTCCCCGCGTTTTTCATGGCGGGCTTGGGTTTGGGAAAAGGAAAGTAAAACATCAGGCTGCCCCAAGTGAGATGCTGGGAACTCCTGGGCCTTTAGATTTCCCCAGATTTGCAAAACCTCGTTTTCTGCCCTTCTGCAGGGTATTACCAATTAGGCGCCCCCTGGGGCCGCGATGACATCTTGCCTGAGGATCTGAGGCAAATGTGGTCTTGCTCGAATAACCCTGGCATATCCTTTGCCAGGTATCACTGGAAGGATCCCCTGCAAAAGAGAGGGAAAAGCCGTTAGGTGTTTGTTGTTTTCTCCTGGGTAAGGGATGGAATTAGGCCAAATTATTTTCAAGTTAATTTCTGTTTAATCCACCAACAACCCAATCCCTCCCCAGTTAACAAAAAAAGTCTAAGGGGTCTCTGCTTCTGCAGGCGGTACCTGCCACGCACGCCATAGCTTAGTAACTAGTATTAACCGGTTGGGCTTCTGCTTCCTGAATACTCGGTCCCTTTTTCCCTTATGCTGATTAATTTCAAGATGGAGGAGACAGCCACGTTCCTTCCCTAGACAGTTTCACCATACTTATTCCACAGGTTAGTCTGGGAATGTGAGGCCTAGCAGTCTTGTTATTGAGGTCGTTTTTTTTTTCATTTTGGGGCAAGAGGAAGCAGTTATATCAGATTGTCATCTACCATTGCAAGACTCCACAATGATTTTTTTGCCAGAAATAAGGAGCCCGCATTTCCTGAATCAGAATTAACCGCAGTGCTTTGGACTGATTGAAAGGGGGAAGAAATAATAAACCTACTGCTACTAATCATTTATTTCACTCTTCGTGATTATAGGCAAAGTAACTACTTAATCACCCCATTAGGTATATTGTATCTTCCCTGGAAGACTGACACAATTATAGCCCACCCCCCTCCCCGTGACTTTTCTAAACTGTAAAAATATAGCTTAGGTAGGTAGAAAGACCAATCCACTTTTTAAAACTTGATTTTTGGACACTCTCCACTTACTGAAAAATGTTACAAAGATTTTTTAGCCCATGATGTTGTGATGAATTTTAATACTTTAGTCTCTACCTTAGGCTAGTGTAAATGTGCCCAGTAAGTTCTTGAAAGTGACTATCAGAATCTGAAAATAATTACTGATATGATTAAGAAAGGCCTATTTTAAGCTTATAATAAAACGTAAATTGTCTCTCAGTCTTAAAAGACATGTTTT
>NC_045445.1:79016526-79017565 GCF_002776525.5 Piliocolobus tephrosceles
TATAATAAAACGTAAATTGTCTCTCAGTCTTAAAAGACATGTTTTATCTAACTTCTGGTCCCCTTTGACCTTCTTGCTGTCACCAAATGCCCTAATACTAGCATTGAGTTAGGTTGGGTTATGGTGTGTCTGTATTGTGTTTTTTTTTTTTTTTTTTTTTTTTAGGTTGTGTCTAATTCAAAGAAAATGTGTATCTTTTAAAAGAGGAAGAATAATGGATTCTTTTTTTTTCTAGAGCAGAGTGTGAAGAAAACTAAAATCCAGTTTATTGTATTTCAATACTATGTCATAACAGTCAGGTAATTTATTTTTTGTTGCGTCTCCTGATGATTTATGTGTAGAATGCATGTTTACAAATATTTGTTGTTCTATTTTGCAGGCCCTGTAATTCGATGGGCTCATTGATAGATGTTAGATGGTATTGGGTATTCTTCATGATAAGAATGGGTACTTTTCACTGGGAATTAAAAGGGTATTGTTTCTGGATACCTGGAACTCACCAGTGCTTTATCTGTGCGTTTGACTCTTTAATGTCTGAGGTTTACCAATACCTGTATAGAACAAAAAAAAATTTGTTGTCTAATATCATTGTTGGAATGGCATGAGTATAAGTAAAATAACATTTAAATGTTCATTGGATAACTAAATGAAATATCAGTAGAATAGCTTACGAGAGTGTGATCTTACATTACTTTGGTGGTTGATTTTTTTTCCTTTAAGATTCAAAAATTCATAATTGATACATGATACTCTTAATTGGTATTAACTCCTTTCATTATTATTATCATCGTCATTAGGGTAACCACATAATTTATTGCCCTAACCAAGACACTTTTTTTTTTTTTTAATTTTTTTCTTCTTATTATTATTATTGTACTTTAAGTTCTAGGGTACATGTGCATAATGTGCAGGTTTGTTACATATGTATACTTGTGCCGTGTTGGTGTGCTGCACCCATCAACTCGTCAGCACCCATCAACTCGTCATTTACATCAGGTATAACTCCCAATGGAATCCCTTCCCCCCCCCCCCCCCCCCC
>NC_045445.1:79017665-79025479 GCF_002776525.5 Piliocolobus tephrosceles
AGAACATGCGGTGTTTGGTTTTCTGTTCTTGTGATAGTTTGCTAAGAATGATGGTTTCCAGCTGCATCCATGTCCCTACAAAGGACGCAAACTCATCCTTTTTTATGGCTGCATAGTATTCCATGGTGTATATGTGCCACATTTTCTTAATCCAGAGTACAAAAGGAACATTAATAATTCCTGGACAACAGGTGCAAACCTTGATTGTCCCAGACAAACTGGGATGGATACTTAGCCTAAATTCATAACCAACTTCTGCTGAAGGCCTGTGGTGCTAGGCCATGTGCTTTACATGCATTATTTTATAATCCTCACAACAAAGCCTCATGAGAATGTTAACTGTTTTATAGAGGAAACCAAAAACCCAAAGAAGTTAAGTATAATTTGTCCTCAGTTAAATAGCTTTAAGTGGTAGAGCCCTCATTTTATCCCAGGCCTGTGTGACGTTATGCTTCTAGGTTTGATTGCTGTCTAATTAGATAGGAAATTCAATGAAAATGAAAGGTTGTAGTAAACAAGTCTGTAGGTTATGTTGCATCAGAAACTTTTGTTAACACTTAAAGATTATCCTGCAATCCCCCCTTTTTGTCTGTTACATTCCTGTTTCAGCTATTATACATGTTTACAAATATTTATTGTTCTATTTTGCAGGCCTTGTAATTGGATGGGCTTATTGATAGATGCTAAATAGTTCTTTGTATATAGTTTGATAATTTAAAATCAGAAATTATTTTAAGAAATAGCTTAATAATGAAATGATCCGGAAATATTAGGCTGGTTGGATATCTTTGAGGTTAGTGAACATGTAGTGAACCTTAAATAATATAGTAGGTCAAATGAGGCATCTGCCTTTATGGAATTACATTATGTGTACATTAATTTTTCCATGGCCATGGTGGATCAGAAATAGAGCAGATCACCAACCAGCCTCCTGTTCTCTTCATTTACAATAGAGTGGATGACCAATTAGAGAATAAAAAGTCTTCTGTCAAACCCAAACCAATGAGGTCCTAGAATTTTGTGCCACTGCATAGGACTGGACAAGTTTTTCTTTAACACAAAGATTTCCAAAACCTATGGCCCATTGATTTCAGAAAGTATCTAGTTTACATAATAAATTGAAGTTTTGATGTCCAATATAAGAAAGCAATAACACTTCTGTGTCTATTTTTCTTTAATTTTTTTTTTCTCAACCTCAAATATGAGTTTCCCAGATAATCCAGCAATTCATTTCTCTTTTTATCAATTGAGGTAGTTTTTAAATACACCTCACTTGGGGGGATATATTTATGAACTTGTGGTTTTTCTCCTGAAATATATAGTTGGTATTTTTGCTCTAGATTTTCCTATATTGTAATGCTCCAACCCAAGGTGGGTTTTTTTGTTTTTTTGTTTTTTTGGTTTGGGGGAAGAGTGGAACAAGTTTTGCTCTGTCGCCCAGGCTGGAGTGCAGTCGCGCGATCTTGGCTCACTGCAACCTCCGCCTCCCGGGTTCAAGCGATTCTCCTGCCTCAGCCTCCCGAGTAGCTGGGATTACAGGCATGTGCCACCACGCCTGGCTAACTTTTGTATTTTTGCTGGAGAAGGAGTTTCACCATGTTGGCCAAGCTGGTCTCGAACTCCTGACCTCAGGTAATCCACCTGCCTTGGCCTCCCCAAGTGCAGGGATTACAGGCGTGAGCCACTGTGCCCAGCCCCCAACCCAAGAGTTTAATCTCATTAGTCATAATAGCACCTACATATTTGGAGACAATCTATAGGCAGAGAGCACTTGGTGCATTATATAGATTCGTGAATTTCTTGCAGTAATTTTGCAACTACAGGTTGGGTTGCTATTAAAACATTTGACAGGCTAATGGTGTTTCCATGATGGTGAACATGTTACTTCCTGGGAGAAAGGAGGTATTTGTGTTTGATGTTTTAAATTTTTTTCTGGAATGACAAAAGGTCCCTTCTGATATCCCCTTGACTGTAGGAAGAAAGGTGTTAACTACAATTTTCATGTTTTATTGATGAATAAAAGTTCCCTTTAGTGCTGATTATAACTAAGACCATATGAATTATCTAAACTGGGACACTTTTGAGAGTGAAAGGGAGAGCCATATTACTAATTGCTTCAGTACAAGTGTAAACCATTACTCTTCTGGACAAACCAAAGATGTATGGTCACCCTCTTCATGTTATTTTTATGGAGGTATACTAGTTCAGGAAGGATAATTGTCATCATGGTTGGTCTTAAATACAAAATTATTTCCTCAAATAATATAACTGATTGGTATAGATAGTATTTTTTAGTTAAGTGATTTTAATTTTAAAAATTGGCTTCACTCTTTAAAAACCTGATTTTTGATGGAAAAATCTTAGGTCCTTAAAATAGTGCCTTAGTTACTGATGAACACCAACATTGTCAGTTATCAGTGATTTTTACATTAATAACTTAAACACATGCACTCTTTGGGTTTTTGAGTCATTTTCTTTTTGACTTCTTAGGAATAATGAGAGAAGCAAGTCAAAATGAGTTTATGGATAAGACCAAATTCTAATTTAGTGGCATAGCTCGATAATAAAAGAATATAAAATGAGTAATTGAAGATTAAATTAACTGTCTAGATTAAAGCATTTGACTGAGATGAAATGTCATAATGGTTTCCTTTTTTAACTAACTTGATCCTGTAGATCGACAGAATTTGGCATGGTCTTCAGTCCTTTGATTTACTGAAGTTCTTAACACACTTTCAGTTTAACTGTTTTAGAGAGTTTTAGTAAAAGTTGTTTGAGCTGCAACTTGGTAGGTACATGAGGAACATTCCTGAGTCCTTTTAGTTTTTCTCTGTCCTTTTCAAGTGGTAAAGATAGAAGAATGTAAGTGGAGGCGAAGCTAACTGCCATTCGGAATCTTACTGCTATAGTAGCATGAGCAGTGGTGGATGCCTTGGTAGCATTTTCTGATAGGCCACTCTTGGAAATTATCAACAAATTGTTTAGTTGGTGAGAGGTATCATGCAATAAGGAAAGTCAGTGAGACATTAACCCTGTCTGTTCCTTTTTTTTAAGAATGCTTTATATTTCTTTTCAACAAGATAAGGTAACCGCGTAAGTGGAGATAAGAGTACATTGAGTGAAATAGTAGTGAGAAAAGCAGAATATCGTAATGTGGCCTAGGTTATATCTTATTTACAGTCACAGACACATAAAACTGGAAAGTACCTTGCAGATGGTTTAATCCGGTACTCTAATATTGATGGTGATTCTCTGGCACAAGAAGTTAAATGAATTGGCCAAATCCACATAACCAAGTTATAGCCAAGACTAGATTTCAGTGTGTCTTTTTTCCTTTCACAGAGCTGAATTTCACCCTGCTACCCATGTGTAGAATAAAAAAAGATACCTGGTGGTTATCAAATATTTGTCTGTTACAAATACCGTGACATTTTAATTAAACATTCTATATATGAAGAATCCCCAACACTTTTGGTGCCTACATACGTGATGGTACTTTTGTTTTCTGGCCTGAAATTCAGCAGTTCTTTATGATTTAACTTTTAAAAAACTGAATAAAGTGTTTTTCATTTTGGTGATGGTATTTAACATTTTCTTCATTGACACAGATCACATGTTATTAGTTCTTATCTCCTTTATGAGGTTCTTTTTTGGGTTTTGTTTGTGGTGTGTGTTTTTTTGTTGTTGTTTGTTTTTGAGACAGAGTCTCGCTCTGTCACCCAGGCTGGAGTGCAATGGCACGATCTCTGCTCACTGCAACCTCCACCTCCCAGGTTCAAACGATTCTCCCGCCTCAGCCTCCCGAGTAGCTGGGATTACAGGCAGCCGCCATCATGCCTGGCATATTTTTGTATTTTTGTAGAGACAGGGTTTCACCATGTTGGTCAGGCTGGTCTTGAACTCCTGACCTCAGGTGATCCGCCTGCCTCAGCCTCCCAAAGTGCTGGGATTACAGGCATGAGCCTCTGTACTTGGCCTCCTTTATGAGGTTCTTAATGAAGCTCTGTTGCAAACAAAATGGATTGCCCTTCTCTTGTCAGTGTGATACATTTTTGTGTTCATACCCATAATTTTTAAAACATTGGCATGTCCTGCTTTAGAACTTTATTACAGAATTTGGAGCTTGAATGAACACATGCACAAGGTAAACATATTCAACATGATTTAGTAGTTACTTGATGTTAGGTTACCTTAATTCCTTCCCCCCCCCCCCCCCCCCCCTTTTTTTTTTTTTAAGAGGTAATTTCTTCCAGGTGACTTTTTTTTTTTTTTTCTTATTTATTTTGAGGCGGAGTCTTGCTCTGTCACCCAGGCTGCAGTGCAATGGTGCGATCTTGGCTCACTGCAAGCTCCGCCTCCCGGGTTCACACCATTCTCCTGCCTCAGCCTCCTGAGTAGCTGGACTACAGGCGCCCGCCACTACGCCTGGCTCATTTTTTGTTTTGTATTTTTAGTAGAGACGGGGTTTCACCGTGTTAGCCAGGATGGTCTCAATCTCCTGACCTCGTGATCCGCCCGTCTCAGCCTCCCAAAGTGCTGGGATTACAGGCGTCAGCCACCGCACCCGGCCCCAGGTGACTTTTTAAATTTTGATATGGAGTCTCACTCTGTCACCGACTGGAGTACTGTGGTGTGGTCTGAGCTCACTGCAACCTCTGCCCCCAAGCTCAAGCAATCCTCCCACCTCAGCCACATCAGGTCCCAAGTAGCTGGGACCACAGATGGGCATTACCCTGCCTAAGTTTTTGTATCTTTGGTAGAGACAGGGTTTCACCATGTTGCCCAGGCTGGTCTTGAACTCCTGGGCTCAAGCGATCCACCAACCTCAACCTCCCAAAGTGCTGGGATTACAGGTGTAGGCCACCACACTCGACCAGCACCATGCGCAGCCAAGATGACTTTTTAAAATTGGTTTTTACACAAGCATTTCACTTGGTGTTTCAGAATTTAGTTTTGTAAGATCTGTTTTATTAATGGTATTTTTGGATGCCTTAAGTCTCCTTAATTGGGTACTATAATGTAGTGTGTCCATCAAATATAACATGCCTGTGTTTATGTTTAGCACCAGGTCTCCTGACTTGTTAGTACTGAACAATATGTTTTAAATGACTTTTTGCCTTAACATTATAACAATTAAATTTTTTAAAAGTTTGGTGTGCATGGGTTAGAAGAATTAAATGAGATACTACATTTAGCAGTAATCAGAAAGTCATTTACATAATTTATATTAATATATAATAATAATGACTAGAAGAAGTTGAGATTATTAACAATACTTTAAAATTCTCAAGGTGAATAAAATCTGTTTTAAATAAGTCTCAGGCTTGGTGTTCTTGCTGGCCTTTCCTCCCCAGAATTAAATTTACCTGATACAGTCTCATTCATTGACCAGATGAGTAGCTCTTTGAAACGATTGGGCAGAATTTCTAATTTGGTTTCTTGTTTCCAGGAATGGATTTGGATATATTGGCACACAGTACTGTAAAAGAAATAAGCTTAATAAAATATGCTGTTTATCTAAGGAGCAACTGTATTTTAAAAAATTACTAAAAGTTGACTTATTTAAAAATAAGTCCATCTAGGTTTGTGCTGCTTATAAAAGGTGTTTTGTCATTTTGGAATTTTTCATACAGGGAGTGAACATGCTATAAAAAGCTCATAGAATAGTTTAGTCATCCCTATTGGGATTGAAGGAAGGAATGTGTTTTAAAAGTATAGAGTCTTGGGATATGTTGGAGGGCAGTTATCTTAGTGAAAAGTTGACTGGATTTGGAATGCGGAGACCTGGATTTAATTACTGGCCCTTTCCATTTACTAGCCACATGGTTTTTGGTAAATCACTTTCTTTCTCTGTGCTTCTGTTTCTCACCTGTAGAGGTGGTGATTCCTACTTCATGAGATTATTGTGAAGATTAAATGAAATACAGGTGTATGGGCTATGTAAATACAGGGTGATGAGTATTGCTTATAGCCAGAGAGAGACCTAAGTGACTTCAAAACAATTATATTTCGTTGTCTAAATTACTGTATGTTTCACTGGTAATCTTCGTAGAAAAACAGCTGATGCTAATCATATGCTGAAGTCAAAATTCTGACTTATGTGAGATAACTAAAGAAATAGATTTATGACCTTCTCTTTTACAGTGATGTTGAAAGATCCCAGGGGTGTATAAGGATTCTTTTTTTCCTCTTACTACTTAAACTAGAAATGTACCACAGTGTTACTCACTGTAAAGTAGAATCTGGAGACCTGTTTTGTTAATATGTTATTCTTCAGTAATATTTTCACACCCAAAATGGAGATAGAGCTGTATTTGATCATTTGGACTATGGTTTCCTGATATTTTTGGCATGCCTAAACTTTAAAATGTTTGTTTACACTTAGTAAACAATAGTGGCAGATTACATCTACCTGGGGCAGAATTTGTGGTTTTTAGATTTATTCCATTTCTTTTTTTTTTATGCCACTTAGTGAAGGACTGCTTAAAGTAAGACCGGGCTCATTGGGTGTGTGAGAGTAAAATTAGTTTACAAGGCATTTGAGAGCATTGCCTGAATTCTTGATTTCCATTTTCTTTGCAAATGTAATTACCGCTAGTCCAGGGGACCTCTGCAGGTATTGTAGCCATAGCTTACTCTTTAAATTCCCTTTTAAGGGAAGGAGTGCTTGCCAGTGCTGAAATGTCTTGACCCCCCATTCCAGTCCCTG
This sequence comes from Piliocolobus tephrosceles, assembly GCF_002776525.5. Lineage (NCBI taxonomy): Eukaryota > Metazoa > Chordata > Mammalia > Primates > Cercopithecidae > Piliocolobus > Piliocolobus tephrosceles. Next base: position 79,024,375 of record NC_045445.1, read on the forward strand.
GGAAATGCTAAGTTAATGCAGAAAGGATGGAGTCTTTGAAATAAGTGTGTTGCAGGAATATCATGGGGAAAATATTTTCCTTGATTGTCTCTGGCATGTATATGGAAGGATAGGGGGAAAGGAGACAGCAGCATATTAGTATTATTGAAGACGTAGTGATTTGGATTTGTTCACATGTTGCTTTATGAGTGTGTCTCATTTAAATTTTGAATTAAAATTTAGAAATCTCTCTTTCATGGAATGAAATCCAAGCCCATCAAGCAGGAGCTGTTTAGGATTCAGAAATCTCTGAAATCACAGTGTCAGGAAAATTTTGAATGGAGGTATAATGTTTTGTCTCTAGTTTCCATGTAGGAAATAGTAGAAATTCTAAAAGGTCAAGAATGAGTCTTGAAGATTCATGAGCATAGGAAAGACTTATCTATCCCATGAGTATTGAACATTGTAAGGTATTGAACCTTATTGTTTTATTTTTGGAAAACTTAAAGGGGATGCAAATAGTGGGTTTGTAGAGCATGAACAATATATTGGTCACATTTAAAACTCTCCCTATTTGGGATTTCTTTGTCTTACAAAGAAATACTTTAAAGTTATGCTGCCCAATATGGTAGCCACTAACCACTGTGTGACTGTTAGACACTTGAAATGAGACTAGTGAAACTGAAATGTTAAGGTTTTTTTTTTAATTTTAAGTTTAAAAAACTGAAGTAGTGTAAAATGTTTTTCCACAAAACACAACTTTAGAACTACATTCCATTTTATCTGTTGAAAATTTAGCATCCAACTTGTGATAGGCTCTAAGTGTAAAACACACACCAGGTTTCAAAGACAGTATTTTTTAATGTAAAACATCTAAATAATTTTTTTTATGTTGATATGTTGAAATGATTTTTTTTTTTTTTTTTTTTTTTGAGACAGAGTCTTACTCTGTCGCCCAGGCTGGAGTGCAGTGGCTTGATCTCTGCTTACTGCAACCTCCACCTCTTGGGTTCAAGCAGTTCTCCTGCCTTAGCCTCCAGAGTAGGAGTAGCTGGGACTATAGGCGCCTGCTACCAGGTCCGGCTAATTTTTGTATTTTTAGTAGAGACGGGGTTTCACTATATTG
>NC_045445.1:79025579-79077649 GCF_002776525.5 Piliocolobus tephrosceles
TTTTTTTTTTTTTTTTTTTTTTTGAGACGGAGTCTTGCTCTGTCGCCTGGGCTGGAGTGCAGTGGCCGGATCTCAGCTCACTGCAAGCTCTGCCTCCCGAGTTTACGCCATTCTCCTGCCTCAGCCTCCCGAGTAGCTGGGACTACAGGTGCCCGCTACCTCGCCCGGCTAGTTTTTTGTATTTTTTAGTAGAGACGGGGTTTCACCATGTTAGCCAGGATGGTCTCGATCTCCTGACCTTGTGATCCGCCTGTCTCGGCCTCCCAAAGTGCTGGGATTACAGGCTTGAGCCACCGCGCCCGGCCTTGAAATGATTTTTTTTGGTTATGTTGAGTCAATAAGATACGTTACTAAGATTAATTTCACATGTTTTTACTCTTAAAGCAGCTGCTTGACATTTTTAAAAATTACATATATGGTTCAAATTGTATCTCTCTTGGACCGTGCTGTTTCAGACAGATTACTAAGGGAAATGAACTCGGTGTTCACATTGGATTGCTTTCAGTCATTTAAATACCCACAATATGCAAGGCACTGTGCTAGTGGCATTTGGCAGTTTTTAAGGGACTGTAATTCTGGTTCATTCCCTAAAAGAAATTACTTGGGAAGAGAAGACACATACACTTCAAAAATATAAAACATTATGGAAGGCAGGAAGTGCCACTCTAGTAGCATAGACAAGTGCTGTATGCAGAGATGGATGGAAAAACTGCTAGCTGAGATAGTAATAGCTCCTTAGGAGGGAATATCTCATTGGATCTTGAAGGGTAGGTGAAATAGGGAGAGGCTAAGAGGGGGCTGAGGGGAATAGCAGTACATTGTGACAGTAGTAAAGCACAAGGTATGTTGGGGAAGGGGAGTATGGGGTAGAGGCAACCTAAGTGGATTGGTGTTGCCAAGAAAATGTTGTAATTTTGTGTCACTGGAGTATGTAGCTTACTATGACCCTAAGCCCAGAATAGAAGACCAAGAGACTTCATTACCCTGAATAGCATTTTAGTCCAAATGGTCTTATGGAATCAGTCTCTTCTGGCTCTCGCCTAATAACGAATCCTTTTTTTAATATCCAGCTTCTGCTTGATTATCTCTGGAGACAGAGATAGTTTGCTTGCTTCAAGAGACTGGTAACATCTCTCTTTTTTTCACAATTTTGTTAGATTTTTTTGTTGTTGTTGTTGTTGTTGTTGTTGAGACGGAGTCTCGCTCTGTCGCCCAGGCTGGAGTGCAGTGGCCGGATCTCAGCTCACTGCAAGCTCCGCCTCTCAGGTTTACGCCATTCTCCTGCCTCAGCCTCCCAAGTAGCTGGGACTACAGGCGCCCGCCACCTCGCCCGGCTAATTTTTTGTATTTTTAGTAGAGACGGGGTTTCACCCTGATAGCCAGGATGGTCTTGATCTCCTGACCTCGTGATCCGCCCATCTCGGCCTCCCAAAATGCTGGGATTACAGGCTTGAGCCACCGCGCCTGGCTAGATTGTTTTACTGAAAGGAAGAATTATTTGCTTCCACATGTCTTTAACTATTGACTCTAATTTAACCCTGTGGTTGCGCTCTCTTTCATGTTATTCCTCTCTAAATATTTGAAGATGGTAGTTGTGTCCATTTTTAGTCTTTCTGCAGGCTAAGTACCTCCAGGTAATTCATCCATTTCTTTTGTGATGCTCCCAGGCTTCTCACTAATGTTTCACTTACTCTACATGTAGTCTGCTTTTGTTTTTGAGACGGGATCTCACTCTGTTGCCCAGGCTGGAGTACAGTGATGCAGTCTTGGCCCACAGCAACCTCTGCCTCCCAGGTTCAAGCGATTCTCCTGCCTCAGCCTGCCGAGTAGCTGGGACTACAGGCATGCATCACCATGCCCAGCTAATTTTTTTGTTTTTTTTTTTTTAGTAGAGGCAGGGTTTTGCCGTGTTGGTCAGGCTAGTCTCAAACTCCTGACCTCAAATGATCTGCCCAACTCTGCCTCCCAAAGTGCTGGGATTACAGGCGTGAGCCACCATGTCCGGCCTTCTACATGTACTCTGAACAGCAAGTTTCAGTGGGGCTGTTACCTCCTTTTATTTGAACACCATGGTCTATGAAAACAACTTGTGATTCTCATAGGTTTTGTAGCCAGGTCAGACAGGCTTTTTATTGAGCTTGTGTTAACCAAAAACTTGAGGTATCTTTCATGTGAACTGCCAAGACAGGTTCTTCCCCGACTGTATACTTTTACTATGGGCCCTTCATAAAGTGTCTGAGGTAGGATATTTACCATTGTTTTTATTTCAGCCCATCCTAGGAATCCACTGATAATTCAGCATATTATTTATCATATACATCTTCTGTGCTAACTCACAGCTTCGAGTTGTTTATGGATTTGTTTACCATGTCTTGGGCAGATTCATCCAACTGGTTCATTTAAAAATGCTCAAGTTTACAGGGCTGTTTGCAAGTTAACATTGCTTCATAATCTTTGAGGGTGGTATTCAACAACTGTGAATCCGTTTAATTGTATTGTCATCAAGCTCCTTACTACTCAAAGAGTGTATGATTCTAGGTTCAGCATCAACATCACCTGGAGGCTTAATAAAAATGCAGAATCTCAGGCCCTACCCCAATCTACTGAATCAGAATCTGTGTTTTAACAAGATTTCCAGATAATTCCTATTACACTGATCTATATTTCTTCATAATAGGAAGAAAAACCTCAGATCCTGTGCAGAAATCAAGTCAGTAAGTCAGGAATGTTATCCTGATGTACCTATCGAAGAGATTCTCATCTCTGACTTTCAAAATAGAATTACCTGTGGAATTTAAAAAATATCCATGTCTGACCAACCCCAGAGAAAGCTCCCTAAGTAATTCTAATGTGCGAGCCAAGGTTTAGAACCATCCCTATGTAATGCAAATAAGGTTAATCTTTTTGGGGTTTTTTTTTTTTTGTATTTTTTTAAGTTTACCAGCAGTGCACTCCACTTCTTGTGAACATACTGTCTTCTACATGTTTGCAGTTTATCTGATAATGTATTTGCAGAATTTTCCCCTAGATGTATTGTTAGATTTTACTGCTCTGTAGTTTATAGATCTCACTTTTTTTGAAGATTGGATCATTTAGCATCTCTCCTATTCTCTATGACATCTCAAAAAGATTGTCATTAGAAATTATACATTGTTGGCTTTTGATTTTCTTTGAAAAGTTATTTTTTCCACTCTTTCCAGTTAGATGATTCTCATTGTTGAATAAAATAGAAACAAAATGGAAGTTGAGTGACTCTTCCGTCTTCTGTTAATATATCTGATACATCCCCCTCCATACTCAGTACAAGACCCCTTTCTTGCTTCACATTCAGTGTTTTAAATCTTTCGCATATTTTTGCAAGTTTCTGTTCCTTCTGGGCTTTTACCTCCCTGATAACTTTTTTTTTTTCCTTTGAGACGGAGTTTCGTTCTTGTCGCCCAGGCTGGAGTTCAGTGGCACGATCTCGGCTCACTGCAACCCCCATCCCCCAGGTTCAAGTGATTCTCCTGCCTCAGCCTCCCAAGTAGCTGGAATTACACACATGGGCCACCACACCAAGCTCTTTTTATTTTTAATTTTTATTTTTTTTCTAGTAGATACAGGGTTTCATCATGTTGACCAGGCTGGTCTCAAACTCCTGACCTTAGGTGATCCACCTGCCTCGGCCTCCCAGAGTGCTGGGATTACAGGTGTGAGCCACTGCACCCAGCCCCCTGATACTATTATTAAGACTTTGTGCCACTGCTGTAACTGTCCTTGGCATGTGAGTTTTCTCTGTTCTTTGATTCATGTCCTTCACATGTCAGAACTTAACCAGGTATCTTTGCCTTCTTTGAAAGATTTATATTTTTCAAGCCTTTTAACCCTGCAGCTATTTTCAGAACTATTTACGTATCCTACACAAGTGAATTTTGTCTTAACTTTCATGCATTAGCATTCAAACTACTAACTGCTTTATTAAGAACATTGGTTAAATGTTCTTACCAAATTTGAGAAATTATGGCTTTTTTTTTCCTTTGTGCTCTTCTATATTTTTAAAAATCAGCTGCCTTTACCATTTCCAATACCAAGTTGTATTACTTGAGATTCATGTGGGAAAACTTGGCTTCCTTTTCATGTTTTTTTTGTTGTGTATTTTTTAGTGCCTGTTTTTTGTGCGGGTTTTATTTAAGCGTCAAAGTTTCAAGTATTATAAAGTAAGCATTTGTCAGAAATGTATATAGTATAATCTTACTACAATTAAGCAATCTCAATTATGAGATTAAGCAACTCCAAAAATATTATGATCTCCTTCCCCCCACCACCACTACGATTCTTGACATGCTCATCTTAATTAAACAATGATAGGATAGTTCTAAGAATAATGATCTAAGGAAAACAGTGGAGATCTAGGTATGCCCATGTCTAGACTAAAATCTATTTAGGCTTAGCAAGCAGGCAGGGTTTGACAAGACAGGCTTCTTTGTGTTTTTATATCTGGAGTACGACTTGACTTACTTTTCTCTTTAGAATTGATTTGTGAACATCCTGGCACTTCAGGGGTTGTGTGTGGGTGTATGTGGGGTTAAGTCATAGTACCAATATAGACTACCCTTTTTCCATAAGTCAAATTTTCATATTGTCCTAGTCTGTTCAGGCTGCTGTAATAGAATATCATAAACTGAGTGGCTTATAAACAACAAAAACATATCTTTCACAGTTCTGGAGACTGGAAAATCCAAGATCAGGGTGCCAGCAGGTTTGATATCTGTTGAGAGCCCAATTCCTCATAGACAGTTGTCTTCTCACTTTAACCTCACATGGCAAAAGGACAAAGGAACTCTCTGGGGACTGTTTTATAAAGGCATTAATCTCATTCATGAGGGCCCAATCCTTATGACCAAAGGCCCTACCTCCTAATATATTTATCTTGGGGTTTAGGATTTCAACATGTGAATTTGAGGGGGACATTCACATGTTGGGGTTTAGGATTTCAACATGTGAATTTGAGGGGAACATTCAGTCAGTAGCCCATATGTTCATGGAATTTAGTTGTGTTTGTGGGGAACGTAAGGGGAATCTGGGGTTGTAAGGGAAAGAATCAGGATGAACATTTTTGTTTGTAGTCTCCCTGTATTTTAGATGGATGACTACCATTGTTTTTTTGTGTGCAGTTAATTGATGAGTATGTGTGGAATGTCTGCCAATATTCTGGTTTCCTTAAACTCGTACAAATAGTGAATGACAAATAAGAATTTTTGGCTAAGTTTATGCATTACCTAGAACAGGAGTTGGCATACTTTTTTTGTAAAAGGCCAGATAGTATAATATTTTAGGCTTTGCAGATCAAAAAGCAAAATTGAGCATATTGTTACTTATACAAAAAAAGAGAGAAACAAATTTCTCAGTTTTTCCTGGTAAAATTCAAAATGTAATAACAATAATTGAGTACAGTGTTTTGTGAGATAGGTTTACTAATGAGAAGAATGACACTCTTTTGAGGGTAACATTTTGCTTAATTGGGATTCATTTGCAAATGTTCATTTATGGCTAACTTAAATATATTTAATATTTGAAAGTATCTTTTCATACATATAGGTATTACTATCTTAAGCAATCCACAAGTGTATGATTTTAGTGAAGTGTATGCATCTTTTAGAAGGTATCTACAGAATTTTGTTAGATTTTTTTATGGGGTTTTTTTGTTGTTGTTTTTGGTTTTTTTTTTCAGATGGAGTCTTGCTCTGTCACCCAGGCTGGAGTGCGGTGGCGCGATCTCTGCTCACTGCAAGCTCCGCCTCCCGAGTTCATGCCATTCTCCTGCCTCAGCCTCCCAAGTAGCTGGGACTACAGGCGCCTGCCACCACACCCAGCTAATTTTTTGTATTTTCAGTAGAGGTGGGGTTTCACCATATTAGCCAGGATGGTATCCATCTCCTGACCTCATGATCCGCCTACCTCAGCCTCCCAAAGTGCTGGGATTACAGGTGTGAGCCACCACGCCCGGCGATTTTTTATCCTTTAATTTTTTATGAAGATGGGGTCTCACTATGTTGCCCAAGCTGGTCTTGAACTGCTAGGCTCAAGTGATCCTCCTACCTCAGCCTCCCAAAGTGCTGAGATTACATGTGTGAGCCACCACACCTAGCCAGATGATTTTAATATTTACCTTTTGGCATATTACCACTGCGGAGATATCACTTCCAGTTGAGAGTTAGATGGAAGCTCCTCAGTTGCACAGTTAAATGGATTTTGAAATAAGGAAATTTATTTTGTGCTTACATTGGGGTCTGCAAAACACTTCTGGAATTGTAGTTTGAGCTCAGAAAATGTATGTGTTACAAATTTGCCTGGGAATGGAACTCTCATTACTTTGTCAGCACATGAAGTATATAAAACAGCTTGACATTACATGTGATACGAATGTTATTGTTGAAATGGCTTTACCACAGTGTAAGTTTCATATATAAGTGTTTTTTGCTTTGTTGTTTTAGGATGGGTTCATTAAGAAACATTATCAAGTCTGCAGGAAACACTAATTTTCCAAGCTATTTATTGTTTGATAATAGTAACTGAGAGCAGTTCTCACGCAGAAAAAAATTCCATCTTTGCCTTGAGCACAACAAATCACAATAAAACTTTACCAATATTAGCCCGTCAAAATGCTGTGTGGTAGAGCAAGACAAGATTTCTGACAAAAATTCATGGAACTTGAACTTAAACCAGAGTTCATAAGAGAGAAGTTCATCATTAGTGCTACTGGTTCAGTAATATGATAGATTGAAATATTTTCTTCAGATCACCTGCTGATGAGTAATAAAATAAATAACCATAAACGTTAAATACCTTACATTTTCATAAACTTGGTAAATTTGTCCAACTAGATCTTTTTCCATTCCATATGTATTTTTACCATTCCAGTAGTAACATATCTTATTATGAGATTCTGCTTCAGGTTGTGCTGAATTAGAGTTTTCTCAGCTTTGAAAATATTCTCACCTATGATTATTTCATGTAGACTACACATAGAGGCTACTTCTGCAGTTCAAACTCCTTGAATAATCAACACTTGGCTCTTTGAATAAACAATAACTTTTAAGTAGTATCAGTTACATTTTGTCAGCAAATCAAGAGCCAAAGAGAGAACCACTCCATCATTTACCTTATTTTTCAGTTGATTAGTGACGTTGCTTTCAGTATTCCCAACATTTTGGACCACTATACTCAACAAAAGTCCAATATTACATTTATTTTCTCTGGACACAGTTCTTTAGCTTCTGCACTCAAACATAATTTCACTAACTCACCATCAATAAACAGCTTTCCTTGCTTAGCCAATAAATGAGCTGCTTGGAAATTTACTTTGACTGAAGCCTCATTTTTATTTTTGTGAAGAAATATTTTGTGATGAGATTTCACTTTAAATTTCCTGACTTTTTAAACCGTAGCTTTCCTGTGAATTGGGAATATTGTCACTAGTGTTTAATAGTGTCAGTATATATTGTATTTAGTATATAGTCTTTTTTACATAATCATGCATTCTTTGCCATCTGATATGATTTTTGAAAAATCCATCCTCTGCTGCACCTTTAAGCATGACATTCAGAGTCCACTTTTCTCTTTGTTTGAGATGATGAGTGTGTACTCAGTTTTTTTTAATGCCACAGTATGAAGGCACTTGAAATGCTGTCGTTATAACTACATCACTGCAACTTGGAGTGCACAGAGCAGCAGTCCAAAGCAATGGAAGTGCCACATACAGTCTCAAAACTGCTCAACTCTGCCATTATAGCACAGAAGCAGACATAGATAACACGTAAATGAATGTGTATGGCTGTGTTCCAATAAAACTTTATGAACACTAAAATGTGAATTTCATATGTCACAAGTTAGTATCTAAAAACCTTTCTTCGATTGCAAAGAGAATAAAAATATGCAGCATGAGGCTGGGTGCGGTGGCTCATACCTGTAATCCCAGCACTTTGGGAGGCCGAGGAGGGCGGGTCACTTGAGGTCAGGAGGTTGAGACCAGACTGGCCAACATGGTGAAACCCTGTCTCTACTAAAAATACAAAAATTAGCTGGGCGTGGTGGCAGGTGCCTGTGGTCCCAGCTACTTCGGGAGGCTGAGGCAGAGAATCACTTGAACCTGGGAGGTGGAGGTTGCAATAAGCCGAGATCACAGCACTGCACTATATAGCCTGGTTGAGAGAGCAAGGCTCCATCTCAAAAAAAAAAAAAAAAAGAAATACCACAGTATGTCTGGATTTGGCCCAAGGGCTTAGTTCGCCAACCCTGTCTGGCTCAAGGGCTGTAGTTTGCCAACCGTTGACCTACTCTTAATATAACAGTGCTTTTCAGGAGTTTTTGTTAGGAAATTTCATTTGAGGTCTGAAAATCCACATCTAGACCTACATTCTGGATTTTTACATAATTGAAACTGTTGTATAAAATGCATAGTGACTTTTATTTTCAAGATTAGTCTCCTTTCTCTTTTCAGGTAATTTCCCACTTGTTCATCAATATGGAAAACTCAGATTCTAACGACAAAGGAAGTGGTGATCAGTCTGCAGCACAGCGCAGAAGTCAGATGGACCGATTGGATCGGGAAGAAGCTTTCTATCAATTTGTAAATAACCTGAGTGAGGAAGATTATAGGCTTATGAGAGATAACAATTTGCTAGGCACCCCAGGTATGCTTACATATATTTAAGGATTTATAAATGTAAATTGCTGGTTTAAAAAAAAATACCTGAACCTGTTTTAAAAATCCATTTCTTTAGCCATTATGAAATATTATTTAATATAAGGGATATGGAATGACATTTATTGCTGTATTTATTACCTGATTGTATTTACTCATGTTTGGAATTACACTATATCAGAGAGATTTTTAACTTATGAATTATAATATGAATTTTTAGTGTTCTTAGTTAGCTTTATCTAACTTACTAGATAAAAATCTGAGTGTGGAATAGCTCATGGGAACTTAGTTTTTAGGAAAGACTTATTCTATTTTGTTAAATCTCTGATTTTCTGAATATGTCCCAGTTGTAATACTCTAGATCTAGCCCTGGGTAACATAGCAATTAGAAGTTTGTGCTTGATTATCTTTTACCCCACGAAGTCCCATTTGATCCTAGTTAAAACTCAGTATCTGTCTTCCTCCTCATTTCTGTTTAATTCTCCTTACCTTTGAGTAATTGCTTAGATTTTAAAAGGTAAGGTTTTTTCATGACTTTTAAGAGAGGGAGTGTGTTTTGAGCCAACAGTACCAGGCTTGAATCAGAATGCTTTAGTTGTAGTTCTGGCCCTGCTGTTTGGTGTGGCTTCTGGCAAGCCAGTCTGTCACTCAGTCTGTTTCTTCATTTTAAAATGCAGATAACAATACCTTCCTCTCAAAGCTTCAATTCTTAAAAATTAAATTACTTATTTATTTACTTTTGAGACAGGGTCTCATTATGTTGCCCTGGCTGGACTCAAGGGATTCTTCTGCCTGAGTCTCCCAACCCAACAAGCTGGCACTACAGATGCAGTACCACTGTGCGCCCAGCTTAGAATTGCCTTTGCCTTTTTTTTTTTTTTTTTTTAAAGCAGAGTCTTGCTCCGTCGCTCAGGCTGGAGTGCAGTGGTGCAGTCCCGGCTCACTGCAACCTCCGCCTCCCGGGTTCAAGTGACCCTCCTCCTCAGTCTCCTAAGTAGCTGGGATTACAGGCGCCCACCACCACGCCTGCCTAATTTTCGTATTTTTAGTAGAGATGGGGTTTTGCCATGTTGACCAGGCTGGTCATGAACTCCTGACCTCTGGTGATCCACTTGCCTCGGCCTCCCAAAGTGCTGGGAGTACAGGCGTGAGCCACCATGCCTAGCCTAGAGTCGCAGTTTTTAAAAGTTAGATCTTATATGCAAAAGAACTTTGTAAATTGCTTGTAATATGTTTCCAAAGAAGTGAATTTTTCCCGGGTCCTACCTACTCCTTGGTTTTTCTCTCAGAGAATTGGGAACCACTGGTTTTCTTTTCTCTCTCCTTTTTTTTTTTTTACGTTTTCTCTTAACTTTTAAAAATATGATTTTTTTTAATCATCTTGTGTGAGATTACTATGAGTCACTGATAAAGTATTTGATTGTCATACCCCTAATGTCATCTTTGCCCTGTGGTGTTAAATTTCAGGTGAAAGTACTGAGGAAGAGTTGCTGAGAAGACTACAGCAAATTAAAGAAGGCCCACCACCGCAAAACTCAGATGAAAATAGAGGTATATTTTGGTTTTGGTGGGGAGGTGGATAGATGATAGAATGATAGGAGCTTTGTAATAGTAAATGTCAGCCAAAGATTATCCAAATTTGGCACAAGTTAATTTGGTGCTAAGTAACTGCTCATAAAAAGAAAACTGACATTTTCTTATACTTAGTGAGAATGTCAGCATTTTTTTTTTCTACTTCACCTTTGGGATATTTATGTTAATTGGAACACAGTGAGAAATGGCCTATTTAAATGTGATTTTGTTTGTTTTTCACCTCCTTTGAAATTTATTCCTACTTAATTCCTTCTTTATAAACATGCGACTTCTTCACCAGCAAGAAGAAATGTCTAAACCCAGTGGCTCCTAATGAGATATAATTTTGCCCCATGTGGGACATTAGCAATGTCTGGAGACATTTGTGTAGAGGGTAGGAATGCTGCCAAACATCCTGACATGCCATAATGCACAACACAGCCCCCATGACACAGAATTAACTGGCTTAAAATGTCAGTAGTACCACTGTTGGGAAATCCTGCTCTAACCTCAGGTCTGGTGTTTCACTCCCAGTGTCGAGTAGGGATTTTGACTGTGTAACCTGAGAGGCTACGATAATAATTTGGTTCTTGAGCATGCCAGTGTATGTGCTATGCAAGGTTCAGACTACTTATTTGATTTGATCTTTAATTTCATGTCAGTTGAAAACCTTGGTAACTTTAAGAAATATGCAAATACTTTTAAACCTATAAATCTTGTTTGTATTTTTCTTATGGCTACAATAAGTAGTCCTGTATTTTAAAACAACCTCAAATGTTATCAAAGGCACAGTATGTAGACTAATAAAAATCTGACAGAAATGTAGCTTGAACTAAATGTGACTATTCGTTAAACACTGTCTCCTTACCTAGTCTGATTACGTTAGTGTTTTGGCAGAGGACTGAAAAAATGTCTTCTGGCCATCCCACAGTGATATGCTTGGCCTTTATATGATAAATTACTGGAAATAGACTTCCTCCAGATTCGCTTTAAAAATCAAATAATTCTCTAAATTTCTCTAATATAGATTGCTCTTTTCAAATGGAATTAGAATTTTCTTGCCTTATAAGTCTATGCAGTGTAGTTTGTAAAAATCTGTAATTATGAAATGTGTTCCGAATTTTTAAGTTCTTTAATGCAGAGTTTTAGAGCACTTATTATATGATTGTCCTCATTTTAGTAGTTCCTTTTTCTCCCTCTCCCCCTCCTTTGTTTTGAACAGGAGGAGACTCTTCAGATGATGTGTCTAATGGTGACTCTATAATAGACTGGCTAAACTCTGTCAGACAAACTGGAAATACAACAAGAAGTGGACAAAGAGGAAACCAATCTTGGAGAGCGGTGAGCCGGACTAATCCAAACAGTGGTGATTTCAGATTCAGTTTAGAGATAAATGTTAACCGTAATAATGGGAGCCAAAATTCAGAGAATGAAAATGAGCCATCTGCAAGACGTTCTAGTGGAGAAAATGTGGAAAACAACAGCCAAAGGCAAGTGGAAAACCCACGATCTGAATCAACATCTGCAAGGCCATCTAGATCAGAACGAAATTCAACTGAAGCATTAACGGAGGTCCCACCTACCAGAGGTCAGAGGAGGGCAAGAAGCAGGAGCCCAGACCATCGGAGAACCAGAGCAAGAGCTGAGAGAAGTAGGTCACCTCTGCATCCAATGAGTGAAATTCCACGAAGATCTCATCATAGTATCTCATCTCAGACTTTTGAACATCCTTTGGTAAATGAGACGGAGGGAAGTTCTAGAACCCGGCACCATGTGACATTGAGACAGCAAATATCTGGGCCTGAGTTGCTAAGTAGAGGTCTTTTTGCAGCTTCTGGAACAAGAAATGCCTCTCAAGGAGCAGGTTCTTCAGACACAGCTGCCAATGGTGAATCTACAGGATCAGGACAGAGACCTCCAACCATAGTCCTTGATCTTCAAGTAAGAAGAGTTCGTCCTGGAGAATATCGGCAGAGAGATAGCATAGCCAGCAGAACTCGGTCTAGGTCTCAGACGCCAAACAACACTGTCACCTATGAAAGTGAACGAGGAGGTTTTAGGCGTACGTTTTCACGTTCTGAGCGGGCAGGTGTGAGAACCTATGTCAGTACCATCAGAATTCCCATTCGTAGAATCTTAAATACTGGTTTAAGTGAGACTACATCTGTTGCAATTCAGACCATGTTAAGGCAGATAATGACAGGTTTTGGTGAGTTAAGCTATTTTATGTACAGTGATAGCGACTCAGAGCCTACTGGCTCAGTCCCCAATCGAAATATGGAAAGGGCAGAGTCACGGAGTGGAAGAGGGGGTTCTGGTGGTGGTAGTAGTTCTGGTTCCAGTTCGAGCTCCAGTTCGAGTTCAAGTTCGAGTTCCAGTTCGAGTTCCAGTTCCAGTCCTAGTTCCAGTTCCGGTGGTGAAAGTTCGGAAGCTAGCTCAGATTTATTTGAAGGCAGTAATGAAGGAAGCTCATCATCAGGCTCATCAGGGGCCAGGCGAGAGGGTCGACATAGGGCCCCAGTCACATTTGATGAAAGTGGCTCTTTGCCCTTCCTTAGCCTGGCTCAGTTTTTCCTCTTAAATGAGGATGATGATGACCAGCCTAGAGGACTCACCAAAGAACAGATTGACAACTTGGCAATGAGAAGTTTTGGTGAAAATGATGCATTAAAAACCTGTAGTGTTTGCATTACAGAATATACAGAAGGCAACAAACTTCGTAAACTACCTTGTTCCCATGAGTACCATGTCCACTGCATCGATCGCTGGTTATCTGAGAATTCTACCTGTCCTATTTGTCGCAGAGCAGTCTTAGCTTCTGGGAACAGAGAAAGTGTTGTGTAATTAAGATCTGAACTCTCAGCTATGTAGCTGATATAGTGATGGGCAAACAGGAATCACTTGCTTTTATGTCCACTTTTTGAGTGGTACTTAAATGTAAAGTAACAACCTGAATTGAGTCATTGCTTTCTGAAGGAATCATTGTCCTTTCTCCACTTTCTGTTCCAGAATAAAAGGAAGTATTTTAAAAGCCACGTTTTAGGACCTAAAAATCTGATTTCTGTACCAGTTAAATTGGTAGCATCACTGTTACTGATAATTTATCATATACACTCGTCAATTTTTCCTTTGTTATCTTAAAAGATCTGCCTTAGCAGTGGCTCCTGTTTCATGTTGATCTTTAAATTTTCCCATGCCATAAGAGAGAGGAGCGAAGGAAATTACTAGTTTAGACTAAGTTACAGTATGTGTTTCATAAGTGATTAAAGCTATACCATTCCCAGTTATTAGTTGACACAAATTCAGCCACATTCTGAATACTGTTTGTTCACCTTTCAGACTTGGTGATACTGGACATGTCAGTGTAAATAACACTAAGGTTAGGATCCTCTAAGTGTACAACTGTCTCCTAAGCCCATCACTGTGGCACACTGTAGAGTGAGGTTATAGTTTAATTGAGATATTTATCTTGTGGAAATATTAAAAAGCCTATGCTTGTGTAAGTGAAAAAAAAATCACATTCATTTGTTTAAAAATGTAAAGCTATTTTGTAGAGGCTCAGTACTTTTCCAATGCACTGTTGTATGAATGCATTAAAAATTGTAAAGTACCATGCTTAGAACTGAGAAAACTGCTTTTTGTGAGCCAACATAGTAACAAACACACCAAACAAAGTACAAAGCTGCTTTTGTAAGTGTGTAGATGTCAAGAGCAGAACATATCTATATTTAATGTATGTGAACAGCTACTGTGACATGCAAAGGAAAGGACAGTGCAGAATCAAACTGTGTTGAAGACCAGTGGAAATCGTATAATTTAACTTGGATTTAGGCAGGAAGTGAAAGATGGGAGGAATAAAGAAAATGGCTCTGGAGGATTTAAAAGTTTTCCTGAAGACAGTAATAATGCAGACACAAACTGGTTTCATATGGTGAGAGGAGCCGCAGCAGCAGCTTGACCTGGTATTCTACCTGAGTAGATGAAGCAGAAGATCAGCAAATTTGGCAGAGTTTTGGTTTAAGAAAAACAAACCACTAACACCTCGCACAAGTTAAATTGATGTTTTTACAAGTCTGCTCCTCAAAAATGAAAAGATGGAGGAAAGAGACTATAAAACCACTTGTAGCATATGAAATGCAGTTGGTACACATGTGTGTGTTAATAGGAAAGTCTCGAATTTGTGTTATTTTTGAGATTTGTCATTTAAGGTACCATTGCACACTTGATAATATTTCATTACTATCTCTAACACAGACCTAACATCTCGAATTTAAAGACCAGTTGAAGCTTAAGGGATTTTTATCCTTTGTTGAAAGTGAGTCATGTTGGGTTATTTGAAATTCAAGTTTTAATTGTGCTGCCCATATATGAAAATGAGACTGCTGACTCAGTATCTATGGACATGCACTTTATGTTGGTTTCTTAGTAGTAAGAGTAACTTCATGATAACCCCAGTCCTCTTGCCTAGTTTCTTTTTTGAGGCTAGCTGGGGTTAGGATTAGAATGACTATGGAGCAGGTATTTATTCTTCTGGGAAAAGCTTTAACAGGCCAAAATAGGGATTGAACTTGTCCTTGGCCTTTATCAAAGCAAGCTAGCTACCCAGACATAGTCAGATACTCTACAAAATAAACAAGTCTGCTTTAGGAATTGTCTGGCTACCTTCACTGTTATCAACTTAGCTGTAAAGATTATTTCAAAGCTCACTCTTTCATGATTTCTTCTGGCTTTCAATCCTACCTAAGTATCAAGGAAATTAACTTGTAAATATGGTAGTTGTTTACTAAGGATATGTACTGCTCTTGCAAGGAAATAATGTCCAAACAAAGCTTCACTTATTTTTTTTATAAGCAGATTTCACTGTTTATGGCGCTTATGTAATACATTTTATCTTTTTAAAAATTTGTCCGTGTAAAAGTCAGGATTCCTTTATATTTGTGAGCCTCCTTTTCTCCTTTCCTAAGGATATAATCTACAGTTTTCAGATCTGCAGGGTAGTCTTGATTGGCTAAAAACAAATCAGTTTTCTTCTTGGCATAAAGTGTTTCATTATTATAGGGGTGTTCATTTTAAATAGTTTAAAAACAATTGCAGCACATTCTAAGCATAAGAGAAAGTTATTGACAACAGGTACCTTCCTAACCTCCCAAGATGTACGACTCATTTGTGAAGTATTAAAGTAAGAGGTAACTCAAGCAGAATGCTGGCTATGAATGTAGATATTGAAGCTATTCATAAACACTGGAAATAGAATTTTAAGCTTGTAGCCTTCAGTGGAATGCACACATTGGACATGTGCATGTGAACACCTTTTTTTCAATAGCACTCGTGGATTTCCATTCGATTGTATAGAATGAATACAA
The DNA here is from genome assembly GCF_002776525.5 of Piliocolobus tephrosceles. Taxonomy (NCBI): domain Eukaryota; kingdom Metazoa; phylum Chordata; class Mammalia; order Primates; family Cercopithecidae; genus Piliocolobus; species Piliocolobus tephrosceles. The sequence continues at coordinate 79,041,198 of NC_045445.1, forward strand.
GTATTTTAGTGGAATTTGCTACTTAATTTTTTAATCTTGCAATGTCCATGATTATTACATGCTTACTGGTGTTGTGGACATTGAAGACAAGGTCATTCGTAGGTGTCAGATTACGGTGGAGAACAAAAATCGTTTTCCCCCCACCAACATCCAGTCACCATTCTCGAGGGAACATTTCTTGCAAAACACCTTATATTTCATTTTCTATCTTTGCACTTTTTCTTAAGTACAGAAATGTCTTTAAGACCTAGTTTGAACTTCATGCAGTAAGAGGAACAAGGATAAACAATGTTGGGAGTTCGCATTGTTCAAAGCATAGGGAAAAGTACCAAAACCCAAATTTTCTTGAATATTTCAGATGTTTTTAAAAATTCACTTACTAGTCTGAAATGTTTGAAGTGTTTGAACTGAGCAGCTGACAAAGTTGAGGTTTTTTTGTTTTGTTTTGTTTTTTGAGACAGAGTCGCACTTGGTCACCCAGGATAAAGTGCAATGGAGCGATCTCGGCTCACTGCAACCTCCACCTCCTGGGTTCAAGCAATTCTCCTGCCTCAGCCTCCCGAGTAGCTGGGATTACAGGTGCGTGCCACCGCACCTGGCTAGTTTTTGTGTTTTTAGTAGAGATGGGGATTTCACCATGTTGGCCAGGCTGGTCTTGAACTCCTGACCTGAAGTGATCTGCCTGCCTCAGTCTCCCAAAATGCTGGGATTACAGGCATAAGCCACCATGCACAGCCAAAGTTGAGGTTTATTAGTACTATTAGAAACAGTTGAGCAAGGTAAATTAAAAGTTTGCAGACTTTGTATCAACACTATAGAAGATGAGCCACCTTGTTAATTTGGAATATTTGCTTTAAAAAGAACATGTAAGTTATACCTCAATGGTGTTAATGGAGGTGGGGATTGAGAAAAGTGTTCACATTAGTGTTGGAATGTAGGTAATTATACAGTTCATAAGAAAACCTTCAGCACCAGGAAATAAAATATGTGTGTGTACACACACACAGTTTTTTTAAATGATTATTGGAATTCATCCAAACCTTAAGATAGGAAACTGGTTGGCTGTAAGTGTTGCCTCAAGTAATGTGTCCCCCTCCCGTGGAATAACATGTCTTTTCTGTGCCAAGTATCCTCTCCTAGTGTCAGTGTCTCAAATTATATTTATGGAGGGTTGTCACATAATATGCTTTGTATTTAACTACCTGCTTCCCGAGCGTCCGTGACATGAAATGGGTCAAGCATCAGCCATGACTTTCAGTCATTTCCCAAAATACCCATATGATAGGGAGGTAAAGATTGCAAAATTCCTCTTAAAAGGCCATTTTTACAGCTTGCTAAAATATAGTGGCACCTTGTGGTTGTTAATATTTTTTCTTTTAAAGATGGAGAATGTTTTTATTCTTCCCCTTTTCTCCTTTGTTCTTTTGCGAACAAAAAAATTTATAATCTGCCTTATTTGATTTTTTTTTTTTAAGTTTTACCTTACAGGCTTCCCTGTCACATGTTTTACCATATTAAGTACATAGAAGCCATGTTTGCAGGGCACTTTTATTCTCCTAGTCTTATAAGACTATGCTGATTGTTACTTTCTGAAGTATTCTGTACCTTAGTATGCAAGATTGTTAAGGCACATGTTAAAGTGTCACGTGTGTTTTTTTTCCTTTAATTCTTCAGTATGTTTATATTCAATAACAGTATTGTAATTCATTGAGTTAACTAGTAAATTGTGTGCTTTTGAAAAAACATGAAAAATGTAAATTGACAGCATACTTCGTTTGGAAAAAAGTAAAAGATCAGAGGAACTAGTAGTATGTCACTTATTTATTTTTATTTTATTTTATTTTTTACTTGTTGAGACAGGGTCTTGCTCTGTCACCCAGCCTGGAGTGCAGTGACATGGTCACGGCTCACTGCAGCCTTGACTTCCTGGGCTCAGGTGATTCTCCCACCTCAGCCTTCCAAGTACCTGGGACTACAGGCATGCACCACATCACCTGGCTAATTTTTTGTGGAGATGGGGTCTTGCCATCTTGTCCAGGCTGTTCTTGAACTCCTGGGCTCAGGCAATTCGCCTGCCTCATTCTCCCAAAGTGCTGGGATTATAGGCATGAGCCACTGCGCCCAGCCTCACTTATTTTTAAATCAGATTTTTTAATCAACTAAAACAGATGTGAGTTAAGTACCTGCCCTGCAAAAATTTTTAGGATTATGAAATTAAGAATTATTTTCCTTAACTGGAACAGTTCTAAAATTTATCTGATACTCCTCTAACAAGTGAGTGATCTCATTTAAGTAACCCCAGTTTGTATCTTAAAGGCTACAGCATGGAATTGAGCTGTTTAACAGTGTTAGAACTGTCAAGTGATAATCACAGAACAGTTTGTATTGGTTTTATAATTCTCATGTCTTGATCAAATCTGAAGGAACTAGGCATACCCTCTAACACTCTAAAAATTAGTGAAATATTTTTATTAGGATTTGTTTATTAAAGTTCCACAAGCTGCTTTATGGTCAGTTGGGCTGAGTAGTAGATATCTTAAAGACATGCAGTGAAAGTGAACCCTGTCATACCATGGTGCCTCTTGATTTCAAGGTTCCTCTATAAGTTCTTCATCATGCAGAATCATTTCAATACCAAGGTGTGGTTGAACCAGCTGTCCAGCCTTAACTCTATTTAGTGCCCCATTACTAATGTTCTTTTAACTGGTTTGTATGTGTTTTAACTGTCCAGTGTTTGGATTTTACCTCTTGATAGCTCCATTTGTCCCTGGTGCTGCTTTTAAGGATGTAGGGCCATGTGATCAGGTATCAAGTTGAGTAGGTACGCAGTTGGCCTATTGATGTATCTGTGCCTGTTTTATCTTCTCCCAGGAAGAGCTGCTTTGGTATAGTTGTTTACTTGGATTCATACAAAGAACAGGGCAGCAATCTTGGAAAGCTTTCTGAAGCTTATAAGAACCTGAAGGGATTTGGAGGGGGAACAGTAACAAAGGCTGCCTTTATGTCTTTGGACACAAAGCACATAGATGTATGTTCTGTAAAGACTAAAGTGATTGTTAAACCAGGGCTTCCTGACCTTCGGGAGAGACTCAAAAAAGCAGAGAGGAGCACAAAGTGAAGTTAATTTGGTTGGTTTGCTTTATCTGGTTTCTCATTTTCTTTCAATTTAAACCTGAACATAACACCCTTCTCCAATATCTATCCAGCAGACTCCTGGTTGGGAAGCCCTGTATTAAATTTTGAGAATGTACACAGTTTTCTTTTGTACAGTGCTTTACACCTGCTAAAAGTTAACTTGTTTAATGCAAAACAAGACCTTGAAAGGTCAATCATATTAAAGCTGGTTTGATTATTAATAGTTATCTTTTAGGAAGAAGCTTTTTTCCCTATGTAAGATGTCATACTGCAGATTTAAAATATAGACTATCAATAAAATGCATGAAGTGATCATTTGTGCTTGATCATCTCTCCTTGGGTTTTTCTTTAAAAAGGGGAATCTGCTATAAAGGTTCTGTTGCTTCAAACCAATGTCAAATAGACTTGATTTTTAGAATCAAATGGAATTACAGTGCAACCTTGATTTTTATTCCCCTCACTGCTATAAGTGTGGGCAGGTACTGGTTTATATGTTATAACTTCTGTTTTATCTGTGTTGTGTAGTTGAATGGCTTAATCGTTGAGTGGTAAAATAAAAGATTATATTCCAATACAAGAATCCTGGAAAGATTTATGTGAATGACATTTTAAGTAGGTGCATCTTTGCTGTTTCTTGTATTGCCATTGCTCTGACAACTCCCTTGCTTGCCCTCTATATATACAAAAACTTGTAGGTGTGCACATGTGTTTGTACTTCTGTCTTCCATTTCTGTCTTCAACCTCTTTTTTTTTTTTTTTTTTTTTTTTTGAGACGGAGTCACTCTGTCTCCCAAGCTAGAGAGCAGTGGCGCGATCTCGGCTCACTGCCAGCTCCGCCTCTCGGGTTCACGCCATTCTCCTGCCTCAGCCTTCCGAGTAGCTGGGACTACAGGCGCCCGCCACCACGTCCGGCTAATTTTTTGTATTTTTAGTAGAGACGGGGTTTCACTGTGTTAGCCAGGATGGTCTCAGTCTCCTGACCTCGTGATCCGCCCGCCTCGGCCTTCCAAAGTGCTGGGATTACAGGCGTGAGCCACTGTGCCTGGCCCTATCTTCAACCTCTTAAACATACTGCTTAAGCCACTAAGATGTCCTTGTTTCAAGTAAATCGTCTCATTGTGATACCTGGTGTATTTTTTTATAGTTTCATTTTCTCTGAAACTATAGCGGAGCCATCTGTCATTGGCATCATAACTCAGTTTCTCAGGATAGTTTTGATGTAGTCAGCTCTTCAACTCATGACCTTCCCAGGGTTTTAAGTTTAGTGTCATTCATGATTTTATTATTTGAAACTCAGTACCACCACCAAAAAGTGTGTGCTCTAGACAGTGAAGCCAAAGCACAGGCATCTTAGGTCAGTGAAAAGGATCCAGACATAAATTAGCCAGGTGTGGTGGTGCACGGCTGTGGTCCCAGCTACTCCGGAGGCTGAGGTGGTAGAATCACTTGAGCCCGGGAGGTCAAGGCTGCACTGAGCCGTGATCACGCTGTTGCACTCCAGCCTGGGTGACAGAGCGAAACCTTGTCTCAAAAAAAGGCCCCAGATACCTAGAAGAGAGGATTCGATAAATCTGGGTGGATTATAAACTGAACTCTTATAATGGTCATTTTGAAAAATAAGAAAGCAAGTCCAGTTTATTTGAGGTCTTTGAATTTAGACAAGATTCAACTATTATAAGACCTTGCATGGATTACTAATAACTATATTTAAATTAGCTAAATTATTCTGGTTGCTGTTAGGCATTGTATTAATTACTCTATATAAATTATTTAATCATCACAGTGACTGAGGTGAAAGTATGCCACCCATTTTATAGGTAATGCAGCTGAGATACAGATGTTTGGTAATTTGCCCAGGTCACATAGTAAGTAGCAGATTATTTGCAATCATCTTTGATGCAGAGTTATCTTCCTTGTGCTCTTAATCCCACTACTATATGTAATATTTACCCCAAGCCCTAGACTAGAGTGCTTATGAGGTGTAATTTCTTAGAATAAACATCAGTTTTGGCTGGTTTGCCAAGAAAAAAAGGCCGAATTGGTTTTTGTTTGTTTTTTTGAGATGGAGTCTCGCCCTGTTGCCCAGGCTGGAGTGCAATGGTGTGATCTCGGCTCACTGCAACCTCCGCCTCTGGGTTCAAACGATTCTCCTGCCTCAGCCTCCTGAGTAGCTGGGATTACAGGCACCTACTACCACGCACAGCTTATTTTTTTTTTTTTTTTTTTGAGGCGGAGTCTCGCTCTGTCGCCCGGACTGGAGTGCAGTGGCCGGATCTCAGCTCACTGCAAGCTCTGCCTCCCGGGTTTATGCCATTCTCCTGCCTCAGCCTCCGGAGTAGCTGGGACTACAGGCGCCCGCCACCTCGCCCGGCTAGTTTTTGTATTTTTAGTAGAGACGGGGTTTCACCATGTTAGCCAGGATGGTCTCGATCTCCTGACCTCGTGATCCGCCCGTCTCAGCCTCCCAAAGTGCTGGGATTACAGGCTTGAGCCACCGCGCCCGGCTATTTTTGTATTTTTAGTAGAGACAGGGTTTTACCGTGTTGGCCAGGCTGGTCTCGAACCCCTGCTCCCATGATCTGCCCGCCTCAGCCTCCCAAAGTAGTGGTAGTACAGGTGTGAGCCATTGCACCCGGCTGCAATTTTTTTTTTTTTGGAAGATTAATGGTAATATACTGTAAATTCAGTAAAGCAGTGGGCATTACCAGATATACATACCTTAGCACTGTGAATAACATCAACTATCATTTTAGCAGTTTAAGTGTACCTTGTAATCAGCCCCAGGGCAAATGGTATCAAGGTGTTTTATTTCCAGAAGTCTCAAAATAGGCTGGAATAAAAATTTGGGGAATTCATCAACACAGACAATGGGTCCACGTCCTGCAGCTGCAGCTGCTGCAGCTACTCCTGCTCTCCGCACCGTTCCACAGTATAAATATGATGCGGGAGTTCGCAATTCTCAGCAACATCTTAATGCACAGCCACAAGTTACAATGCAACAGTCTGCTATTCATGTACAAGGTCAGGAACATTTGATTGCTTCCATGTTGGCATCTGCCCCTCCTCAAGAGTAAAAGCAAATGTTGGGTGAACGGCTGTTTCCTCTTATTCAAGCCATGCACCCTACTCTTGCTGGTAAAATCACTGGCATGTTGTTGGAGATTGATAATTCAGAACTTCTTCATGTGCTCGAGTCTCCAGAGTCACTCCATTCTAAGGTTGATGAAGCTGTAGCTGTACTACAAGCCCACCAAGCTAAAGAGCCTGCCCAGAAAGCAGTTAACAGTACCACCAGTGTTCTGTTTAAAATTGATCAGGGACCACGAAAAGAAACTTGGCTTCATCAAAGAAAAATATCTAAACATCGAAAAACTTAAATATTATGGGAAAAAATTGCAAATATAAAATAAAAAAGGAAAGGAAACAGCCTTATGTACCAAGCAAATGCCAGGTCTAGCAAACATAATGCTAGTCCTAGATTACTTATTGATTAAAAAAAACACACAATAAAGTAAAATATAAAAACAAATTAATGTTTTATACACCCTGGGAAAAAGAATTTTCAGCAAAGTACAAAAATTTAAAGCATTCCTTTCTTTAATTTTGTAATTCTTTACTGTGGAATAGTTCAAAATGTCAGTTCTGTTTTAAGTAACAGAATTGATAACTCAGCAAGGAAACAAAATTTGGATTATAAAATTCTTGCTTTACCTTAAACAGTGAAAAAATTAACAAAAATTGGGGAATTGTTAAAACGGTCATCTCAGCCCCTTATTACATGTGCTCTTGGCCCCAATTATGACAATTTGAAATATGAAATGACTAGAAAGATTCAAATGCAGCTTTTTAAAAATATGCCCTGCCAGGTGCAGTGGCTCACATCTGTACCCATCACTTTGGGAGGCCGAGGCAGGCAAATCACAAGGTCAAGAGATCGAGACCATCCTGGCCAGCATGGTGAAACCCCACCTCTACTAAAAATACACAAATCAGCAGAATGTGGTGGCACACACCTGTAGTCCCAGCTACTCGGGAGGCTGAAGCAGGAAAATCACTTGAACCTGGGAGGCAGAGGTTGCAGTGAGCCGAGATAGTGCCAGTGCACTCCAGCCTGGTGACAGAGTGAGACCATCTCAAAAAAATATAAATATATATGTGTATATATGCATATATATGTGTATTTATATGCATATAAATGTGTATACATGCACGTGTGTGTAGATATACACGTGTATGTGTATATATACATGTATACACATACACATATAAATACACATATATACATGCACATATGTGTATATGTGTGTGTGTGTGTGTGTGTGTATGCCAGCCAGCTTATTAGTATGCAAGTAAATGCACTTTAAAGTTAGTTGCCTTGGGCAGCCATCAGCATTCCAAGAACTTTATTGCTGAGAAGATATTTAGAACTCGTTTAAATAGCTTTTAGAAACAACTTTATGAACCACTGCGAAAAGCAACCCTATTCAATTTGTTCACTTTATTTGCTACCCTTGAGATGAATCTGCTGTTTCCAAGAATTATCTTTTTTTTTTTTTTCTGGATGAATGGAGGTTTGCCATCCTTAAGCATATTCAGAAATGTACTATGCACTCCAAAAGCAATAGCAAACAAAGCATTTCCAAATAATCAGTTTAGTAGTATTTAGAGTAAGTAAATGGCTGCTGAGGGTAGTACTTTGAAAAGATTATTACAGCTCCTTCAACATTTGAAGCACAGGGAGAAAGACAATCCCCACCCACAAAGAACCAGCATTTAGTGAGGAGACATGTAAATAGATAAAATAGTAGGCTGGGCACGGTGGCTCACGACTGTAACCCCAGCACTTGGGGAGGCTAAGGTGAGCGGATCACCTGAGGTCAGTTGTTTGAGACCAGCCTCACTAACATGGTGAAATCCCATCTCTACGAAACATTCAAAAACATTATCCAGGTGAGGTGATGTGCGCCTGTAGTCCCAGCTACTCGGGAAGCTGAGGCAGGAGAATCGCTTGAACCCAGGAGGTGGAGGTTGCAGTGAACTGAGATCACCCCACAGCACCCCAGCCTGGGAAACAGCAAGACTCTGTCTCAAAAACAAAAAATAGATAAAATAGTACCAAAACCTTAAGAAATGTACATACTGTAATTATCCATCTCCATTCAAATATGTTGTAACTGCTAGATCTGGTATGTGTTTGAGGAGTAAAGTTTATGGGTGAATAAGGGGTCATCTGAATCTCGTTTGTTTTGTTTCCTCAGGAGATAAATGTGTATTGTGCTCCTATTAATACGTTCTTGGCATTCTGCTGGTCTGTGGTTTCTCTTCCCTGTGTCTCAGGTAGGGTGGGGACCTGAAGTCTAAAATATTGCTGAGTTTCTCAGTGGACAGTGTTGGTGACTGTGGTGTACCTACTTCTTAAAATTCACAATTTGTCTTCTATATGCACCAAATGCTCTAGAATAGCACTGTCCAGTAGAAATATAATGCATCACCACATGTAGTGTTCAATTTTCTGGCAGCCACATTACAAAAGGTAATGTGTAAAGATACTAATTTTAATAATGTTTTCATTTAACCCAGTAAATATTTAAACATGTAATCAATATAAAAATTATTAGTGGGATATTTATATTTTTTTCATACTGAGTTTTCAAATTCTGGTGTGTATTTTAATACATTTCAATTTGGACAAGGCACATTCCAAATGCTTAATAACCACAAGTGGCTAGTGACTACCATATTGAACAGTGCAGCTCTAGAACAATATGGAGGAATGTGATTAAGGTAGGTAGGATGCAAATGGGGTTGACTTGTAAAAGTTCGCTCATGAATGTGCATAGGCACATCTTACCTGCTCAAGTACACCATGCCAGAACTAAAGCCTCATTCTTTTAATTGTGCATCAAAGCTGTCCAGGCTTACAAAACTACCATCTTTCTCCTTCCCTTTAAAAAAAAAAATTAAATTTTTTTGAGACAGAGTCTCACTCTTGCCCAGGCTGGCATGCAATGGTGTGATCTTGCCTCACTGCAACCTCCGCCTCCCAGATTCAAGCGATCCTCCTGCTTCAGCCTCCCTAGTAGCTGGGACTACAGGCGTGTGCCACCACACCAGGCTAATTTTTGTATTTTTAGTAGAGATAAGGTGTCACCATGTTGGCCAGGCTGGTCTCGGACTCCTGACCTCACATAATCAACCCACCTCGGCTTCCCAAAGTGCCGGGATTACAGGCGTGAGCCACTGTGCCCGGTCCCCTTCCCTTTTGCGGTTAAAAGAATACGCTCCCAGCCGGGCGCGGTGACTCATGCCTGTAATCCCAGTACTTTGGGAGACTGAGGCGGGTAGAGCATCTGAGGTCAGGAGTTTGAGACCAGCCTGGCCAACACAGTGAAAATCCATCCCTACTAAAGATACAAAAAAAAAAATTAGACGGGCGTGGTGGCGTGCGCCTGTAATCCCAACTACTCAGGAAGCTGAGGCAGGAGAATTGCTTGAACCTGGGAGGCGGAGGGTGCAGCAAGCCGAGACTACGCCACTGTCCTCAAGCCTGGGCAACAGAGTGAGAGTCCATTTCAAAAACAAATACATACATACATACACTACCTACCAAAGTTTGAAATCTATTAAGAATTAGCAAAAGCAAAAGAACTTGGCTGGCTGAGGATCCTGTGATTAGAAGTTAGGAAAGCCCACCTCAACTGCAGCATTATATAGCGGCCGATAAATAGCAGTTGTTATATTTATTTATTGCAGGAATGAGCACCCAAGCTTTTACATAGAGCTTCTCTTAGTTCAGTTCGTAATATATGTTAAAATAATACAAATAAATAACTTCCAAGCAGTTCATCTGAAATAGCTGTATTTGAATATTCCTGGCAGTTGTTGGGAACAGCTAACCTGGATTTACCATCTGTTTCCACTTTGTAGTTAAGTACTAAGTGATACCATATGTTTAAGTGAGTTTTAAGTTAGTTTTCTGGGGTGGAAGGAGAAAAGTTGACAATATGAGAATAAAGGGCTGCCAGATCAGAATGAAAGCAAGTATTTTCCAACACCAAGTCTTTAATGCCATTTCTGAAAGTGTGTTTTGTTTTGTTTTGTTTTGTTTGGCAACATGGAGTGAAATATTAACAGTCCTCTGAAGAAAGAGCCTTTGGAGTTGAGGTTTTGGAGAAAGCTGATTCGTTTTAGTTTGTACTTTCTGTGTGAGTGTAACATAACACTTTCTGTGGCCTTTTTATTTAAGAACCTGAAAACCAGCCGGGCATGGTGGCTCATACCTATAATCCCAGCAATTTGGGAGGCCGAGGCAAGAGGATCACTTGAGGCCAGGAGTTTGAGACCATCTTTGGCAACATAGTGAGACCCCGTCTCTATATAAAACAAACAAAATAATCTGAAAACCTACTTAGTAGTAGAGGACAGATGTTGGTTTCTAGCGTGGGTAACTCCAACCTGTCTGTAGTACATGAATCCAACTGCTTACTTGTAAGATGCCAGAGAAGCACATCACTCAGTCTTTCTCTTTTTCTTTCTTTCCCTTTCCTCTCCTCTCCTCTCCTCTCCTCCTCCTCTCCTCCTCCTCTCCTCCTCCTCTCCTCCTCCTCCTCTCCTTTCCTCCATCCCTCCCTCCCTCCCTCCTTTCTTTCTTTTTCTTTCTTTCTTTCTTTCTTTCTTTCTTTCTTTCTTTCTTTCTTTCTTTCTTTCTTTCTTTTTCTTTTCTCTTTCTCTCTTTTTATAATCTTGGGTGTAGCCCTATCTAGATTGAAGGTAAAAATTCAGGAAAATTCATTCATTCTGTTTTGCCTTGGCCCTTCCCTTTCCTGGAAGAAAGAAAATAATGGAACAGTGTCTGTTGGCACGAAGGTACAAGATTGCTCCTAAAACGGGAGACCAACTCAGCAATCAACTAAGCCCAAATTCTGCCCAATCGTTCTGATGGAAAAGAAACTTTCCCCTAATAATGACGCTATCTTTTTTTTTTCCTTGCTATAGTAGGCACTGAGAAGTTATCTTCTTCAGCATCTGAATTAATCCCCTTTCCCCACTTTTGGGGACCAGAAGCATCTATATATTTAAACAGGAAAATCACTCAGTCTGATCTGCTAAATAGAAATTACATTCCAAGCTTCATTTTAGTATAGGTGCTGTTTAATAGCCCTTGTACAGACATGGGCCCTGACTGAACCCTTTCTCTGTCTTTTAAAGACAGGTCAAAACCACCTTCAGGGAAAAAAGAAGCTGGAGAGGACATTTTGTTCTTTGCTTCTATCCCACCCCAAGGTGTTCCCTTCAGTATTGTTATTGGTATGTTTGATTTTTTTTTTTTTTTTTTTTTTTTTTTTTTTTTTTTGAGAGAGAGAGAGTCTCACTCTGTTGCCCAGGCTGGAGTGCAGTGGTGCAATCTTGGCTCACTGCAACCTCCACCTCTTGGGTTCAAGTGATTCTCCTGCCTCAGCCTCCCAAGTCGCTGGGATTATAGGCCCGCACCACAACACCAGGGTAATTTTTGTATTTTTAGTAGAGACGGGGTTTCGCCATGTTGGCCAAGCTGGCCTCAAACTCCTGACATCAGGTGATCCACCGGCCTCAGCCTCCCAAAGTGCTGGGATTACAGGCGTGAGCCACGACAGCTGGCCAGTAAGTTTGATTTTTGAATACCTTATAAGTTAACTGCCCAGCATATATAAACTAGACCTGACTTAAGCCTTATTTCTGGTTCAAAAATATCAGCTTATAAACCAAAGCCTAGAAATGAGTGGGCTAGATTCCTGACTCTGACATCTTTGTGGATGACTCAAGTATCTACCTATAACTGTTCCAAAGAGGTACCATGGGACTCACAGGAAAGTGCAATTTATACCATCCACCCTCTCCGGTCACCACCACTCTAGTACACACTCTTTGCTCCCACTGAAAGGTTAACATGAACTGCCAGCGTGGCCTTGAAAGGGAGGGGGAGATAGAGAGATGGTTACAGATTGATGAGTAGGTCATATACCAAAATATGTTGAATGCTTATTAGCTGCCAGGCCTTTTTACATTTGTCCTCTTAATGTGTTATTCATAACAATTTGGGGGCAATTGGATATTTGCATTTTATAACAGAATCAGAGGTTAAGTGACATGCTCCAGGTCCCACTGCCAGTATTGATCATTCAAGAAAATATTTAAGCTGGGCACAGTGGCTCATGCCTATAATCACAACACTTTGGGGGGCTGAAGTGGGAGAATTGCTTGAGGCCAGGAGTTCAAGACTAGCCTACACCACATAGTGAGATCCTGTCTTTACATAAATAAATAAATAAATAAATAAATAAATAAATAAATAAATAAATAAATAAATAAATACTAGGAATCTATGTCTCAAGCACTGTTCCAAGTACAAGGGGTACTGTGGTCAACAAGACCAAGACCCCTGCCATCATGGAGGTTGCATTCTAATAGGGATAGGCAGATGATATTTTTGTAAATACAAATTCAGATAGTGCTTTAATGCTGGGAAGAAAAGAAAATGGGGTGGTGTGATTGTGACTGAGATGCAATAGGGTGGTTGGAGAAAACCTGAGGAGTTGATCACAAGCTGAGACCTGAATGAATAGATGGAGGCAGAACCTTCCAACCCCAGGGAATGAACTCAGCTCATTATCTGGAAGGAGGAAAAGGGGCAGTGTTAAAGTGGGGAAGCAGTACGAGATAAGGCAGGGCCGGTTCATAAAGGTTGTATAGTCCAAGGAAGGGAGATAGAATTTCATTCTGAGATGAGAAGCTGTTGGAGAATCTTAATCATAGGAGTGAAGTACTCTTACTTAAATAATACTAAGTGGCAAAATCAGGGCTAGAAGACAGATCTGACTCTAGGGCCACTGCACAACACCGCAGCAGAAGACTTTCCCATACCTATCCTTTCCTTCCCCAGGTGGAAGTGCAGGGAAGCTGGGTACGCAGTACCCTGGAGACGGCTCTGCCTTGCAGAGACGGCTTTTGACTTCTCTTTCCAGGTTTCCTTCCTTTCCTAAGAAACTCAGCTTGTGAGATTCATATAAACAGTGATGTGGCTCTTTGTGTTATTTTAATCTAATCTGGTTTGAATGACCTTAAAAAAAAAAAAAAGTTAAGACGGAGTCTTGCCCTTTGGCCCAGGCTGCTCTCAAACTCCTGAGCTCAAGCAATCCTTCCACCTTGGCATCCCAAAGTGCTAGGATTACAGGCGTGAGCCACCACAGCCGACCTGAATGACCTTTTTCTGCCATCACTGAGAAAATTATCAGATAGGACCCAATATCACAAATTAAACAAAACAAGCTTCTCCCTGATAACTGGGCCAGCATTGTTTTGTTTGTTCACTAATAACTGTAGGGATAAGGGTTGTCCAGATAATGAAGAAAAGGGACAGCTGAGTTCTTAATTTTTTAAAGAGCTGATTACACAAATCCTTTTCATTAGATGCCTCTTGGTGATTTCTTTACTTGTTAGTGATTTTACTGATGGGTAACCTAAATTCAACAAGTAAATTTAACATATATTTTGGAACAGCTAATATGCCCAGTCACCCAATCCAGCTTCCTAGATCTAGACAGGTCTACATTGCAAATCATCCTGACTCAATTGGTGGCAGAAAAATGGGAGACTGGATTAGCTGTTTCCAGTTATTGTGGGGATATGGGGTCCCAATCTTGGCATCCAGGTTCTTAGTTCTGGGTTTCAGACATAGGTGCACAAGTTCTGGGGCAGCTGTGGGAGCTAAAGGAAAGACAATTACTGAGCATAGGAGGCCAATCTACATGGAAATTAGCTCCTTTTCTGCTTGTTTTGATAGCATACATTACTTCTCTAGTCTAGATAATTAGGTCCATCTTACAGTCCTACCTCATCTCTCTTTCATGCCACTAATTGTTGGGGTGGATCTGATGGTGATTTCCTAGCCACATTCCCTCTGGATCCCAGCAAAGTCTAGGGATTTTTAGGGTTGCAGGTGAGTGCCCATGGAGCCTGACTCATCTGCAGAGGTGTCTTCTCAGGCTAAACAACAAGTTTTGGGAAGAGGCCCTAGTTCAGTTGGTGTGAAAAGAGATAATGGCCTCCTGAGTTGCTATGATATGGGCTTTAGTCCTATTTAGGACACTCACTTAGGAAAGTTAACTCCTGGGGGCTTCCCTGCTCAACCCCCCTCAAACTTCCCTCTATGTTTGTTCCTTCAAACAATCTATTCATCTGGAGATCCAACTGAATTATTAGAATGTGTCTGGATAAGGACACATGGCCCCAGGAACTTTGTTTAAGAGGCAATATAAGGGTCCAAGACCTTTACAGAAATGAGCGATAATCTATTGAGCAAATGGTCCATGGAGAGTTGAAATGGGGACCTAAATTTGTAGTGAGAAGAATAAAGGTTTAGGAGCCAGTCAGGCTTAGATTCATAGTCCTTTTACAAGCTGTATGGTTTTAGATAACACACTTACCTTCTCTGAGTCTCAATTACTCCCAATTCTGCAAAGTGGGAGTAATGACGCCTACTTTGTTGGGATGCTTAGAGATCACATATGTAAATTTCCTAACACTTTAATGGTAGAGACATTATATTGAACTATAATTAATAAGGTAGAAAATCAGTACTACCCAGCATGGGAGGAGGTAGCTGGGCCAACCTCCAGTGGCTGTGAGGTCGTGATTTTCAGACATTTTTCAAAGATTTTCAGACATTTTTCAAAGACTGAGTGTGTGAACTGGGACACCAGCTTCAATAAAGATGAAAACAAGCTGGACACAGTGGCTCACACCTGTAATTCCAGTGCTTCGGGAGGCCAAGGAGGAAGGATCACTTGAGGCCAGGAGTTCAAGCCTAGCCTGGGCAGCATAGAAAGACCTTGTCTCTACAAAAAAATACATAGCCGGGTGTGGTGGCACATCACATGTCTAATCCCAGCTACCTGGGAGGCTGAGGCAGAGGATCACTTGAGCCCAGAAGTTTAAGGCTGTAGTGAGCTATGATCACACCACTAGACTCCAGCCTGGGCAACAAAGCAAGACTCTATCTCTTAAAAAAAAAAAAAAAAAAAGATAAATACATTGGCCAATGATCTTTGGATACCCAAGAAATTTTACCAGGTTTGTGTGAAGATGACAGGCAAGGAGACAGACACAGGTGCTCTAGAATAATACTTGTCCATTGTGAGACAGTATGAAGTAAACAAAAAAGCTCATATAACAAGTCCTTGCTTTACTAGGTAGGTATACTAGGATTACACCTAATTGCCTGCGAAGCAACAAATCAATGGCTGAACATTTGTTGCTATGGCAACCTTTTTTGCTCAACATCTAGCTGCTGTTTAGAGGCTACAACAGGAACTAGATAGGCAAATAATTAGATATATCAGGCATAAAACCAAACAAAAAAAATATGCTGGTGAAATAGGATAATTGGCATACACACACACAAAATCTTACAAAGGTTCTTTTAAAATGTGCATGTGTCTCGACAAAGATTCAATACACGTTGAGTGACGCTATAAAAGAAATTTTGGATACAGCTAGAAAAGATTGAGAAGGGAAAGAAATGTGAAAAGTATAGATTTTAGGCCCAAGGAAAACTCTTCTCAGAAACCAGGGACTCTCAGAATCTTGCCTAGAATTTTCCTGTAACTGGAGGTCCTTTAATTTAAAGGTCCTCTTTGCTAGGAATGGCAGCTCCCAGTTATTTTTTGTCAATCTTTTGAAAAATTTTTATTGAGGCAATGTCTTGCTCTGTTGCCCAGGCTGGAGTGCAATGATGAGATCATAGCTCACTGCAGCCTTGACCTCCTGGGCTCAAGCAATCCTCCTGCCTCAGCCTCCCAAATAGCTGGGACTACAGTCACACACCACCAAGCCTGGCTATTTTTTATTTTTTATTTTTTAGTAGAGACAAGGGCTCGCTATGTTGTCCAGGCTGGTCTCTTAACTCTTGGCCTCAAGCAATCCTCCTGCCCCAGCCTCCCAAAGTGTTGGGATTACAGGCATGGGCCACCACACCCAGCCTATCAACCTTTTAGATTCTGTTTCTAGGAACCTTCTATTTTTAATCAGCATCTCAAGGTCTGAGTTAAACTGAGATTTTCCTTTGTTCTTCTGAAAGGAGTGAAGCTATTCCTAGGTCAGAGACAACCTGCAAAAAAACCACTGAGGCCATTCATCCAGAGGGAACCCCTCCTCGTATTACGTCATCCACCACACAAAACCCTGCTAACTTTTCCTCAACATGCACAGGATGTTTCAAGACTTCAGCCATCAGAGATTATAGCTGAGAAAAAAAGCAGTATTAGACCCTTCATTCTTCTCCAATACTGTTCAACTTTACCAACCCCATAGTATTGTTCCTTTAAGTCAAATTGTTTTTCTTTGGATTATAGAAGAAATTTCCTGATGGTTTACACCAATGACTCATAAATCTATATCTCTAGACGTGATCCCTCCCTGGAACTTTAGTTTTTCGTAGTTGTTTGTTGAATATCTCAACTAGAATATTCTGCAGGCACTTTAGATACATGGAATATCTTCCATCTCAATAGGTGTCACTATGTAGTGTTCAGCAGTGGACTTGAACTGCTAGGCCTAGCTAGTGAGTGGGCCATTTCTCAACAGAGAGGATCATGAAATAGGCAAGAAGTGTCTATGAAATCTTGAACATGACTGAGCCAGAACTGAAGGCTTCCTGTAAAGAGTTAGGAGTGGAGGCCCAGCTTGGTGTCTCACGCCTGTAATCCTAATACTTTGGGAGGCCCGGGGGGCAGATCACTTGAGGTCAGGAGTTCAAGACCAGTAGAGATGGTGAAACCCCATCTCTACTAAAAACACAAAAATTTGCCAGTGGCAGGTGCCTGTAATCCCAGCTACTCGGGAGGCTGAGGCAGAAGAATTGCTTGAACCTGGGAGGTGAGGGTTGTAGTGAGTGGAGATCGGGCTCCATCTCAAAAAATAAAAAATAAAAACAGGAGGGGAGGTTAGAAAATCTACCCTAGGGCCGGAAGTGGTGGCTCATGCCTGTAATCCCACCACTTTGGGAGGCCAAGGCGGACAGATCACCTGAGGTCAGGAGTTCAAGACCAGCCTGGCCAACATGGTGAAACCCCATCTCTACAAAAATACAAAAATTAGCTGGGCATGATGGCAGGTGCCTGTAATCCCAGCTACTCAGGAGGCTGAAGCAGGAGAATCACTTGAACCTGGGAGGTGGAGGTTGCAGTGAGCCGAGATTGTGCCATTGCACTCCAGCCTGGGCAATAGAACCAGGCTTTGTCTAAAAAAAAAAAAAAAAAAAAAAAGAAAAGAAAAGAAAATCTACCCTAGGCCAGGCGTGGTGGCTCATGCCTGTAATCCCAAAACTTTGGGAGGCCGAGATGGATGGATCACTTGAGGTCAGGAGTTTGAGACCAGCCTCACCAAAATGGTGAAACCCCACCTCTACTAAAAATACAAAAGTTAGCCTGGCGTGGTGGTGGGTGCCTGCAGTCCCAGCTACTCAGGAGGCTGAGGCAGAAGAATCGCTTGAACCTGGGAGGTGGAGGTTGCAGTGAGCCGAGATCACGCCACTGCACTCCAGTCTGGGTGACAGAGCAAGACTCTGTCTCAAAAAGAAAAAGAAGAAGAAGAGGAAGAAAATCTACTCTAATAATATATATTTAAGTATATGACTGCTAAAAAAAATGTTGAGCTACCTAGAAGTGGAAAATCCAGTAGGAAAGTAGAACTCTCAAGGGAAATCTGACCAACAAGAAGAGCTAGAAGAATTTTGGTGTAAGGGAATGTGATGAAAGTGTGGGCAAGTTGATGCTGGAAAGTACATTGGTGAAAGTTGTTGAGTTTTGAGAGCTCCAAAGAAGAAGGTTAGATCTTAGGACAGTAATAAAGGTTGCAAAGTCTCAGTACTGCCCTAATAGTTGTGTAACATTGGGCCAGTCATCTGCCCTTTTGGCATCCCAGTGACCCTGTTTGTGAAATAAGGGATTTGGCCTAATTATTTTCCAGCTAATTCAATGTTTTATTTATTTATTTTTTACTTTGAAATAATTATAAATTCTTCTCTCTCTTTTTTTTTAATTGAGATGGAGTCTCGCTCTGTCACCCAGGCTAGAGTACAATGGCACAATCTTGGCTCACTGCAACCTCCGCTTCCCAGGTTCGAGCGATTCTCCTGTCTCAGGCTTCCAAGTAGCTGGGATTACAGGTGTACCACTATGCCCAGGTAATTTATGTATTTTTAGTAGAGATGGGGTTTCACCATGTTGGTCAGGCTGGTCTCAAACTCCTGACCTCATGATCCGCCCATCTCGGCCTCCCAAAGAGCTGGGATTACAGGCCTGAGCCACCGCACCCAACTGAAATAATTATAAATTCACAGGAATTTGGAGAGATAGCAGAGACATACTGTATGCCCTCCACCCAGTTTCCCCCAATGGCTACATCTTATGTAACTATAATACAATATCATAACCAGGAAATTGATACTGGTACAATGTGTGTGTGGTAGTTCTATGCCATCTTATCGTGTTTAAATCCTTACAGCCACCATAGCTATGAAGATACAGAACTATTCCATCATCCTCAAAGATCTCCCTTACCTACCAATTATATTCATACTCATACC
The DNA here is from genome assembly GCF_002776525.5 of Piliocolobus tephrosceles. Lineage (NCBI taxonomy): Eukaryota > Metazoa > Chordata > Mammalia > Primates > Cercopithecidae > Piliocolobus > Piliocolobus tephrosceles. The sequence continues at coordinate 79,059,955 of NC_045445.1, forward strand.
TGCTTCACCCCCACCACTTTCCAACCCCTGGCAATCATTAATTCCTCCATCTCTATCATTTTGTCATTCTGAGAATGTTATATAAAAGGAATCACACACTCTGTGACTTGTTAAGACTGGCTTTTTGTCATTAGCCTAATGCCCTTGAGACCCATCCAAGTTGTTGCATGTATCAATCGTCTCTTCCTTTTTATTGCTGAGTAGTGGTTCATTGTGTGTATGTACCACAATGTTTAACCATTCAGCTGTTACAGGACTTTCTGGTTGCTTCCAGCTTTTTGATATTACAAATAATTCCATGAATAATCATGTAGAGGTTTTGTGAGAACATATGTTTTTACTCCTCAGAGATAAATGCCCAGGAGTACAGTTTTGGGTTGTGTGGTAATACATAATTAGCTTTTCTAAAAACTGGCAAACTGCCGGGCACGGTGGCTCAAGCCTGTAATCCCAGCACTTTGGGAGGCCGAGACGGGCGGATCACGAGGTCAGGAGATCGAGACCATCCTGGCTAACACGGTGAAACCCCGTCTCTACTAAAAAAGTACAAAAAAAACCCAGCCGGGCGAGGTGGTGGGCGCCTGTAGTCCCAGCTACTCGGGAGGCTGAGGCAAGAGAATGGCGTAAACCCGGGGGGCAGAGCTTGCAGTGAGCTGAGATCCAGCCACTGCACTCCAGCCTGGGCAACACAGCGAGACTCTATCTCAAAAAAAAAAAAAAAACTGGCAAACTATTTTCCACAGTGGCTGTAACATTTTAATTCCCACAGCAATGTATGAAAGAGACAATTTCTCCATGATCTCACCAGCATTTGGTATTATTTGGTAATATTTTATAACCAGTATTTAGCTGTTCTAATGAATGTGTAGTAACCTTCATTTGCATTTCCCTAATGCAAGTAATGTTGAACTTTTTCTTTTTTTCTTTTTTCTTTCTTTTCTTTTCTTTTGTCTTTTCTTTTCTTTTATTGAGACAGGGTCTCACTCCATCCATTACCCAGGCTGGAGTGCAGTGGCACAATTATGGATCACTGCAGCCTTGACTTCCCAGGCTCAAGTGATCCTCTTGAGAGGGCATTTCGCCATGTTTCCCAGGCTGGTCTTGAACTCCTGGGCTCAAACAATCCTGCCACCTCAGCTTCCCAAAGTGCTGGTATTACAGGTGTGAGCCACTGTGCCCAGCCTTGAACGTCTTTTCATGTGATTATATGCCATACATATATTGTCTTTAATGAAATGTCTCTTTATGTCTTTTGCCCATTTTTAAATTGGGTTGTTTGAGGTTTTCCTGTGTTTTTTTTTTTTTTTTTTTTTTTTTAAATATTCTGGATATGAGTTTTTTGTTAGGTATGTGATTTGCAAATATTTTCTCCCAGTGTTGCTTGTCTTTTTATCATCTTAACAAATTCCTTTGCAAAACAAAAGTTTTTACTTTTTATGAAGTCCAATTTATTATTTTTACTGTGAATTGTGCTTTTGGTGTCATGTCTAAGAAACTCCTCTCCAAGCTCTAGGTCCTGAAGATTTTCTCCTGTTTTCTTTTAAAAGTGTTGTAGTTTTACATTTTACATTTAAGTCTATGATCCATTTTGAATTTATTTTTGTGTCTTTTTGCCTATGGATAGCCAATTACTCCAGCACCATTTGTTAAAAAGTTTATCATTTCTCAATCAAATAATTTCTGAAAAATCAATTGGTCATACTTGTGTGCCATACTATGTCAAGCTTCTCCATTCTGTTCCATTGTTCCATACATCTATTCCTCTACCAATACCACACAGTCTTAATTACTATAACAATAATAAGTCTTAAAATCAGATGGAGCTGGGCACAGTGTTGAATGCCTGTAATCCCAGCTATTTGGGAGGCTGAGACAAGAGGATCCCTTGAGCCCAGGAGTTCAAGGCCAACCTGGACAACACAGCAAGATTTTGTCTCTAAAAAGAAAAAAAAAATCAGATGGAGTGATTCCTCCCACTTTATTCTTCTGCAAATAGTAGAATGATAGCATATGTCAATTTTTCCCAAATTGACATCTTTGTTGAGTCTTTCAGTTTATGAACACAGAATATCTTTCCAATTATTTATGTCTTCCTTGATTTCTTTCATCAGTATTTTGAAATTTTCAGCAGAGATCCACTGAACATTTTGTTAAGTGTGCATCTAAGTATTTCATTTTCGTTGTAGTGATTAGAAATGCTATTGCATTTTCAACTTCAATTTCTGCATATTCATTGATAGTTTATAGAAATGTGATTGATTTTTGTATGTTGGTGTGTTGATATTGTATACTGAGGTTGAACTTATTAGTTCTATAAGGTTTTGGTATATTTCTGGGCATTTTCTATGTAGACCATCATGTCATCACCAAATAGTTTTATTTATTCCTTTCCGATCTATACACAACTTATTTATATTCCTTGCTTTCTTGTTTTTCCAATACTGTGTAAATAAGAGTGGTGGGAGTAGATTTGTATTTGTAGATGTTCTTTATCATGTTGAAGTAATCCCTCTTCATTCCTAACTTGCTGCAAGTTGTTTGGTTGTTTTTTTTTCTTTTTTTCTTTTTGAAACGGAGTCTGGCTCTGTCGCCCAGGCTGGAGTGCAGTGACCGGATCTCGGCTCACTGCAAGCTCCACCTCCCGGATTTACACCATTCTCCTGCCTCAGCCTCCGGAGTAGCTGGGACTACAGGCGCCCGCCACCTCGCCCGGCTAGTTTTTCTTTTCTTTTCTTTCTTTCTTTCTTTTTTTTTTTTTTTTTGTATTTTTTAGTAGAGACAGGGTTTCACCGGGTTAGCCAGGATGGTCTCGATCTCCTGACCTCGTGATCCGCCCGTCTCGGCCCCCCAAAGTGCTGGGATTACAGGCTTGAGCCACCGCGCCCGGCCGGTTGTTGTTTTTTTTAAATCATGAATAGGTGTTGGATTTCGTCAAATGCTTCTTCTGTACCAATTGATAGGATCATATAATTGAAAAAAGATCATAGGATTCTTAATTTGTTGATAGGGCTTATTACATTGAGTGAGCTTCAAATATTAAGCCAGTCTTGCATATTTGGAATAAATTCCAATTGGTCGTGGCGTGTAATTCTTTTTATACATTATTGGATTTGATTTGCTGACATTTTCTGAAGAATTTTACATCTATATTCATAAGGTGTGTTGGTCTATGGTTCTTTCTTTTTTTGTACTATCTTTGTTTGGTTTTAGTATCAAGGTAATACTGACCTCATAAAATCAGTTGGGAAGTAATTTCCTACTTTTATATTTTCTGGAAGGGATTATATAAAATTGCCATTAATTCTTCTTTGAATGTTTGATTAAATTTTCCAATGACTGACTCCACATAGGTTTTTCTTTTGGAGAAGCTTCCTTTTCAGGGAGCTTTTAAAATTTTATTTTTAACTTATGAGGGTAAATTATTATTAGGTCTATATATTTATGGGGTACAGAAGATATTTTGATACAGCCATGCAATACATAATAATCACATCATGGAAAATGGGGTATCTATCCCCTTAAGCATTTATCCCTGTGTTTCAAACAATCCAATCATACTCTTTTAGTCCTTGTAAAATGCACAATTAAATTATTTTGACAATAGTAACCCTGTTGTGCTATCAAATACTAGGTCTTATTCATACTTTCTATTTTGTTTTTTTGTACTCATTAAACATCCCCACTACCCTTCCCAGTCTCTGGTAACCATCCTTTTACTCTCTACCTCCATGACTTCAATTGTTTTGATTTTTGGATCCCACAAATATATTAGAACATGAGATGTTTGTCTTATATGCCTGGCTTATTTAATTTAACATAATGATCTCCAGTTCCATCCATGTTGTTGCAAATGACTGGATTTCATTGTTTTAAGGCTGAATAGTACTCCATTGTGTATATATACCACATTTCTTTATTCATGTATGTGTTGATGGACACTTAGGTTGCTTCCAAATCTAAGCTATTGTGAACAGTACTGCAACAAATATGGGCACGTAGATACCTCTTCAATACACTGATTTCTTTTCTTTTGGGTAAATTCCCAGCAGTGGGATTGCTGGATTATATAGTAGCTCGATTTTAACGTTTTTTGAGGAACATCCAAACTGTTGTCCATAGTGATTAGATTAATTTACAGCCCCACCAACAGTTTATGAGAGTTCCCTTTTCTCCACATCCTCTCTAGCATTTGTTGTTACCTGTCTTTTGGATAAAAGTCATTTTAACTGGGGTGAGATGATATCTCATTGTACCTTTGATTTGCATTTCTCTCATGATCAGTGATGTTGAGCACCTTCTCATATGCCTGTTTGCCACTGGTGTGTCTTCTTTTGAGAAATGTCTATTCTAATCTATTGCCCATTTTTAATTGGATTATTAGATTTTTTTTACTATAGAGTTGTTTGAACTCTATGTATTCTGCTTACTAATCCTTTGTCGGATGGGTAGTTTGCAAGTATTTTCTCCCATTCTGTGGCTTGTCTCCTCACTTTGCTGGTTGTTTCCTTTGCTGTGCAGAAGGCTTTTAACTTGATTTGTCCATTTCTGCTTTGGTTTCCTGTGCTTGTGAGGTATTACTCAAGAAATTTTTGCCTAGGATAATGTCCTGGAGATTTTCCCCAATGTTTTCTTGTAGTAGTTTCACAGGTTGAGGTCTTAGACTTGTGTTTAATCCACTTTGATTTGATTTTTGTACATAGTGAGAGATAGGGGTCTAGTTTCATTCTTTGGCAAATGGATATTCAGTTTCCCCAGCACCTTTGATTGAAAAGACTGTCCTTTCCCTAATGTATGTTCTTAGCACCTTTGTCAAAAATGAGTTCACTATAGCTGTATGGATTTATCTCTGGGTTCTATATTCTATTCCACTGATCTGTGTCTGTTTTTAAGCCAGTACCATGCCATTTTGGTTACTATAGCTCTATAGTATAATTCAAAGTCAGGTAATGTGATTCTTTCAGTTTTGTTCTTTTTGCTCAGAATAGCTTTGGCTATTCTGGGTCTTTTGTGGTTCCATATAAATTTTAGGATTTTTTTCTGTTTATTTGAAGAATGACATTGGTATTTTGATAGGGATTGCATTGAATCTGTAAATTGCTTTGGGTAATATGGACATTCAAAAATACTGATTCTTCCAATCCAGGAACATGAAATATCTTCCCATTTTCTTGTGTCTTCTTCAATTTCTTGCATAGTGTTTTATAGTTTTCATTGCAGAGATCTTTGATTTCTTTGGATAAGTTAATTCCTAGATGTTTAATTTTATGTGTGGCAATTGTCAATGGGATTACTTTTTAAAATTTCTTTTTCAGATTGTTCACTGTTGGCATATAGAAATGCTACTGATTTTTGTATGTTGATTTTGTATCCTGCAACATTACTGAATTTGTCTATCAGTTCTAATAGTTTTCTTGTGTAGTCTTTAGATTTTTCCAAATATAAGATCATATCAGCAAACAAGGATACTTTGACTTTTCCTTTTCTAATTTGAATGCCCTTTATATCTTTCTCTTGGATGATTGTTCTAGCTAGGACTTCTAGTACTATGTTGAATAACAGTGGGCATCCTTGTCATGTTACAGATCATAGACAAAAGGCTTTCAGTTTTTCCCCATTTGGTATGATACTAGCTGTGGGTCTGTTGTATATGGCTTTTATTATGTTTAGGTATGTTCCTTCTATCCCAAGTTTTTTTGAGGATTTTTATTATAAAGGATGTTGAATTTTATCAAATGCTTTTTCAGCATTCATTGAAATGATTATATGATTTTTACCCTTAATTCTGTTTATATGATATATCACATTGATTGATTTGTGTATGTTGAACCATCCTTGCATCCCTGGGATAAATCCCACTTGGTCAGGATGAATGATCTTTTTAATGTATTGTTGAACTCAGTTTGCTAATATTTTGTTGAGGATATTTGCATCAATATTCATCAGAGATATTGGCCTGTAGTTTTTTTTTTTTTTTAACATGTCTTTGTCTGGTTTGGGCATCAGGGTAGTACTGGCCTTGTAGAATGAGTTTGGAAGTATTCCTTCCTCCTCTACTTTTCAAAATAGTTTGAGTAGGATTGGTATTAGTTATTCTTTAAATGTTTGGTAGAATACAACAGTGAAGCCATTGGGTTCCAGGTTTTTCTTTACTGGGAGACTTTTTATTATGGCTTTGTTCTCATTACTTGTTATTGGTCTGTTCAGGATTTGGATTTCTTTCGTTTACAATCTTGGTAGGTTGTATGTATCTAGGAATTTGTCCCTTTTTTTCTAGATTTTCCTATTTATTGGCATGTAGTTACTTGTAGTAGCCACTCATGATCCTTTGAATTTCTGTATTATCAGTTGTAATGTCTCCTTTTTCATTTCTGATTTAATGTATTGGGATTTTCTCCTTTTTCTGAGTTAGTCTGGCTAAAGATTTGTCAGTTTTGTTTAACTTTTCTAAAAATCAACTTTTTGTTTCATTGACCTCTTGTATTATTTTTATTTCAATTTTATCTATTTCTGCTCTGATCTTTATTATTTCTTTTCATCTACTAATTTTGGCTTTGGTTTGCTCTTGCTTTTCTAGTTCTTTAAAGGCATTATTAGATTGTTTATTGGAAGTTTTTCCTCTTTTTTTGATATAGGTACTTATAGCTATAGAATTCCCTCTGAGTACTGCTTTTGCTGTATCCTATAGGTTTTGGTATGTTATGTTTCCATTATTATATGTTTCAAGAAATTTTTCAATGTCCTTCTTAACTTCTTCATTGACTCACTGTTCATTCAGAAGCATATTGTTTAATTGCCATGTATTCATATAGTTGCCTTGCCAAAATTCCACCTTTTTTTTTTTTTTTTTTTTTTGAGACAGAGTCTCTCTCTGTCACCCAGGCTGGAGTGCAGTGGCATGATCTCGGCTCACTGCAACCTTCGCCTCCTGGGTTCAAGCCATTCTCCTGCCTCAGCCTCATGCGTAGCTGGGATTGCAGGTGCCTGCCACCATGCCCCACTAATTTTTGTATTTTAGTAGAGACGGGGTTTCACCATGTTGGCCAGGCTGGTCTCGAACTCCTGACCTTGTGATCCTCCCACCTCAGCCTCCTAAAATGCTGGGATTACAGGCATGAGCCACTGCACCTGGCCCCAGTTTTTTTTTTTTTTTTTTTTTTTTAAAGTTTTAGTTTTTTTCCATTGTGGTCAGAGAAGATGCTTAATATTATTTCAAGTTTTTGAATTTTTTTTTTTTTTTTTTTTTTTTGAGACGGAGTCTCACTCTGTCGCCCAGGCTGGAATGCAGTGGCCAGATCTCAGCTCACTGCAAGCTCCGCCTCCCAGGTTTACGTCATTCTCCTGCCTCAGCCTCCTGAGTAGCTGGGACTACAGGCGCCCGCCACCGCGCCCAGCTAGTTTTTTGTATTTTTTAGTAGAGATGGGGTTTCACCGGGTTAGCCAGGATGGTCTCGATCTCCTGACCTCGTGATCCGCCCATCTCGGCCTCCCAAAGTGCTGGGATTACAGGCTTGAGCCACCGCGCCCAGCCTTGAATGTTTTAAGACTTGTTTTGTGACCTCTAACATATGGTCTATCTTTGAGAATAATCCATGTGCTGAGGAAAAGGTCTATTCTATACCTCTTAGATAAAATGTTCTGTAAATATCTGTTAGATCCATTTGATCTATATTGCAGATTAAGTCTGATGGTTCTTTGTTGATTTTCTGTCTGGAAAATCTGTCCAATGCTGAAAGTACAGTGTTGAAGTCTCCAACTATTATTGTATTGGGGCCTATCTCTCTCCTTAGCACTAATAGTATTTGCTTTGTATATATGGGTGCTCCAGTGTTGGTTGCATATTATTTACAATTGTTACATCCTCTTGCTGAATTGATCCCTTTATCATTATATAGTGATCTTGTCTCTTCTTACAGTTTTTTTTCTTGAAATTTATTTTGTCTCATATAAGCGTAGTGACTCCTGCTCTTTTTTGGTTTCCATTGGCATGGAATATCTTTTTCCATCCCTTTATTTTCAGTCTATGTATGTCTTTTTCTTTTTTTTTTTTTTTTTTTTTTTTTTTTTGAGACGGAGTTTCGCTCTTGTTGTCCAGGCTGGAGTGCAATGGCATGATCTTAGCTCACCACAACCTCCGCCTACCAGGTTCAAGCAATTCTCCTGCCTCAGCCTCCTGAGTAGCTTGGATTGCAGGCATGTGCTACCATGCCCGGCTAATTTTGTATTTTTAGTAGAGACAGGGTTTTTCCATGTTGGTCAGGCTGGTCTTGAACTCCCAGTCTCAGGTGATCTGCCCACCTCAGCCTCCCAAAGTGCTGGGATTACAGGTGTGAGCCGCTGTGCGCAGCCCTATTTGTGTCTTTATAGGTGAAGTGTATTTCTTGTAGGCAATAGATTAATGGGTCTTGTTTTTTCATCCATTCACCTACTCTATGTATTTTGATCGCAGAGTATAGTCTATTTATATTCAATGTTATTATTAATAAGTAAGGACTTACTCTTACCATTTTGTTATTTGTTTTCTGATTGTTTAATGGTCTTCTCTTCCTTCTTTCTCTCCTTTCTGCCTTCCTTTTACTGAAGTGATTTTCTTTGATGGTATGTTTTAATAGTTTGCTTTTTATTTTTTGTGTATCCTTTGTATGTTTTTTGGTTTGAGGTCACACCTCTCCGATTCTCCGAGATTGGTACCTGGTGCCTTATTTAGTTCATTTAGTGAGGTCATGTTTTCCTGGGTGGTGGTGGTGCTAGTGTATGTTCTTCAGTGTCTGGACATTCAAAGGTTAGATATTTATTGTAGTCTTCACTCTCTGGGCTTATTTTTTAGCTGTACTTTTTGGGATGGCTTTTCAGATATTTGAAAGGACGTAGGTATTGTGATCTAAGCTGTATCTGCTGTAGAGGGAAGCCCAAGCCTAGTAACACTGCAGTTCTTGCAGACTTGTAGAGGTACCATCTTGATGGTCTTGGACCAGATTTGTGAGAATTATTTGAGTTAGCAGGTAGATACTCTTGTTTCCTTCCCTTACTTTCTAGCAAACATAGAGTCTCTCTCTGTTCTGAGCTACCTAAAGCTGGGGGTGGAGTGACACAAGCACCCATGTGGCCACCACCACCGTGACTGCACTGGGTCAGACCTGAAGCCAGCACAGCACTGGATCTCACCCAAGGCCTGCCAAAACCACTCCCTGGCTACTGCCTATGTTTGCTCAAGCCTGTAACCACTCCATGGCTACTGCCTGTGTTTGCTCAAGGCCCTGGGGCACTACAATCAGCAGGTGGCAAAGCTAGCCAGGCCTATATCCTTTCCTTCAGGGTGGTGGGTCCCCCAATCCCTGGGTGGGTCCAGAAGTGCCATCTCAAGTCAGGGACTGGAGTCAAAAACTTTAGAAGTCTATGTGGTGTTCTACTCTATTGAAGCTGACCTGGTACTCAAACCACACAACCCAGACTTTCCCAGTTTTCTCTTCCCTTTCTAAAGGCAGTGGAGTCTCACACCCTAACCACTACCACCCCAGGCCATGAGGAGTACTGCCAGACTATTGCCAATGTTCCCTTAAGGCCCAAGGTCTCTTATGTCAGCTTGTCGTGAATGCTGCCTGCCCTGGGCAGTGGGCTCCTCTCTGGCCCAAGGCAGGTCCAGAAATGCCATCCGAGTCGAGTACGGGAATCGGTGAGTCCTAGGGCCCGCTTTTTACTCTAAGCTCCTGTTGCTGTGCTAGTATCTAAGGTACAAGACAAAGTCCCCTTTATTTTTCCATCTGCTTTTCTCAAGCAGGAGTTTTGCCCATAGCCACTACAGCTGATAATGTGCTGAGTCTCACCTGAAGTTAGCAAGTCTTAGGCTCACCCAAGGCCCTCGATGTAGTACCTGGCTGTCGCTGCTGGTTATTCAAGGCCCAAGGGCTCTTCCGTTAGCAGGTGACGAATGCTGGCAGGACTAGGTTCTGTCCTTCAGGGCAGCAGGTTCCGTTCTGGCCCAAGGTGTGCCTATAAATGTCATTTTGAAGCTAGGTCCTGGAATGGAGGCCTCATGTCTCTGACTGGTGCCCTATCCTACTGTTGCTGAGCTGGTATCCAAGATGCAAGGTAAAGTCCTCCCTACTCTTCCCTCTCCTCTCCTCACCTCTCTTCCCTCTCCTCTCCTCAAGCAGAAGGAAGGGGTCTCTTTTGGAGCTGCAGGCTGTGTAGCCTGGAGTTAGGGGAGCGGTGATGCCAGCACTCCCTTGGCTACCCCAGTTGGTGTCTCAGTATATTGTATTTTGGGATACTTATCAACTCAAGTTAAAAGACATCTTCCAGGAACTATTTTCTCATTGCAATCAGATCCATGCATTAAGGGTCAACAGCACCCAACTGGTAGAGACAGCACCAGAGGCAGCCCTTAGTCCAAGAGAACTAAGCAGCACCTTGCATGGCCTCTGGATCGATTGCCAGTGAGGGGCTGCCAAACTGTGGGTGGTACCTGAAAGGACTATCCCAGATGAGCCCCCAAATTTGTAACCAACTGACAGGTTCAACTTGCCTGCTGCCCAGATAGATTAATTTATCAAGACAGAGGAACTACAATAGAGAAATACTTTAAAACATGTAGAGCCACCTAAATGGAAGACCAGAGTTTTATTACTACTCAAATCTGCCTCTCCCAAAATTTAGAGGCTAGGGTTTAAAAAAAAAAGTTTGGCAGGCAGGGGGCTAGGTAATGGGTGCTGCTGATTAGTTGGGGATGCAATTATAGGAGTGTGGAAAATGGTCCTTTGTCACTGAGTCTGCTTCTGGGTGGGGGCCGCAGGACCAGTTCATTCATGAGTTGTGGATCTGAGTGAAGTCATCTGGTCATCAGAAATGCAAAAGTCTAAAAAGACATACCAAAAGGCCAATCTTAGGTTCTTCAATAGTGATGTTATTTACAGGGGTAAGCGGGGAAGTTACAAATCTTGTGACCTCCAGAACAATGGCTGTAATCATTTAAACCTACATCTTAGAATTCAGGGCCCTTTCATAATTCTAATCTTGTGGACTTTTATTAGTTTTATAAAGGTGGTTAGTTTGGCAAAGGGCTATTATCTTTTAAACTATAAATTTCTCCCAAAGTTAGCTTGGCCCACATCCAGGAATGATCAAGGAAAGTTTGGAGGTTAAAGGCAAGAGGTTAAAGGTTAGATGAGATCGCTTCCACTGTCATAATTTTCTCACTGTTATAATTTTGGCTGGGATGAAAGTCTGGGCTCTCTACATAGTCTTCTGTAACTGCCCAGTGAGTTCACCTTGCCTGTTCCCTAGACAGAGCCAGTTTATCAAGATAGGAAAATTGCAAGAGAAAAAGAGTAATTCATGCAGCACTGGCTGTGTGGGAAACCGGAGTTTTGTTCTTACTCAAATCAGTCTCCCCAGGCATTTGGGGATTGGAGTTTTTAAGGATAATTTGGTGGGTAGGGGCCAGTGAGTCAGGAGTGCTGATTGGTTGGCTCGGAGATGAAACTGTAGGGAGTTAAAACTGTCCTCTTGCACTGGGTCAGTTCCTGGCTGGGGTCACAAGATCAGATGAACCAGTTTATTGATCTGAGTGGTGTCAGCTGATCCATCAAGTGCAAAAAAAAAAAAAAAAAAAAAAAAATCCACCAAGTGCAAAAAAGCACTGATCTTAGATTTTACAATACTGATGTTATCCCAGGATCAATCTGGGGAGGGTCAGAGTCTTGTAGCCTCCAGCTGTATGACCCCTAAACCATAATTTCTAATCTTTTGGCTAATTTGTTAGTCCTACAAAGGCAGTCTAGTCCCCAGGCAAGAAGGGGGTTTGTTTTGGAAAAGGGCTGTTATCATGTTTGTTTCAAAGTATTGACTATAAACTAAGTTCTTCCCAAAGTTACCTCGGCCTACACCCAGGAATGAACAAGGACAGCTTGGTGGTTAGAAGTAAGATGGAGTTGGTTAGGTTGGATCTCTTTCACTGTCTCAGTTATAATTTTGCAATGGCGATTTCACTTCTGTAATGCTACCCTGGTGATGGAAAGGAAGGGTGGTATGTTACGGGAAGATGAAAATGGTTATCTCGGCTTTCTGCCTCACTTTTGCTGGCTGGGGTGGGAGTGGAATCACATGGTGTTTGGCTAGAGTAGAGCAGCTATTGTGTAAAAGTTTTCTATCTTGCTAGGCTGCCCCTTTCCTGGTTATTTGGCCAGAGAGAGCAAGATTTTATTGGGCTTTTTATGTCTGTACCCATTCACATTTCTGGGTTGCTGGCTTCTCCAGCACCACGTCTGAGATCTATGAGGCAAAAAAAAAAAAAAAAAAAAAACAGCCAAAAAATCAGGGCACTTACCTCAGGGCACTCAGTACTTAAGTTCTGAGGCTTTTAGCTGGTCTGCTTTTTTCTCTCCACCTTTTAGAATCATTTTAGGTTTGTTTTATATTAAATATTCAGCATTTTAAGCCGTTCTTCATGGGAGAAATAAGAAAAAATACATATAATCAGTCTTTCCAGAAGTGTAAGTCTTGATTTGACATGACTTTAAAAAATGTTTTAAATTGCAAACAACAGAATCATTTTTTTTTCAGTGTTAAACCCATTATTCTGATTGAAGAGAAGGAAGAAAGGTCCAGCACTCCACAATCTATTCTTTACCCAGATATTCATTGAACCTTGCTGTACCTCTGTAAATCCTCCAAAGATCCACAGAGCACAGTTTGAAAATCACTGGACCTGAAGTTCTCCACTATTTCAACTCCGACCTTCTTTGGGTCTTCGATTTCCTCCTGGTAGGATTGATAGACTTAACCAATTTGGTTAAGTTTTTCTCACTGAATTTTCTCACTGTCTTGTAGGCTGTTTCCCCAGTAAGATGAAATCTTCTTAGGGCCTATCCCAGTTAGATAAATACATCTATTCTTGCGTTAAGGTATTTCCCACTGGTATGTGGATTAACTGGTAGACATCAGGAAGTCCTAGCTGGCATACATTTGTAATCAAGTAGAAATGGTGTTTGAACTACAGCAAGTCTGTAGAAAGAGGTAGTGTGACCACCTGTAGAGTTATCAATCACTTTAAAAGGTGCAACCAAAGGGGTTGCAGAGTCAACAGAGAGGACAGTTCCGGAATGGAAGGCAAGGAGAAGAAAGGCAGTTCAGAAAGAGAAGAGAGTGGCAGCAAGAAGGACTAAGGTGGAAGTGGCCTTGATAGAGTGCAAGGAGGGTAACAAGAGGGTGCAGAGTTCTTTTCAGTTTTAGATTTAGGGCCTGATGTAGATTTTCAAGCTTTTGAAGACACTGATCAAATTTTGAATTAGTCTCTTTCAAGGAGGTAACTAGAGACTCCATTTTTTTTCTTTTTTCTTTTAAAATTTTTGTGGGTACATAGTAGGTGTATAACTTTATGGGGTATATGTTTTGATACAGGCACACAATGTGAAATAAGAACATCATGGAGAATGGGGCATCTATCCCCTCAAGCAATTTATCCTTTGAGTTACAAACAATCCAACTATACTCTTTATTTTAAAATGTACAATTAAGTTATTATTGACTGTAGTCACTCTATTGTGCTATGAAATAGTAGGTCTTATTCATTATTTCTAACTATTTTTTTAGAGTTTTCATAATACCAGTTGTAAAAGGCCTCCCAGGCCAGGCGCGGTGGCTCATACCTGTAATCCCAGCACTTTGGGAGGTTGAAGTGGGTGGATCATCTGAGGCCGGGAGTTCGAGACCAGCCTGACCAACATGGAGCAACCCCATCTCTACTAAAAATACAAAATTAGCTGGGCGTGGTGGTGCATGCCTGTAATCCCAGCTACTCAGGAGGCTGAGGCAGGAGATTCGCTTGAACCCAGGAGGCAGAGGTTGCAATGAGCCAAGATTGCACCATTGCACTCCAGCCTGGGCAACAAGAGCCAAACTCTGTTAAAAAAAATAAAATAAAAAAAAATAAGAAAGAGAAGAGAAAAGAAATAAAAGAAGAGAGGCCTCCCATTGCTTTTGAGAGGTCCAGAATCCTCTCTGCTCTAATTGTGCGTGTAGATAGACTAATTTAGGCATATCAAAAGTTCCCAATTGTTCCCAACAAAGCTTTGAGTAATCCCAGGTTATTTGCATCCAGGATCCTAAATATTCACGAGTTTTTCCCATAGTTTTAAACATATAGGCTGCTGGAGTTCCCAATGGTGACTGGCCAGTGACCATTACTTTAGTGGGTGAACTACCCATAGCACTCACATAAAGAAGTCAACTTTAGAGTGTCACCTAAAGTCAACTTTAGAGCAGGTGTTCCTGCTTAGTACACAAGCATTAAGGTCTACCTGCAAACCAGATGGATCGCCTTATTTTTTTTTTTATTTTTTTTTTTTTTTTGAGACGGAGTCTTGCTCTGTCGCCCAGGCTGGAGTGCAGTGGCCGGATCTCAGCTCACTGCAAGCTCCGCCTCCCGGGTTTACGCCATTCTCCTGCCTCAGCCTCCCGAGTTGCTGGGACTACAGGTGCCCGCCACCTCACCCGGCTAGTTTTTTGTATTTTTAGTAGAGACAGGGTTTCACCGTGTTAGCCAGGATGGTCTCGATCTCCTGACCTCGTGATCCGCCCGTCTCGGCCTCCCAAAGTGCTGGGATTACAGGCTTGAGCCACCGTGCCCGGCCTGGATCGCCTTATTTAAAGAAAATAAAACCTCCTAGATCTCAACCTTAAAAGGAGAAGATCTTGGATCACAAGAATGCTTACCCAACTCTTTCCTACCATGGCCAGAAGACAACCAGACCTTACGGCATCCTTGCTGGCACCTAGGCATTGATTGAGGCAGTAGAGGAAAAGAAATTGGGGGCCACTTTGGATCCTATTCTCATCACCAGAAATATTAACAAAATGACCATGAGATCTACAGAGGAAGAAAAAATGAGAAAACTTTGATTTTCAGAGCAACAGTCTGCAGAATGGAGAATGTAGCCTCTGGGGAAACTGTGAGTATGCATTCTACAGAAGGGAAGGAAACAGCAGCATTTAAGCCTTCCAGGACTTGTCTTACATGTATATTCATCAGGTTTGGATAATATCTATAAATTTAGTTTACAGGGAAAGTCAAGCACATGTGCAGTGAGTTAACATATATGTAATATACATATTATGTTCACTTTGGGATGGGGCTTTAACATTAAAATGAGGTTGTTACAGGTAGTTAGGCATAAGCAGGGCAGGAGAGGGCTCTCCCCTCAACCCACCAGGAATGTCAGGCAACCACCAGGTGATGGCTTAGCAGTTACCACACTGCCTCTCTAAAAATGACAATTTGGCAGCCGGTGCCAGGGAGAGACAATCTCCTGATGATCCACAGCTGTCACACTAAAGTATTAATTGAACACAAGTGCCAGGGAGAGGCAACTTCCCAAACAGATAAAGACACTTGAGATTGGTAATTGGCTTCCAGTAAAATCTCAGGAGTTGGGTGAGTGAGCCTGGGCATTAAGAGACAAAATGGTGGATTCCACCAGAAAAGGGAAGAAAGCCTCAGATGGTCATGCATACAACTTCCCAAACACACTGTGCATGCTCACTTCCCAAGCATAAGGAGGGCATTGCGCATGCGGGTAGCCCGCCCACCCTTAGGGAAGAATCATGGGAAAGGGGTATAAGATGCCAAAGGGGGCCAGCATATAAAGTCCTAGCATCAAGGTCAAACGACGCTGCGCTTGTCCTTCAAGTTGCTTGCTTGGGTCTCTTCCAAGTGTACTTTCTTTCCTGCTCTAAAGCTTTTTTAATAAACTTCCACTTCTGCTCTGAAACTTGCCTCAGTCTCTTTTTCTGCCTTATGCCCCTCAGTTGAATTCTTTCATCTGAAGAGGCAAGAACTGAAGTTGCTGCAGACCTGTACAGATTTGCCACTGATAACTCAGATACCTTCTATCCCACCAAGGTGGAATTTGCCTTTTTTTTTTTTTTTTTTTTTTGGGGACGGAGTCTCGCTCTGTCGCCCAGGCTGGAGTGCAGTGGCCAGATCTCAGCTCACTGCAAGCTGTGCCTCCCGGGTTTATGCCATTCTCCTGCCTCAGCCTCCTGAGTAGCTGGGACTACAGGCGCCCACCACCTCGCCCGGCTAGTTTTTTGTATTTTTTTTTAGTAGAGACGGGGTTTCACCCGGTTAGCCAGCATGGTCTCGATCTCCTGACCTCGTGATCCGCCCGTCTCGGCCTCCCAAAGTGCTGGGATTACAGGCTTGAGCCACCGCGCCCGACCGGAATTTGCCTTTTTAAGTCAACAGGTGAACTACAGGGCACAAGGACATTTTGTGCACAGTCTCTGTAAACTGACTGGAACTGGTTTAGGGTCTTTAGCTGTTTATCAGGAAAGAATTTTTGTAAGGTTGATCTGTCCAGTTGGTGCCACTGGCAGGATCGTCAAGGCAGACGTGTCCCAGTTGGCTGGTATCAGGCAGTCCACAGGGGTCAGCTGGGTAGTGTTTTGTTAGAACATGTTCCTGCCTACTTGTAGGAAGGAAAACATTATGGCATTTAACAAACCTTATAGTAATTAACAGTGTAGGAGTACATGACTAAACCCTTTTCCTTGCTATGGTGGCTTACTTTTTTTCTTTTTTAGAGACAGAGTCTTGCTCTGTCATCCAGGCCGGAGTGCTGTGGCATGATTATAGCTTACTGCAACCTTAACTCCTGGGTTCAAGCAATTCTCCTGCAACAGCCTCCTGAGTACATAGCTAGGACTACAGGTGTGTGCCACCATATCTGGGTAATTTTTTATTTTTGTGGAAACAAGGTCTCACTGTTTTGCCCAGATTGGTCTTGAACTCGTGGGCTCAAGTCATGCTCCCACCTCAGCCTCCTGCGCTGTTGGGATTATGGGTGTGAGCCACCGTGGCTCACTGTGACCACTTAATTTTCTCTCAAATCTCTCATCTCAGCGACAGAGTCCATCTCATCTGTAAGCTGGCATTATAATGTTGATACTTTTATTTTCATTTATTTATTTATTTATTTATTTATTTATTCAGGTGATTCTCATGCTTCAGCATCCCAAGTAGCTGGGATTACAGGTGCGTGCCACCACACCTAGCTAATTTTTGTATTTTTAGTGGAGACAGGGTTTCACCAGGTTGGCCGGGATGGTCTCAATCTCCTGACCTTGTGATCCGCCTGCCTTGGCCTCCCAAAGTGCTGGAATTACAGGCATGAGCCACTGCACCCAGCATGTTGATACCTTTAACCCCTGATTTCCTCTTAGTAATTTTCCATCCTCTGACCTCCATCCTGGTCCTTGGCTATAAAGTCCCACTGGCGCATGCTGTATTTGGAGTTGAGCCCAATCTCTCTCCCGGACTGCAAGACCCCATTGCAGTGGTTCTTGTACCTATCACAATGGTCCTGAATAAAGTCTTCTTTACCATACTTGAATAAGTATAATTGAATACTTTTTAAAAATACACACATGGAAGCCAGGTGCGGCAGCTCACACCTGTAATCCCAGCACTTTTGGAGGCCGAGGCAGATGGATCACTTTCGGTCCGGAGTTTGAGACCAGCCTGGTCAACATGGTGAAACCCCAACTCCACTAAAAATACAAAAATGGCTGGATGTGGCGGCTCATGCCTGTAATCCCAGCACTTTGGGAGGCCGAGGTGGGTGGATCACCTGAGGTCGGGAGTTTGAGACCAACCTGACCAACATGGAGAAACCCCATCTCTACTAAAAAAAAAAAAAAA
>NC_045445.1:79107649-79123718 GCF_002776525.5 Piliocolobus tephrosceles
GCTAGTTTTTGTATTTTTAGTAGAGACGGGGTTTCACCGTGTTAGCCAGGATGGTCTCGATCTCCTGACCTCGTGATCCGCCCGTCTCGGCCTCCCAAAGTGCTGGGATTACAGGCTTGAGCCACCGCGCCCGGCCTAATGCCAGTTTTCAATACGGCACATTTGTAGCAAGGCTGTGGCCTTGGTGAGGCCTCCAGTCCATCTCAGCAAGTAAGCACATTTTCATTTTGTGAAGTAACCGCTTTTCCACTTCAGAGCTTAAAATTCCAATCTCAAATAGTCGACCAACTCCAAACCCCTATATAGCTCTTTTTCTAATTTCTGCTCTCACAGACAGCATAGAACCTGGCAGAAATTTGATTTGAAATGAGACTTCAACTCTGAAGTCAAACTTCCTGCTATTAATCAGGTTAAGACTATTTCTCCCTTGTAGGCAACATACATACCCAAACCGAATTTTTAGATCTGTTTATTTTGTTCCAAACTCCTTGAGGATTTAAATGTCCCATGTCTTGAGCTCTGAAATTTTATTCATTCTAGATTTAACTGTGGTGCATAAGAGGCTGCATCCTACTCTAAATATTAATACTGTGCTGCTTTTGCCAATCAACATTCTCTCCAAAAGCACACAAGCTCACATGTGCACATCCACATGTGTGGAAGAAGTAAATTGATACCCCACCATGTTATGTGACATCTGAATGGGCAGATTTGGGACCTATGAATGTCTTTCCTTCATCTGGAGAGAAGAGGACGACTGCCTGATTCTTAAGAGCTATCTGCACCTTGAGCAACAAAAGAGGTCCTGCAGAATCACCCTCTGGTGACTCAGTGAGAGTGAGGTGGGGAGGAATGGAAGCAGGGGCATTGTTGCTCCAGAATTTTCAATGGTCTCTCCTGGGAGTTACAGGGCTCCTAGGGCCCAGATTATCCTGTTCCACTACTGTTAGAACTGACAGGATAGGAACTAGGCCCTTTCTAGGGCCCCTTCCTACCCACAGAGCTAAGAACCAGTGGGTTTTCCTTTGGGGAGTTGATAAGAGCTGGACTGGGACCAGCGGAGGGGGCTCAGGACTTTGGCCTTGAATGAAATCATCGGAGGCCAACCATGCCCCAGCTGCCTGTTTGTAACGGAAAATCATGAGTGGGAACTATTGTCTTCTTTGGAGCCCCTCAGGGCAACCTCATCCTCCTGGCCCTGGGATGACCCTGGCTTAGGGTGGCAAGTTACTGTTGGCTCCAAGTGACAGCCAGGAATGCTTGGCAAAAATGATGACAGGGTGGGTGACAGGAACACAATAGACAAAGGCTCAGAGAGGGGAAAAAGAGACACAGAGGCAGAGTGAGGAGAGACTGAGCTCCTAATGAGGTGAGCTGTGCTAACTGAACACAGCCTGGCAGTGCCCTCTGCCCCTAGCCAGGGGCACTGGGAATGTTCTTCAGTAAGATTGTTGCCAGAGCCTGGGCATAAGGAAGCATCAGTCACCTACTTCAGAGGGATCAAAGTGGTTCAGAGTCTACCTTTCATGGCACCTTTAATGCCCTCGAAGCAAAGTGGCGTAGGATGCCCAGCATGGGAGACACATTGGGTGGTAAAGGCTAGGATGGCTTCCCCTTCCCAAAAGAAATTGTCCAACCCTATGTGCAACTGCTGCCTGTACCTTTTTGGGATCCAGGCTGGGAATTGGGTTTTTTTCTTAAATAGTCCCTTTTCTGGCCTGGCCCAGGTGGAAATATAGACCTGTCATGAAAACTGAGAGATGGGGCTGGTCCACTGCCCCTCCTCCCACCATGGCAGCTCGTGTCATCAGTCCTCCTCCGCCTGCTGAGATGAAAGGAGTTTCTTCACATTTTGCCATGTGTATACAAGAATGGGGAGCTGGGAGGGCATCGAGATTAATGCCTTGGTCTGTAAAATTTGTAAAAATCAGTGACTGGAACATGGAACACTGTGGTGTTTAAGGTTTCTTCCCTATATGTCATTCTACTCTTCCAGTGTAGGATTATATAGCTTGAGCCAAAAAGTGAGATGTGGCTCAGCCTGAGATGAGTGGGACTGATGCTAGTGTTAGGAGTGGACTGGGCCAAGGTAAGGTTGATTGGCCCAAGTTCCGGGTCTCTCCTTTCTCCAAGCACCCATGTGTCTATGACAGTCATACAAAGAAATAGAGGGGAAAGAGTATGGAGAGAAGTCAGTAGAGGAAAAAAAAGAAGGAAGGGAAGAGGGGAGCAGACTGTTAACCAACCAAACGATAAGGGCACTGCCTCTACCCAGTTCTTGGGAAGCCGCAGCCATCAGCAACTCTAAGGCTAACCAAGGCTACTTGTCTCATTTTTACCTCCCTGCCCCTCCACCCAGTGGCTCCCAAATATGGATGGCAATGACCTCCTCAGCAAACAGAGACTTGGGCCTACCCTATTAAGCTCCTGGGGACATGGTAGCACCTTTGGCAGTTGATTATAGTGGGTGAATAACAAGCTGGGGCCAGGAGGTCCCATCCTCCTCCTCCCCCAGGGCTTAGAAAGTATATGGAGAGATTCCAAAGGCCAGGGGGTGATCCCAAGCTTTCCCAGATCCTGGGAGGAGAAAAGACCTGGCAAATTTAAAGGTATTCTGGGGAGAATTTAGTTAATGAGTTTGGAACACCTGGAGCTTTGGCTCCAAGGAGATTGTCAGGTGGCTGAAATGCTGTGTGCGCAGGTCTGGGAACAAGTGTGCTGGTGGCAAAAATGTAAATGCTGAGCAGGGTGGGATGAAGGGGAAGAGCTGGGAAAGGGCACACAACGGCAAGAAAGGCATTAGATTGGTTCCTCAGGATTGGGGGAGCCTGGCAGTAGCTCCCCATTGGGGTCTGGATCAGGGGCCAACATCTTATCCTTGCTGGAATCTCTCTGCTCTTTCTTGAACATCCTTTGATGCATCAGAGGGACGAAGAAGAGGATTACAGCCCCGATGATGGGGGGCACACCGGCAAAGTAGAAGGCCACATGGTAGTCCCCAAAACAGTTTCGGAGCAGGCCTGAAACAGTCAAGAGAGACAAGTCAAGCTCAGCTTTGCCCTACTGTCCAAAGGTGCTCTCAGCCCCTTCTAGGGACCATCACAGTGTCTATCCAGAAAATCTTGGCCTGTATTGCCTTGACTCAGGAGCTCCCTCAACTTCAAGGGCAGGTGACTCCTCCCAAAGGCACTGGGGCTGCAGGCTCTTGAGTGAATGCTCATTATGAAAGAAGCTAATGAAGCTTCTCTTAAAGTTTCTCCATTTATGACTTTCATCAATCTAAGTTCTAGTCACACCTAGTTACAGAGTTAGGAGGAAACCTAGTTTAAAAGAACTCCACGGAAGATGGCCAAGTATTATCTTGGTCCACAGTGATATTTCCCCTCTCCGTACCCCCGCCCCCCCAACAAATGGTTCCTGTGGTACATTTCAGATGAGTTCTTATTTTCCTTTTCTCTGAAGTGACCCTTCTCTGAAGTTCCATTTGTCCTAGCAAGAGGCTATACGTGTTCCTTTCAGTTACATATATGGTTGTCCCCTCTGGTTTTCTCCAAGCTGCCAAACCGAGGATATATTTGACATGAGATGCAAGGCCTTCCCGACTCACTTTCAGAAGCTAATGTGTGGTACCTCATGGTACCTCAGAGCCCAGAAACAGCATTCAGGAAAGGCAAAAATGCCCTTGGCCTTTTGCTTACTCAGGAGTTAAGCAAATTGGAAAGAAATGTGGATTCTGGGGCACTGTTTGGATCAGGGGGTGAGTAGAGGCCCCCTTCCCCCAACGGGTAGTGTGGCTGTTGCCCGAGAGCCTGAGTGAAAGCTTTTGCCACTGTCACACAGTGCCCTCATATCACCTTGCACATAATTTGTGTTCGAAGAATATTTGTTGAATTAACCCACTTCACCAGCCTAGGAGAAGCTAATGCATGAATCAATATTTGCAATAAATCCTATAGAAAAGAAATAGAGTTGCCAGGCACAGTGGCTCACACCTGTAATCCCAGCACTTTGGGAGGCCAAGGCGGGTGGATCACGAGGTCAGGAGATCGAGACCATGCTGGCTAACACAATGAAACCCCGTCTCTACTAAAAATACAAAAAATTAGCTGGGCGTGGTGGCACGCACCTGTACTCCCAGCTACTTGGGAGACTGAGGCAGGAGAATCGCTTGAACCTGGGAGGCGGAGGTTGCAATGAGCCGGGATAGCTGAGATCGCACCACTGCACTCCAGCCTGGTGAAAAAGCAAGACTCTGTCTCAAAAAAAAAAAAAAAAAAAAAAAAAGGAAAAGAAATGGAGTTCTCTTGTCATTGGTTTTCTGTTCCCTGTTCCCTGGGATACCAACAGTGCCCTTCTGGGAAAATGAAGGGAGAAACCAGGAGTGCTGAAAAGATGGCAACTCAACACTTCCTGCTGAAGGTGAGCCTCACTGGCTTAATTCTGGTGTGTTACTTTAATCAAATATCTTCTATAGGCTCAGTTCAGAAGCCGGCAGAGGAGGAGGAGGAGGATGTCCCTAGGTTTTGATAAAACCAGAGATTGCTTTCTCTTCTCTTCCTACCCAACCTTGCAAATAATCACATGCCTGTGGAGAGAGTGAGAGGATACTAGATCAGTGGAATCGTTGGAAGGCCAAACTCATTTTTCTCTCCACCCCCCTGGAAGGATCCATGCCATCTGAAATAAAACCCTATTGAAACAGATATACCACCATGGAAAATCCATCCCTCAGAATGGATCCGTGCGTGTGTTTAATCTCTTCCACTAGTAGTGATAAGGGGTTTCATGCACTCTGACAAAGCTGTTTAAATAGAGGATAGGAGGAAAAGGGGCCTGAAGAGGTGCTCAGGAGTGCCAGTATCCAGGGAAAACAGGGCTCCCTAATTCATGCCCTCCCTGGAATATCAGTCTCACCTGCAATGGGGGGCCCAGCAATCATTGGCAGGGCCATCATGCCCAGGAGGTAGCCAATGGCCTGTGAGGCCTGCATTGGGCCCACCAGCTCAAATGCAATGGGGGCCATTATGGTGATGAAGAAGCCATCACAAAGGCCCAGGAAAAGACAGACGACGATAAGGCCCCCGAAGTCCCGGCACAGGGGAATCATCATGGACATCAGGCCCAGGAGCAGGAAGGAAAGGACCTGGAGAAACAAGGGCCTGAGGTCACATGCTGGCCAGCCAAGAACACATAGCATCACATCTCCTTTCTCAAGTCTTCATTTCTTCCATCTATACAATGGGGTGATGGGAGGGGGAGGGTGTCAACAGAGAGAGCAGTTGGACTGAATAGTTAGGCCCTTTCTAAGTCTTGCACTGAGGGATTCAAAGTCCAAGAAAGGCCCTACTTAACTGTGATTCTGTCGGGATTAAAAAAAAAAAAAAAAGTTGGGGGATACTTGGCCCCTGGCCTCAAGAAGTTTGTCTTTGCACTAGACCCTAAGATAAAAGGAATTGTTGTTTCTGCTTTCTGAGCCTGTATTTGGCTTACCCAGGGATGAGGGTCTGGGATCAGGCCATACTGGTGTTCTCAGATCCAAGTAAAGTATGGAAAGAGGGAAGGGAGGGCATGAGGATGGCTTGCATGATGATCAGATGGGGTTGTAAGTGGAAGGCACAGCTTCTTGAAATGGGGAAGGAGCCAGTGCCCATTTTTGTGAAGGCTGATTTTATAAAATAGCTTGGCATAAAGGAAACCATTGGGACATTCACCCAGGTTCCTATGCTTTAGGACATGGACTGCACTGCCTATCTCAGACATCTCAGACACATGGCTCTGGGGCCCTCTGAGGACACCCTGAGAAGGCAGAAAAAGGAACCTTTTAAGGGAACCAAGCCACTGGGAAAGTGTGTGTCTAGGGAGAATGAAGCCAGCCCAGGAACACTGACTAGCCACTGGGCTTTCTTTGGGCTAAGCAAAATGACTCCAAAATGAAAAAACTGCCTTTCCAGAGGTGTTTTTTTTTTTCCTTCTCCACAGAGAAAAGGGCCACTGCAAACATAGCTGGTCTTCATTTGCAACCTGTGTTGGCCAGCTAGACTGAAGACCTGGGCTGCAGGCAGAGAAAAGAACCCTGCCCCCATCCTGCTGCTGCCAACCCCCTGCAGCCAGTAGAGCCAGGTCAGAGCCAGGTCATCCCAGGGTCGGGGCTAAGATCTGATCTCTTTATCAAGGCCTTAATAGGCCCAAGGATTTTCTAATAGTTCACACCAGCAAGCCAACTTAGCCAAGAACACACTGAAGGAGTGGGGGACATGGTTATTTGGTGCCCTAAAGATTTTCTATGTTGTTGCTGGCAGTGGGTTTGTTAGGTTGATCAGTTGGTTTTTGGAGAGGATAATGCCATCTGAAGACATCTTTTTTTTTGAGATGGAGTCTCGCTCTGTCACCCAGGCTGGAGTGCAGTGGCCGGATCTCAGCTCACTGCAAGCTCCACCTCCCGGGTTTTACGCCATTCTCCTGCCTCAGCCTCCCAAGTAGCTGGGACTACAGACGCCCGCCACGTCGCCTGGCTAGTTTTTTGTATTTTTTAGTAGAGATGGGGTTTCACCGTGTTGGCCAGGATGGTCTCGATCTCCTGACCTCGTGATCCGCCCGTCTCGGCCTCCCAAAGTGCTGGGATTACAGGCTTGAGCCACCGCGCCCGGCCCGAGGACATCTCTTTGTTGGGAGACTTTGAACTTTGCCCAGGCAGTTTTGAGGTAGCTAGGCAGAAGCTAGGAATAAGAACCCCAGTACCTGAGCTTATCCTTTAAGAGATTCACACACAACTATAAGATAAAACCAGACACACCTATCAATAAAGCCCATTATGGAAATTGAAAGTTAATACCATTATATAACACAAAGAACCTTATTAACTGATTTTAATCAGGTCTAAGTATTACCTATTGTATCTAGCTGTCTGTTAAACATCCTCCATGAGGCTTTGCCAAGGTTCAGAAATTTGAAATGCCTCTTGGACGTGAGAAACAGGCCTCAAGATTCAGAAATTTAAAATCCCTCTTGGACGTGAGAAACAGGCCTCAAGAATTGGCACAAAATGAGGCTGTCTTGCAGCCTGTCACTATTTCCTTTCCAGCAGACTGTCCAGGGGCTTGATGCCAGAGACATGTGCCTGTCTTTACCAACAGTAGGAGCCACAGAGTCTACTAGATAGCTCTTCAGAACCTGAAGGTGTGTATACTCCTTTCCTCCCCCAGGCCTGTACTCCTGCATTACATGCAGGGAGAGAGGCAGGCAAATTCCTGTGATGGAGTATCTTAACAAACTCAAGAGAAAGAAGTTCATCCATTGTCTTGTGCTCTTGGCCCAAGACACTGAATTTGTAAAATGAGGAAGTTGAACTACTAGTTGATGAAGATACGTTTCAGCTATAATGTTCTAAGATTATTTTATATTATTGTAAGTGGTAAAACTCAGTGAAGTAAGAGTAAGGAAAAGGGGCAGGAGCAGTGGGTGGGTGGTCAGCAGAGGCACTGGGTCCTAAGCCTATCTTGGCCTCTAACTGGCTAATGCCTCCCTGTCCCTTGGAACTCCAACTGTGTAACAGAAAGCAAAAGCTGCTGAGGCTCTACCTTTCTCCTAGGGACTGTGATAAGAATCACATGAGTTATATGACTAGGCAGGGGCTGCTGTCTCTTCTCAAGATAAAGCCCTGGCCCAATGCCAGATTACCCTGATTTTCAGAACTCTTTGGCATCTTGGAGCTGCTAATACTGGCAGGGAAGACTCACAAGGGTGTCATGTGGGTGAGGCTGGGAAAGCCACACATACTACTATGCAAATAGCTACCCAGATAAAGCACTTGCTGATATTTGCACAGGAATTCAAAATTTCAATTGGTTTATCTCAATCACAAGATTATCTCTTGGTTTGACTTAGTCAAGTCACTTATCATCTCTGAGACTTGGCTCTGCCATCACTAAGGGCAAGGTAGAATATGAGAAGTGTGTTGCATAGGAGTTCAGCTCTGCTACTACTGTCTGCGTGAGCCTTTCCCTCTATTTCTCCACCACTGTAATGAGGTTGGATTGGATGGACCTTAAAAGCAACCCTGCCTCTGACAAAGCAGATTCACCAACTCTTGCAATCTAACAGCAAAAAAGTTAAGGAAAAGTTAATCATATTTTCATCCAAGATATTTGAGGGTACTTAGGAGAGCACTTGGGGCTATCAGAGACAGAGAAATCACCACTGTGAGTGTAGCCAAGACCCCTTGCAAGTGCTTTTAGGGCTTTCCCAGGAGATAAATGAGTCAGAACTCAATCACCTTCCTGATAGATTATTTGTGACTACTTGATTTTGGGGGCTATCTTTGCCCCTTCACAGGGTTCTGCACTTGGGTACGTCTTCATAAACCCACCTGCAGGATCATAAGTCAGGTAAGAGAGGCAATACTGCTGCCAGGTAGACAAAGACTGACAGCCTGAACAGTGGCCTGTATTCAGACCAGACCAGAGCCTAGTTCACACGGAAAATAGCCTTGGAGCATGGAGAGCCATTATGAATAAAATCTTCCTTTACATGTGTTCTAATAGGTTCCATATACACTGCTCTCACAGAATCCTCACTCAATCTTGGTAAAAGAGGCAGAACGAGGATGATTTTCTTTGTTTAAAAGCAGGTGAAATGGAGGCTCAGAGACTTTGATGGACTTTCCCATGCTACACAACAAGCTACTATTCTATACCAAAGGCTGTGAATAACCTTGCATTTGTGGCAGGCTGTTTCTCCCCACAGTGGACAGGTGGTCACACTCACCTGCAAGTAGATCTTCTTAAGTCCAGGGATGGAGTCACTGATGTGGCCTGACACAAGACGCCCAAGGCCTGAGGTAGCCCCAATACACACCAAGAGCACCCAGGTCTCCTTGATTTCTGAGAACTCCTCTTCCACATACTTCATCTGAAAAGCATAGCACAAGGACCCCCAGAAACAGGAGGAGAAAGAGGAGCTGACTGGTAACTGTAGGCATATCCAGAATCCTCTACTGGTTACTTTCCTGGAGCAGGACAGAAACCCCCTCTCCTGTAGCCCTACCTCCATGACAAGCTCTCTGGCTGCTTATCCCTTGGTTCTCTGGATTCTGGACTTCTGAGCAACAGCTGAGGAGGGTGGGTACCTCCACGCCCCTTCTAAGCCCCAGCAGGACAGAAAAATAGCCTAAATGATTGAGAAAATCCAAGGGTTTCTCTACTATCTCCCCATTCCCTTACCCCAAACTGACAGCCTAAGGCAACATCAAATCACCAGGGGAGAAGAATCCACCAACTTCCAGGCAACTCTTCCAAAATGTGTTTTAGGAAACATGAAGCCTGTGGAGGATAACAGCTGGACTACAACCAACAGTTCTGTAGCTGCATAAGTTTGGTGGATGGTTAGTTAAACAAAGCTGAATGGGTTTCTTTCCTACAATTTTTTTTTAAGTCCCTTTAAGGGATTACTACACATTATGAAGTTAGAGAGATCCAGTATATGTTACTTCCTAAACAAAATCATTTGACCACAAAGACCAGCATTCCACAGAATCCTGTCTTGGATCACCCAGGTCGGTCTCCTGCATCCTGGCAATGCGTATCTCCTCAAAAATCTATCTAAATTTCTACTGTGGGAGAAGCCATGGTCCATGGGCTTCCCCCTGTGGAATTGCCCCCATTTTCCACTAAGGTCTTCCCTCAACCTCTCTCTTTTTCCCTCTCTGGATCTCTCCAACCAATATTTTGTTTCTTTTCCCAAAGGTCCCAGCTCTGCCCTTTCAATGTCTCCCACCCCCACCCTCTGGAATCTAGGCAGGTTGAGGGTAGCTTCTTGGGGCCAGGTGGGGTGGGCCCACCCTGGTATTCCTCACCAGGTGTACATAGGGAACAAAGTAGCCAAGGGCAGCAGCAGCAATCCCGAAGGCCCAGATGCGGTAAGTGCGTTGGCGGAACACTCGCATGTTGAAGTACTTCCTGAGCTGAGCCAGAAAGCGCTGGTGCAGGGTGCGGACACCTCTCTTGCTTGGGGTGTCCTGGGAGCTGGGCAGGAGGGGCCGGTAGGTGAGTGAAAGCAGCATAAGAACAAACATGAAGGTACTCAGCACCTGGAAGGTTTGGGCCAGCTTGATCTTATCCCCCAGCATTCTGATGAGGAAGGGGAAGGACATGGAGAAAATGCTACTCCCAGCAGACACCACACCATTGGCCAGACCCAGGCGGCGTTGGAAGTAGTGGCCCAGGATGACGAGGGATGGCTGAAAGGCGAAGGAACAGCCACAACCAAAGAGAATCCCGTAGGTGAAGTAGCGCAGGCTTAGGGAGCTGTGGGAGAAACACCAAGAGCTGTCCTCAGCAGCCTGACCAGCAATCTATCTGCCCTCCCCTGTCAGCTTCCTGAGACTTCCATTCCTCCACCCTTAACCCACAGCCCCACTTGCCACTGACCCTCAGAGCTGACAAAGAAGAGGGCCTTCTGATCCCTGTGTTGCAGATGGGGAAGGAGAGGCTCAGAGAGGTAAAATAATTGGCCCAAGGTAACATAACTGGGAATCAGCAAAACTTGGACTTGAATCCAGGTCTGTGTGACTCTAGCATGACTCACAGCACCCCATCAAAGAGGACTGTTCAAAGGAAAGCCAGAACTAGCCCATGTAAAAGCTGGATGAGGGGCTACAAGGAGTCATTGTCTTAGAGAGAATAGTCTCACTTTACTATTGGTGGTGGCCAAAGCTTTATCCCAGGTAGCAACAAAGGTCTGCAAGAAGTCAAAATCCCGGAAGATTGAAACCTTCCATGGGACTCTTCAGTGTCTTTCTCCATGCTAAGGCCATTAATATTTCAGAGAATGGCTGATGATCTTCTGAGACATACGCTCTCCTCAACCCTGCCGAAGGTCCGCATATCCCAAGACCCTTTACACTAGGCCCTGGATGATCTCCGTGGGGATCATTAGGTAGGAGTCTCTTTAACTTTTAGAGTCCTGCCTTTGTTTCTGGATATGGTATAGATTTGTTTCCTAGAGTAGCCTGGCTCCTTGACAGCAAGTGGAGCCTCAAAGAATTTGTGGGCCTGGCCAAGTAAGACAGGTCCTGGCTTAAAACTCATAGGTCCTGCTGTGGCCATAAGCCTCTGAAACATAAAGTAAAGGGTCAGAAAGGGAAAGGCAATAGGAAGGTCAGCTTGGCCAGCCATATGCCCCCAGATAATATTGGCACAACTTAGTAAAGAATTTTGTTTTCTTTTTGATGCCTCAATATATTTTGCAATAGTTCTTATCTGGCCACTAAATTACCTAATATTCTTCTTGGTCAGGCAGTTCTTCTCTGGAGATAGACCCCGTCCTCATACTAAAGGACTGGGCCTAAGCTACAGAGAAGATGTGGTGCTAGCACTCATGATTCTAAGATAGCTATCATTATTGCTTTCCATCTGCTGGTATTCACTGGACATGAGCAAGGATTTGGTTTTGAAAGGGTTGTCTTTGCTTGGAACACATAGCTAAGCCAAATGCTCCTCTTCTGTCAGGTTCCTTTGGGCCTGTGCCCATTAGATTGTAAGTACCCTACGGGATTGGCCTGGCTTGGGGGCCTTATCCAAGGGGCCTTGTGTTAGACCTTCAAGGAAGGGGCCAGTGGGGGCAAAACAGGATTTGGTTTAGGGTGCTGTGTGGTGGATCTACTTCTAGCTGTACCCCAGGACTGGAGACCCATTGTTTGGGTTTTCCAAAGCCCCACCAGCCCTGTCTGCATCCTGCCCCATTCCATGTCATTCAGAGGAACTCAGGGCCCTGAGTGAGACAATAGGAAGGATGATTTGAAGCTCTAACCATGAGCAGAACCATTTTTCCACTGGATGTGAAGCCATCCAGAAAGTTTCTTGGCTCTGAAGATCCTCTTACAGAAAGAACAAAGCGGGTAGAGAAGAAGGTTAGGGGCTGGAGAACAGAACGCCTACTCCAATGTGCCTACAGAAGCATGCCAGAAGAAAACACCACATCTGAGCTCCTTCCCCTCCTGTAATTGAGCCCATGTGGATTGGAAGGGAAATGGGATCCATATGTTGCTAATTCGTTTACACTTTGCTCTGCTTGGTCTTAAAAAGCAGACCTTTGCTGTGTAGTGCTGAGACTGGAGCTGCTTCTGAAGCCTAGCTCCTATCCACAGCTTGCTGGGGGTGAATGAGGCTGACCACCAGAGGGGTTCTGAAAAGGTCTGGAGCTGCTGCCCTGGGAGTGCTGAGTAGTTTCCAGGCAGGACATGGATTTTCCCTTTTCTGTCCCAGTTGGATGGGACGAAGCCAAGAAATGACTGCAGACCAAATCTAAGCTCTGCTGGAGGGTAGGCTGGGCAGCTGGAAATGCTCAAGCCATAAAGAAAGTTGGCTTACCTCACAGGGCCCAGTTAAGGCAAAACACAATTATCATTCTCTACTGTGAGTGGAACCTTAGGCCTAGAGAGCCATGGTGCTTTTCTGGGTAACTCAGCTCAGAAAGCAAGTCTCTGACAAGTTAGCTCTGACCTCATCCTAGACATGTCACCATGGCCATTTCTCATTTCCATGTTTCCAGGCTGGCATTCCCCTACTTGGCCCAAGCAGATTGGAAGTAGGAGGTGCCATAACTTCCAGAGTGTCTTTGGCAGAAAGTCAACAGAGTTCTTTAGGAATTCCATATTCCTCAGGCTGTGGTATAGGGTATTTATTTTCCCTTACCCTACACACATTCTTCTTCAGGCTGGCAGAAAAGAAAGCAGAAAATGAACCTAGAGCCTGCTTCTCGCCTGACACTGCCAAGTTCTGCCAGTGGAACCAGTGGGACTAGGGTTTCCGTTTAGCCCAGGCCTAGCTGGGTAGCTGGGTTCTGGGTTTGTATCTCAGTGAGGGATATTGCTGATCATCCTTCTGATGCCCATGATGTGAATCATTTTCTGTCCCAAATCATCCATATGTCAGCAGCCTGAGCTATCTGGAAAAGAGTCAGAAATGCTAAACATCCTTGGGCTCAGTTGACCTCTTTTTCAGAATAAGATTCCTTTGGGAATCCTGTGCTAGGTGTTCACATGGGTTCACTTGAGAAGTTCAGTTTTGGGATGGAAAGTGAGGTCGTGAGATGTGTGGC
Source organism: Piliocolobus tephrosceles (assembly GCF_002776525.5). Taxonomy (NCBI): domain Eukaryota; kingdom Metazoa; phylum Chordata; class Mammalia; order Primates; family Cercopithecidae; genus Piliocolobus; species Piliocolobus tephrosceles. The sequence continues at coordinate 79,120,745 of NC_045445.1, forward strand.
ACACTGAAGGGGAATCGAATAGCAGAGTTGAAAGAGACGTAAAAAGACCATATGGTCAAATCCCCTCATGTTACAGATGTAGAAATTGAGGCACAGAGAGCAATGGTACTCATCAATTGTTCTATTGCCATTCAGTGGCCAAAACTGGACTTGGGCCCAGGTCTATGAACTATCAGGCTTAGAGTACTCCTACCACTTTGGAACTCTTGGGTCCTCTCTGGGGATACTTCCTACCAATGTGTCCTGGGGAACCTACCTAAACGAGTTCACTGGATTCTGAATCCAGGGTGCAGGATCTTTCAGGGCCCTACATGGCCATGGCCATGGGATTCTGCAGTGAGAAAAGTAACCCTAGCTAAAGCCCAGAAAAAACCAACCCTCAGCCTTGGGGAAATAACCACTAACTCCTAGCCTTACCTGGTGAAGGAGCTGGTATGGAGGCCAATGAAAGCAACGGCAGCCCCTGCGGTTGCTGTGATTCGGCAGCCCAAACGGTCAGTGAATATACTCACAATGGGAGAACAGAAGAAGATCATACCCATCGCAAGGGCTCCTACCCATGCTGCAGAGAAAACAAGCACAAAGACACTTTAGCTTAGTGTAGTGCCTAGTGGTACTGCTGGTATCTCAGCTCTTCTTCTCTGGCCTTTCACAGGGGGCATTGCATTGGTCTGCATTGCCAGCTTGCTAGTCTCCAATGATCAGAGAGTTTTGCAAGAAGAGACTAGATACGAAACAGGGGATTCTATCACTGGGGTAAGATTTGGACTAGTCGATATTTCAGGCTTTTCCAGGGACGCTAAGCCATATCTATAGCCTTAGGTTCTAAGCCACTTGGCTTCAGGGGCAAAAAACACTGGGGTTAAGCTTTCGGGAGCTAAGGTCAGGCTTGTCTCCCACATTAGAACAACCCTGTGAAGATAAGACTAAGGAGCAGAGAAGGCCACAGACAAAAGCCTCCTAGAATTGTACTAGGATACACGGCAGGTTCATGGGCCACCTAAAGATTTCTAAGGCCACTGTGCAAGAGAGTCATGTAACCCTCATGCTGAAATCCGTCATCAGAGCCCATGTTTGGCAAATTCCTGACTTCAAACTCAAGAAGATGTTATCTTGTTTCTAAAGGCTCTTAAGTGTCTATAACAATCCTCACTAAGGAGAAAGGAACTTGCCCTTTTACTTAGATTCTTCCAGTCCGTTTCCCTTTGCTCAGCCCTCAGAAGGAAAGTTCAAGCTTTTTTTTTTTTTTTGGTCTGAAGGCTGTTATCAAGTGTCATCTTGAGCCTCTCTTTTCTCCACCAAATAATCTTAGCTCCCTTAACTTTTCCTCTTAGCTTTAATTTCTAACTCTGAAATTAATTTCAGAACTCTCCTTTGAACACTTCCAACTCTTCATCATCATCCTCAAAGAGCATTCATTGAGTGACACATGAGCTAGGCACTGGGCCAACTTCTGGCTGTCTCCAATTGTGGAGCCCCAGTGGGCCAAAGGAAGTCAGTCTGGGGCTAGTCAACTGGCTGCGTCTCTTACTTCAGTGCCAAATAGGTTTCTCAGCTTCCCATTGGGAATCTTTACTTTGTTGGAGCCCTACCCTGAGCCCTCTCTGCCTGGCTTCAAAAGTACTAGCCTGGGACAGCAGGAGATCTTAACTTTTTATCACAGTTTCACCTCTTACCTTGCCATTTCATCTCCTATCAGCTGTGAGATCTTGAGAAGTCACACAGCATTTCTCTAATCCTCAGTTTTCTCATCTGAAATGGAGATTAAAATTTCTGCTTGCACCTGCCTCAAACATTTCTTTTTCTTTTTTTCTTTTTTTGAGACGTTGTCTCGCTTTGTTGCCCAGGCTGGAGTGCAGTGGCCCAATCTCTGCTCACTGCAAGCTCCGCCTCCCGGGTTCATGCCGTTCTCCTGCCTCAGCTTCCTGAGTAGCTGGGGCTATAGGCGCCCGCCACCACACCCGGCTAATTTTTTTTTTTGTATTTTTAGTAGAGACGGGGTTTCACCGTGTTGACCAGGATGGTCTCAATATTCTGACCTTGTGATCTGCTGAAGATCAGGGCCAGGTGTGGTGGCTCACGCCTGTAATCCCAGCACTTTGGGAGGCCAGGGTGGGCAGATCATGAGGTCAGGAGATCAAGACCATCCTGGCTAACATAGTGAAACCCCATCTCTACTCAAAATACAAAAAATTAGCTGGGTGTGGTGGTGGTGCCTGTAGTTCCAGCTACTCAGGAGGCTGAGGCAGGAGAATTGCCTGAACCCAGGAAGCGGAGCTTGCAGTGAGCTGAGATCACACCACTGCGCTCCAGCCTGGGTGAAAGAGTGAGGCTCCGTCTCAAGAAAAAAAAAAAAAAATCAAATATAATTATAAGTATAAGAGAACTTTGTAAATATCAATAATCACATCATGTTTAAAAATCAATGCAAAATGTATCATAGACTTAATGTAAAACTTAAAACTATAAAACTTCTAGAAGAACATATAGGAGAAAAATCTTCCTGGCCTTTGGTTAGGCAAAGATTTTGCAGATATTCACAAAAAGTATGATCCATAAAAGAAAATATTTGATATATTAGACTTGATCAAAATTGAAAACTTCTGCTTTTCAAAAATAGTTATGAAAATGAAAAGGCAAGCCACAGATGGAAAAATTTTGCAGCACACAAAATCTGACAATAGGCTGGTATTCACCATACAAGAGTGAGTTGAGTCTCACAACTCAATAATAAAGCAAACAATCTAACTTAAAATATGGGCAAAAGAACAGGGATTACACAATTACACATGTGTACATACATTTATGATATGAATAGTAATTAAGCATATAAAAAGATGCTCAACGTCACTAATCAGTTGAGAAACACATATTAAAACCACAATGAGACAGCCCTTACCAAGAAAGGATTTTTTCTTTTCTTTTTCTTTTCTTTTTTTTTTTTTTTTTTTTTTTTTTTTTTTTTTTTTTTTTT
>NC_045445.1:79123818-79133314 GCF_002776525.5 Piliocolobus tephrosceles
TTTTTTTTTTTTTTTTTTTTTTTTGAGACAGAGTAAAACTCTGTCTCCCAAGCTGAAGTGCAGAGGCGCAATCTTGGTTCACTGCCACCTCTGCCTCCCAGGTTCAAGCAATTCTCGTGCCTCAGCCTCCCGGGTAGCTGGAATTACAGGCTCATGCCACCATGCCTAACTAATTTTTTGTATTTTTAGTAGAGACGGGGTTTCACCATGATGGCCAGGCTGGTCTCAAACTCCTGGCCTCAAGTGATCCACCTGCCTCAGTCTCCAAAAATGCTGAGATTATAGGCGTAAGCCATGGTGCCCAGCAAAGAAAGGCTTTTAAAAAATGATAATACCTAATACTGGGGAGGATATGGAGGAACTGGAAATGTAATACACTGCTGGTGGGAATGCAAAACAGTACTCACTTTGGAAAACAGTTGGGCAGCTTCCTGTGAAGTTAGGCATACATTTACCATGATCCTGAAAACCCACTGCCAGATATTAGCTCAAGATGGATGAAAACTTACGTTCACACAAAAACCTGTACCTAGATGGTTACACTAGCTTGTTTTCATAATTGCCCAAATCTGGAAACAACCCAAATGTACTTCAACTGGTGAATGGATAAACAAATGAATACACATTAATACAATGGAATACAACACAGCAATAGACAGGAATGAACTACTAAAACTTGAACAATCTCAGAGGCGTTATGCTAAGTAAACGAAGCCAGACTCAAATTATTCCTTCCACTTACAGGAAATTCTGGAAAAGACAAAACTATGGGGACAGAAAAACAAATCAGTAGGTGCCAGGAGGAGGGATGAGGGAGACAATTAACTACAGAGGGGCATGAAGAAACTTTTTGGGGGTAATGAAAATGTTATCAAGTTTCATCTTGAGTCTCTCTTTTCTAAGCTTTATATGTTATATATCTTGATTATGGTGGTGGTATTCTTTTGTCAAAATTCACAGAACTGAGCATGTACAAAGGGTGAATATTACCATATGTAATTATATCTCAATAAATCTGATGTTATTTTTAAAGGCAGGGAGAAGGTAGGAAAGCAGAAAGTGCCAGTGCAAGATCTCATTTATGATATATGTATCTTTATTCTGGCCAGAGTAAAAAAGTAGCTCAGTTGTACTGTCAAAGAGAAAAAAATAATTAAATTTAGCAAATCATTTTACTGACATTTTATAACTAGAACTCACCATTACTTGGCCCTTCTGAATGTGTATGATATAATGAAAACTGATGATTATTCTTATAAGGAATTTTTTGTACAGTCAAAGAAAGTTTAAATTATGTTTGATATAGCTTTTAAAAATTAATCTATTTGGTTTAAAAAAAACATTTTAAGTTGTGAAATAATTATAGATTCACAGGAAATAGCCAAGATAGTCCAGAGAGGTGCCTTGGACTCTTCACCGAGTTTCCCTTTATTGTAACTATAGTATGATATCAAAACCAGAAAATTGGGAGTGGCACAATATGTGCATATAGTTCTGTATCATTTAATCATGGGTAGATTCCTGAAACCACCATTGTAATCAAGATACAGAACTATTCCATCATCCCAAAGATCTCCTTTGTATTACAGTCACACTCAGCCCACTTCCCCACCACCCATAACTCCTAGCAATAATGAGTTTGAAGAAAGTTATATAAATGGATTCATACAATGTGTAGCCTTTTGAAATTGACTTTCTTTTTTTTACCCAGCATAATTCCCTGGAAATACATATTTGAAGTGAGTTTCTTATAGACAACATATAGCTGGGTCATGATTTTTTTTTCTATCCACTCTGCCAATCTCTGTCTTTGAACTGATACATATAGATCATTTACATATTTTATTTTTGTTTCCTGTTTGTTTTCTGTTTTTACTTTCTCTGTTTTATTTTATCCTGCCTGCCTGTGGGTTCCTTTAAAAGTTTTTAGAATTCCACTTTCTTTATTGTGCTTTTAAGTGTATACCTTTTTTAGTGGCCACTGAAAAATGTACTCAAAGAAATCACATTATATGTATATAATGGTATCACATAGTATGTATACAACGTTATTGGTGTCGATATTTTACTACTTTGAGAGGAGTGTAGAAACCTAACCTCCCTTATGTCTCCTCACCCTCCCCCATTTATAATAAAATTGTCTTAAATATTTCCTCTACATCTATTAATAACCACATTAGGCATTATTATAATTTTTCTTCAACTGTTAAACCTAATTTAGAAAACACAAAAGGGGCCAGGCACAATGGCTCACGCCTGTAATCTCAGCACTTTGGGAGGCCAAGGTGGGCAGATCACTTGGGTCTAGGAATTTGAGACCAGCGTGGGTAACATGGCAAAACTCCATCTCTACAAAAAATTAGCTGGGCATGTGGTGCACACCTGTAGTCCCAGCTACTCAGGAGGCTGAGGTGGGAGGATCACCTGAGCCCAGGAAGTTGAGGCTGCTGCAGTGGGCCATGATTGTGCCACTGCACTCCAGCCTGGGTGACAGAAAGAAAAAGAAAACAATGCAAAAGGAGAAGAAATCTATTTTATTATAATAAATCAATTATAATATCTGTTATATTTACCTATAATTTTACTTTTTCCACTGTTCTTTCTTTCTGATGTTCCAAGATTACTTCTTCTATTCTTTCTTTTCTGGGTAAATAATTTCCTTTACTATTCTTTTAGGGTAGGTCTGTTGTGACAAATTCTCTTAGTTTTCCTTCATTTGAGAATGTATTGATTTCCTCATTCATTCCTGAAGGACATTTTCACTGGATATACAATTCTGAGCTAAGAGAGTTTTTATTTCAGCACTTTGCCTTCCATGGTTTCTGATGAGAAATCTTCTGTCATTTTAATTGTTTTTCCCCTAGAGTTAAGGTGTCATTTCTCTCTTACTGTTTTCAAGATGTGTGTGTGTGTGTGTGCGTGCACGTGCATGTGTGTGTGTTTAGTTTTTGAAAGTTTGACTATGATGTGTCATAGAGTTCTTTGAGTTTATTCTCTTTGGGATTTGCTCAGTTTCTTAAATCTACAGTCTTATGTTTTTACCAGATTTGGGAAGTTTTCAGCAATTATTTCTTCAAGTACCTTTTCAGTCCTGCCTTCTTCCTCTTCTGGGACTCCTCTGATGACAGAAATGTTAAATATTTTGTTATAACCTCACAGACATCTGAGGCTCTTTCCATTTGTTTCAACCCTTTTTCTCTCTGTGGTTCAGATTGGATAATTATTTATTGTTCTGCCTTCAAGTTCACTGATTCCTTCTTCTGTCTTCTCTCGTCTGCTGTGGGGCCCATCCAGTGGGCTTATTTTATTTTTGGTTTTATATTTTTCAGCTCCAAAATTTCCCATTTATTTCATCTTTATAACTTCTATTTATCTGCTGAGACTTAATATTTTTTCATTTGTTCCAAGTATGCTTGTAATGATTTGTTAAAAACATTTTTTGATGGCTGCTTTAAAATCCTTGCCAAATAATTCAATTTCTGTGTCATCTTCATGTTAGTGTCAGTTGATAGTCTTTTCTTGTTGAAGTCAAGATTTCCCTGGTCCTTGGTGTGATTCATGATTTTCTATTGTATTCTGGGAATTTTAGATATGAGACTCTGGATCTTATTTAAATCTTGTGTTTTAGCAGGCCTCTTCTGATACTGTGCCATTGAGGGACCACTTCATTACTACCAGATGGGGTTGGAAGTCCAGGTTCCATGCTTAGCTTCTATTGACACTCTGAGAAGGAAGGGTACCTTGTTATTGCTAAGCAGGGGTGGGTATTCAAGATCCCTACTAGGCTTCTTTTGATATCTTCTTGGTTGGGAGGAGTAGGGGTTCCTTGTTACTATTTCCCATGTGGTCTTACCTCAGTGAGTGATGGTGAAAGTCCCAGTTTCCTACTTGGCTTTCATTGACACCACCTTGGCACCTTGCCAGGAGTGGGAGAGGTGGTTGGAGGTTATACTCTGCAAGGGTGAAAGTCCAGGCTCCCTATGTGGTCTCTACTGACACCATGGGGGAGGGGCAGGCCTTGTTACTGCTGAGAGGGGAAGAAATTCCTGGCTCCCTACTAAGTTTTCTCTGACACCACCTCAGCATGGGAGGGGGGAAGGTTGGAGCACCTTGTTACAGCTGGGTGAGTATAGAAGTCTTGGCTCCCCAGTAGGCCTTTGTTGGCAAAGGTCAAGTGGGGTGCATTTTTTCCCATGGTGTTTGGCTGGAGTAGAGGGGTTATTGTTTAAAGGTTTTTTGTTTTGCTAGGCTGCCCCTTTTCCTGTCTTTTGGCTAGACAAATCAAACTTTTTTTTTTTCTTGTCTGTTTCCATTGGCATTTCTTGGTTGCTGGCTTCTTCAGCTCCAGGTCTAAGATATGTGAAGCAAAAAGAAAACTCAGGTTTTCTGTTACGTTTTTTTCTTAGATCCCAAGTTTCCTAGCCCATCTGCCTTCTTCTCTCCACTTTTCAATCTTGTTACATTTGTTTTAGATATAAAGTCCAACATTTTTAGCTGTACTTCATTGGAATTATAGAGAAAAGTGCCTTAATATAGTTTTTAATACTAAATGTATATATTTAAAAATGAAGTAATTCATATGTTATATTAATTTATTCAACAGTTATTTAACATTCTCTCTGGCCCAGATACATGTCTATCTCATAGGCATTCAAGATGTTAAATGAGTGACATATGGTATTTGACTTCAAGGATCTCACAGTAGAGTAGGGAACACATTTTTTTTTAAAGTAGGGTAATAAAATTTATGAACCTCATAGTTCAAGGCCAGAATGAAATTTTCTTTTTTTTTTTTTTTTTTTTTTTTTTTTTTTTTTTGAGACGGAGTCTTGCTCTGTCGCCCAGGCTGGAGTACAGTGGCCGGATCTCAGCTCACTGCAAGCTCCGCCTCCCGGGTTTACGCCATTCTCCTGCCTCAGCCTCCCGAGTAGCTGGGACTACAGGCGCCCGCCACCTCGCCCAGCTAGTTTTTTTTTTTTTTTTTTTTTTTAGTGGAGACGGGGTTTCACCGTGTTAGCCAGGATGGTCTCGATCTCCTGACCTCGTGATCCACCCGTCTCGGCCTCCCAAAGTGCTGGGATTACAGGCTTGAGCCACCGCGCCCGGCCCAGAATGAAATTTTCTATTTAAAGATTTTCAGAGAAGTCAGAAACTCCAAGTGAGAGAAAATTTTCTATAAAGGGAGAGAAAGGTAATCTAATAACTAGATTGTGACTGAAGAAGAATAGCATGATATAGGAGAAGTGACTTAAGGGACTGTTAGTGGGATAGGTTATCAAAAAATTTTAGCAAGAGAAAAATAATCAAGCAATGACCATATTAAAAAAGAAGAACTAATAGTCATGATAACAATTATGATGACAATTATAACCATATTGATAATAGATGGGTGTTATTGGGTGTTATTGGTTATCCTTTGCCTTTCTTATACTCAGTTTCCCATTTTGGAAAATGCAAGGAGTAAGTAGAGGTTTTCTAGAATTCTAACAATTCTTGGACTCAAATCTAGGAGTTTCTTTTGTTCCCCATAATTACCCCTGCTCTTATATGGGGAAGACAAAGAGATTTCAGTGAAGCAGCTAGATATGTGGGAGAATTGGGTGGATTTCAACAGGCAATGTACAGACTTATCTTTCTAAACAGACTTGGAAAAATTAGAGGTGGAACCCTATAACATTCCATCAGGCAGAAAGCATTATTTTTAACCCACAGTGCATAAGTGCTGAGCAAGTATCTGATTCCTGACTAATAAATTTTGTGTTCAACAGATCCTTGGATTTTGAGGATGAACTATTATAATTCATATAATTCAATGGTATAATTATTATACCATTCACACTTTTCCTCAGTGGTTCCCAGAGTTATTTTCAACCTTAACCTTCCCCTCTCAGCGGTAACAAGGCCTACCCCTCTCCTATGGTATCATGGAGTGAGACTTGGCCCCAAAAGGCCTGTATCTAAGTGAACATATGTCTGTATTCAGCAGGCACCCCTACTTTCCTCCTCAAAGCACCCATATCTAACTAGATTTCTGTTGGACCTGGGCAGCACAAGGCCAGAACTCTGCTTTTCCAGCACTATCCTGGATCTGTTGGCCCTCGAACTTCCTCATCCTCAAAGTCTTTTTACTCAAATACTCAATTAGTGCCTTGGCTCCTTACCCAGACACTCAGGCTAATGTCTTTGTAGTACAGGAGACTGCTCACAAAATAATTCAGGTGTGAGACCAGATTCCTCACTCCTTGGCTGCTGAAAGCCAAGCTCTCTGAGCTATCCTCCTCTTAGTTGAAAGAGAGAGATGGGGTACTCCAAGAGCCAAACTCTCCAAATACATTACAAGCTTTCATACATTCCTGTTATTGTGGGGAACTAACAAAAGCTTAAATGAGGGAATGATGGTGCAAAGTCAAATAAGGGTCAAAGCTAGGTCAAGGGTAGATAGGAAGAGAGACAAGGTGAGTGACACAGGGGCAGAGATGGCTCTATTCAAGAGCCTCTACTTCCTGACAAGATGCACAGTACAGTGAAAGAATAGCAAATAGGATTAAGAGGCCAGGTTCTAAGGCTAAGCTATCCAACTGCTATACCCAGTGCTGAGTGGAGAGAATGGCACCATGAATTGGATTCTGTGTTGCCAGAAGTATTCATCTGCTTCTGCCCCATCATCATACCTCTTCAGAGTTCCCAGAACATGGTGATGTGTCTACATCTAGTTTGGAGAAATGGGATAGTTGGAATGGTGTTGGTATGGCATGGGGACAGTGTGCAGTAGGTAGCAGGCAGCTCAGGACTGTGATGACTTATGCTGCCACATCCAGCCAGGTGGTGAGCACACATTAGTCAGATGACTGAAAGAATTGGTGAAACATATTTAAAAGGAGGATGTAGGTGAAGGCACTTCAGGGATCAGCTGGGGAGCTCCAGAGGGAAGAAATGCAACACTCTGTTCTTCTTTGGGGACTGAGATAACAGGAGCCCTTATCTCTGTGGCTCACCAGAAGAGTGACCTCCAGCTGAGCTTCATTTATTAATTATTTCCCTGGCCTTGGGCAGGGCCCAGAGTTAAGTGCTACATAACTGTCTGTCCAGTGAATAGATGAAACACTCTTGCTCAGGGAAGCTTCTTCCAAACCTTTTTCCATTTTCTGACAAACACTGTGTTGAAAAGCTCTTTCTTCCAGCACTCAGACACTCTAAGCCCATTTACTTTGGTAACTACATGGCTCTAAAGAGGGTGGGGAGAGATTAGGAGTACAGGAAAGGTTGCAAACACATTTCCACCCAGGTCCTCAGCTCTGAAATCAACACTAAGAACCTGCCAGGATTTGGGGCTAGTGCTAGGGGTTGTAGTGACTACAGAGTAATGTAATCCAAAGATCTGGCCAGTCGAAGCAGAAGGCTAACACACATGTAAAGGAAGCCTGTTTGGTGATCCCAAATGCCAGCCTGTGGACCATGCTTGACTAGCTGCATCTGCACCATGTGGGTAATATGAGGGCACTGCCAGGTTTGAGAGGCAATGGATTGGATCAACTATTATTGTCAATTGTCAGGGTCCATTGTGGGGAATGAGAAGAGCAGTAGAAGGAGGTTAGAGGGACCATCTGGCTGGAGTTCTCATTCACAAAAGATCTCTAGTATAGACTTTATTCTGTAATTATCTTGTGAATGCCATCTATTGCATTGTATTTGCATGATATGTGTTACAATGTTTAGTTGTTAAAAGTAAGTATTTCAAAAGTACCACAATTTTTGAGACTGTATTTTGGCATTTCTTCATTTACAAATATCCAGAGAACCTCACAAATAAACGTGTTGTGGGCCTTCCGCCAACTCCTGAGTGTAGAGATCTTTGAATGACAAGGTCAAGAAATGCACTTGGACCTTTAGGTACTGGAGAACCCACGCAAGTCCTAGTGGAATGTTAAAATCTATGACTGTGGTTATTATATCCACAAGGGTATGGAGGCAGGACTGGAAGCTGCCACTGACGAGGCTGGTGTCTGAATTTTTTAGGGAGGGTAGGAAGGAGCCTGGTCTGGGGACCTACTGAATGGTAGCAGAGGTAAGACTGAATCACATATGCAAGAGTTTGCAATAACAACACAGTGCATGTCTAGACTAACCTCCTCATTTTACATGTGGAGAAACTGAGGCCCAGGAAGATTAAATGATATCACCCAAAGTCACAAATCTGTTAGTACCAGAACCTAAAGTAACACACTGTATTTTTCTACTACACAAAGATTTAAGATATCAAAAGAGACAAGAGTCTGTCTGCAGAGCAGAGAGGTGATATCTGAGAAGGACTACAAGGTTTTTTTTTATGCTCAGGTTAATATGTTCTTTATTATTATTACTATACTTTAAGTTCCAGGGTACGTGTGCACAATGTGCAGGTTTGTTAATATGTACACATGTGCCACGTTGGTGTACTGCACCCATTAATTCGTCATTTACATTAGGTATAGCTCCTAATGCTTAAGCCTATACCTACATCCCAGATAGTGCTTGAACACAGGGCCCCAAAAATGTTTTCTGTACCCTCCCGTCCCTGTGGAGGGTAGACAGGATTTGGGGGAACACTTTGAAGAGAGTCGCTGAGGCCGTACCCTTAGGCCTGAGGCATGGAATACCCCAGAAGCACTTTCCATGCAGTGGGCCAGGGGTTGGTCTGGGCTCAGGCTAATGGTGTCCACGTGGTAACTTTTGCTGGAGCAGAGGTGGTGCCCATCAGAAACAGCAGTGGCAGCACTGGGTTCTTCTTCCATGCCCTACCTGCTCCAGGGTTATAGTTACACCTTCTACAACCTCCCCATGAAACTGGCTAGTGCTTTTGTCATCAGTTACCTCTGAAAAGTCTTTTCATCACCAGGCCTGGGGATTGTAAGCCTTCTGCCCTCCTCCCACCTTAGGCTCTTTGTTCTCTGTACTGTCTGCCAATCCCAGGTAAATATCATGTCCACTGGGGCACAAGTAGAGGCCAAACTGTTCTGGGCATACTACAGGTCTCTCTAGGGAGAGTTTGGTCGACACTAAAGAATAATATGGCAACTGAGTGCCCAGTTCTAGAACCACAAAACCTGAATCAGAAGCCTGGCTCACCATTTACCATTTATATTACCATTTATATTTCTTCAGGCAGGTAACTAAAATGTTTCAAATGTAATTTCCTACTCTGTAAAATGGGAGAAATTGGGCCAGGCGCGGTGGCTCACGCCTGTAATCCCAGCACTTTGGGAGGCCGAGGTGGGTGGATCACAAGGTCAGGAGATTGAGACCATCCTGGCTAACAAGGTGAAACTCCGTCTCTACTAAAAATACAAAAAATCAGCCGGGGCGTGGTGGTGCGCGCCTGTAGTCCCAGCTACTCGGAGGCGGAGAATTGCGTGAACCCGGGAGGCGGAGCTTGCAGTGAGCCGAGATCGTGCCACTGCACTCCAGCCTGGGCGACAAAGCGAGACTCCGTCTCAAAAAAAAAAAAAAAATACAAAAA
>NC_045445.1:79133714-79135450 GCF_002776525.5 Piliocolobus tephrosceles
GCGACAGAGCCAGACTCCATCTCAAAAAAAAAAAAAAAAAAAAAGGAGAAATTATCACATTGAAGGGTATTCATAAAGACTGTATGAAACAATATAGGTTGGTGCAAAAGTAATTGCAGTTTTGCCATTACTCACAATGGCGAAAACTGCAATTACTTTTGCACCAACCTAATATATGAAGAAAAATTGATGGCATATAAATAGGGGGGAAACATATTTTATTATATGTACCATGCTAATTTTGAGAAGGACTTTTAATTTTAATAATTAGAATGGGACAATATTTATAAACTGGAGCATTCAGTCATTCTATTTATAAAGGAAACCTATTATTAAGAGAACCTTACTTTGAGTTCTGCAATTGATTCTGTAGAACTTTGTGCAAATGACCTTTGTTCTCTAGAACTCATTTTGTCCAATTGTGAAACAAAGTAAACAGGGTGCAAGGGGGAAGCTCAGAATTACATTGAGGTTGATAATTGCCTCTGAGAGATTCATAAAAACTTGTACCTTCTGGAAAACTAAACATCGTATGTTCTCACTGATACGTGCGAGCTAAGCGATAAGGATACAAAGGCATAAGAATGACACAATGGACTTTGGGGACTTCGGGGGCAGGGGGGGAGCGAGGAATAAAACACTATATATATGGTGCAGTGTATACTGCTTGGGTGATGGATGGACCAAAATCTCACAAATCACCACTAAAGAAATTACTCAGGTAACCAAATACCACCTGTACCCCAATAACTTAGGAAAAATTTTTAAAAATGTACATTCTATTCCAGATAATAGCCCTGCAATAAGCACCATTTTAAATTACTAGCAACTGAGTAATACAGGAGTTTTCAGCTTTCTGGTTCCTGGAAGAGGGTCAAGTGCCCTGTGTTCCCTGGACCTCAATTATCAGCTCTGAGAAATAAGGGACAGGATGTCACCATACCCGTGTTTCCTCCCTCATCCAAAGTCTGATGGGGGTGGGGCAGACCTTACGCCAGTTTTAGCCAGTTTATAGAGAATGTGCACAAACTGTCTTGTGTCCCATAATTTAAATTTTGATATAAAAAGCCAAATTCTACCTCATTTTAATGCCAAAACCTCACCCCACATTGAACATGGGATGTATGTTACATACATGTTTAGCCAATGTGCATGCGCTTGGCTCCTCTCATAAATATGTATAGCTTTCCCCTCAAACCTACTGAATATGTAAAATACCAGTCCTGTGAGGCATAAGACCCAATCTGTCCTTCCCTTCTTTGAAGAGAGAGTGCCTTTGAGCTCTCTCTTTGCTGGAGACTTTCTCTTCCCAGCTTGCAGACCAATATTGCTAATATTTAGCTATTTAGCCTTTCCACTATTTAGCCATCCTGGTGGTTTTTTGGATAATACCAGCAAAAAATATTTTATTCAAAAACTATTACAAGAGATGATGGGGCGTGGTGGCTCACACCTGTAATCCCAGCACTTTGGGAGGCCAAGGTGGGCAGATCACTTGAGGCCCAGAGGTTGAGACTAGCCCGGCCAACATGGCAAAATCCCATCTCTACTAAAAGTACAAAACTTAGCCAGATGTGGTGGCGCATGCTTGCAATCCCAGCTACTTGGGTGGCTGAGGCACAATCATTGCTTTAACCTGGGAAGTGGAGGTTGCAGTGAGCTGAGATTGGGCCACTGAACTCCAGCCTGGGTGACAGAGTGAAACTCTATCTGGAAAAAAAAAAAAAAAAAAAAAA
>NC_045445.1:79135550-79182983 GCF_002776525.5 Piliocolobus tephrosceles
AAAAAAAAAAAAAAGAAAGAAAGAAAGAAAGAAAGAAAGAAAGAAAGAAAGAAAGAAAGAAAGAAAGAAAGAAAGAAAAAAGAAAGAAAGAAGGAAAAGTAAAAAGAAACTATTACAAGAGAGGAAAACCTCAGTATGGAACTGGGCCCAATTCTGAATATTGAGGAAGAGCTGAATACTGAATTTTGTGGGGCTGGGAATGCTTGGTCAAGGAGAAGCGTAGTGGCGGGTGCAGCCAGTGGGTGCAATTGATAAGAGACATCAAGGATAAGGAGGATTCTTGTTAGATTGACCAAACAGGACTCTTTCTGAGAGCAGACTAGAGTAATCAGATATTAAGAATGAGGGGATTCTCTCTAAACTGACTTTGCCGGATTACCGCAAATTAGGGCTATGCAGGTATGGCAAGGATAAGGGCAAGGTCCAGATACAGTCAAGAAGAGGACTTAGAAGAGCCTGACTAAAATTTGATTCCAAAGAGATTTGTTGCCAATGCCACCATGCTTGTGCCTTCTCCCTCATCCAAAGTCTGACTGAGGTGGAGTCTGGCCTAGGAGAGAGAAGGGAGGTGGAACCCTGAGCCCCAAAGGACTGGAGACCCACTGTTTTCCATGGGCACAGGCCCCTTACCTGACCCAGTAGCCAAGAGCAAAAACCCCCAGGTGGATGAAAAGTCAGTGAAGGAGGGGGTCATGCCGGGGACCAGAGGGCCCATCTGCTCTTTTGAGAAAACATACAGCCCCTCAATAGCTCAGGATTTACAAACCAGCCTTGAAAAGTGGAAGACCCAGAAACCCAAATAATGGGACTCGCCAGGCAGCTAAAATAAGGCATTTCCTTAGTATTTCCTTGAAAGTGTACTCAACCAGTGGGTTCTTCCTGCCCGTTGCACAGACAAAACCAATTCACTGAGACCATGCTATTGCAGTAGAGAAATAAGCTTTATTAACACAAAGTCAGCCATGCAGAAGACAGAGTTATTACTCAAATCAGTCTCCCCAAAGGCTCAGAGGTTAGAGTTTTTCCAAGGATAGTTTGGTGGACAGGGGACTAGAGAATGCATGCTGCTGACTGATTTGGGATCCAATCATAGAGGTGTGGAAAACTATGGTCGTGTGCTGAGACTGCCTCTGGTTGAGGGGGCTGCACAGGATCAGTTAGGTCATGAGTCTCGAGTCCACTTCTGGTGGAGTTAGTTGGTTGTCAGAAAGTAAAAGTCTGAAAAATATCTCAGAAGACCAATCTTAGGTTCTGCAATAGTGATGTTATCCACAGGAATAACTGGAGAAGTTACAAATCTTGTGACCTCCAGAACAATGGCTGGTTATTGTCTAACTATACCCTACATCTTAGCAGAATTCAGGCTCCTCATAATCCTAACCTTGTGGCCTTTCATTAGTTTTACAAAGGCTGCTTAGTTTTGGGAAAGGCTATTATCATCCTTGCTTTAAGGTTAAACCATAAACTAAATTCCTCCCAAAGTTAGCTTGGCCTATACCCAGGAGTGACCAAAGACTGCTTGGAGGTTAGAAGCAAGATGGACTCAACTATGTCAGATTTCTCTTACTGTCATCATTTTGCAAAGGTGGTTACAAAAATCCCACTTAAACGTCTCTGCATGTCACTGAACACATTAAATATGGAATCCACAGGACATTTTCTCATTCATTCCCCTTCCTTTCAGTGTCTCCCCCCCGCCACCCCCATACATAGGAGAAGAGCAGCAAGGATGTACAAAAGGGGCAGCCTTGCTCAGGGACCTTTATGTTCATTATCAATGTCAATGAAAGCTAAATCACAGACACTGGTTTGAAGAAGGTAACATTTTGGCCCTCTGCATCAGCAGGGAGGAGAAGAAAAGATTTTACATAACAATTGATAGAAATTGTGCCATTATCTGAGGCCCTACAGCCCATACTTTACATCCCCACAGCCAGCAAGAGAAAGGGCACCCAGTTTCAATATGCAATTTCTGCTTGGAAAAACTACTGAAGCTTTAACCATGAGCTTTGGGGTACCAACCCCAAAATGTTGAGAACCAAAACCAAAAAACTTTGAGAACCCCTAGTCTAAAGAAGGGTAGCCTCAGCTCTACTCCAAGCCCCAGAAACTGCCCAATTCTCGCTGAGATGACAAAAAGTGCTGGAAGGTCATCCACATCCTCAACCTTCTTTATCTGTCCTGAAGAGGGGAGACCAATTGCTCCCTAAGGCTACCATCTCTAAGCAACCAGAACTGACTCCCCCAGAAATGAGCATAGCCAGTGATATGGAAGTGCTGAGAAGGAAAGAGTGTGGACCCTTTAAATGATACAAGGGGTTAAGGGCCTCGTCCCTGGCTAAGGCTCCACCCTAGACCTGTGCCTATGGACCTAAGAGAGGACAGGCATTTTTGTTTACCTGCCCAAATGTTGCATTTCCCAAGACCTCCCCTGGCCTGCCATGCCCCCATCCTGTGCCTATAAGAATCCTGAGACCCTAGCAGGCACAAGCTGCGGGACGTCAGAGGAGCAGATCAGCAGAAAAAGACACAGGCAGCTAAACACAGAGAGGAGCACATCAGCAGAGGAACACATGGGTAGCTGGACGTCCAGAGGAATGCACCAACAGGCAGTGGCATACCGGCAGGCCCTGACCAGCCCTGACCAGCAGAACAACATGGAGTTTGGCTGGGACACTCAGAGGAGAGCCCAGGCCACTGAGCGGCCCAACTCCAGGGGAAAACCCTCCCACTGTAGCTCCTTCTGGCTTCCCCCATCTGCTGAGAGCCACCTCCACTTACTAAAACCTTGCACTTATTCTCCAAGCCCAGGTGTGATCCGATTCTTCTGGTATACCAAGGCAAGAACCCAGGACACAGATAGTTCTCTGCCCTTGTGACAAGGCAGAGGGTCTAACTGAGCTTCACCAGGACACAGCCTGCAGCACAGGATGGTTCTTGAGCACCTGAGATGGGCTGTTCTGGGTTCCCACAGTGCCCTGGCTTACTTCAGCCTGGGGTAGCTCCCTGGGTCAGAATCCTCTCTTGAGCAACTACCCCCTGCCAAGCTAGGCTGCAAGTTCCTGAGAGAGAGGGCTGAGACCATGTCCCTCTTGTTTATTGTTTGATATCCAGTAATTCAGGCACCATTTGTTGAATACATGAAGCTGCTGGGAGACTCATGGCCCCTGGGTGGGATGGTCAAGTAACAGTCCCATCTCAGGTACCTGGTAGTCAGATATGCTTATAATCTCTTCTCCTGTGGGTTGTGTGTGTGTGTGTTTTCTGTTTTCCCTGAGGAGGACCCAGGAGCTCCCTGAGGATGTGTTTGATAAACTGGTTTTAGTTAATGTCCCAACTCTGCTCCTTAGGTGACTGGCTCTCCTCTTCACCATCTCCACCCCTGCCCAGGAAAGATCTCTCCTGAGGGGTTCCCAGCTCTTCCCTTCTCCGGTTCTGTGTTTCCTGGGGAAAGTTCCTGCTTCCTTATCTGGAAGATCAGGGAGTTGGGATCCTTGAAGAGCAAGGAGCCAGTCGGTTCTATGATCTCTCATCTACCTGTGGCCTGAACACTGCCCCCTCCTGAACACCTTGGGGATCGGGCGCAGGGACTTGATGGGGTCTAGACCCCACTCTCCCTCCATGATGACTTGAGTTGTGGAGATGAAAATGCCTGTTGCCCACCCAGGCACTTCTGGGACAATAAACATACTTATCTAGACAAGGGCCTTGGCCAGAGGAAAGAAGGCTCAGAGACAGAAGGAAACAGGCAGGAAGACCTTCCTGACAGTAAATGAAATTAAGACCAGAAACCATTTACCAAGGAACGTATGGGTCTCCTTTTCCTGGAGATTATAGAAACCTGGAAGCTAGTGGGCCCCCAGAGAGCAGCTGGTCCAGCCCCGTCATTGTATAGATAAGAAAACTGAGACCTACAAAAGAAGGTCTCTGCCCGGGGTCACGGAGCTGCATAATGTAAGAGCAGAGACCAAGACCTGATGCTAGGACTCTCTGGCCAGATCAGTTTCCATTACTCCAAGCTGAGAGGCCTCCCTCAACCACAGGACAGCCCGGCTGATTTTCTCGAGTGTCTTTGCTGTACAGATGAGAACTTCTTGTGGTCCCCAGAGGGTAAAAGTCCTATGGGAGGGAGAGGTGAGGCCAAAGATCCTATCCTCAGGATGCTCAGGCCCAGGATGTTGCCTGGACACTCCCTTGCCCCTGCTGAGGACAAGAAGGACACGGTCACTCTGGGGTGTCTGATGGCTGGCTCCCTGACTGGGGTCTGGGATCTCTCCCCAAAGACTTTCCTGTACTTGCAGTGCACACTCCCCTGCCACACACACACACACACACACAGAAGGCCCCTCATTCGTGCAGTCAGCACCCCTTTGAGGAGCTGCTTCCAAAGGGCTCACCTGGGGTGTGGGGCACAGATATTTAGGAATCAAGGCTTCTTCTGGGTGAGGGGGAGACTGAGGTACACACACGCAAGGGCAGTCACCTGGGGGGAGAGAAATGGGCCAGGGAGATCACAGAAGGTGGGATTGCACTGGTCTTGACAGATCCTGGGTAGGACCTGGACTAGTATGAGGGTGGGGGCAGGAGTGGTGGAGGCCTTTACTGCCCCCTTCCTAAAGGCTTCCCTCACCTTTCTGGAGGTAGGGCAGGTAGGGGTGTCAGAGTGTGGTCCTCACAGCACACATAGGAGTTTGGACTCCTGATATGAGTTAACAACCTGACCCAGTCCCTCAGTAGCTGGGTGACACTGAGCTCCTCATTTCACTGTCTTGAATCTCAGTCTCATCTCAAAATTTGGGAACTAACAATACCTTCTGTAACTCAAAGTGGAGCTCACAGGGGTCTCAGGAAGAGCCTGCAAGTCAGTGGTTTCCAGGACAATCCTAGTTCCTTGTAATTTCAGGATATTCCTGAGGAGGAACTCATAGATGAATGTGTGGACTTTATTTACATCCTGACTACAATAAAGTGGAAAAAACACAATAACATAAACCCTCCATAACATTGATGAGACATGAGACATTTAAAGTTTGGACATTCCCTGGGTATTTGATGATATTATGAAATGATTACTAATTACTTTAGGTGTTGTAGCGACACTGTAGTTATGCTGAAAGGGGTCCTTATCTTTTAGAGCTCCACACTGAAATACTTATGGATCCAATGATGTGTGACTGGCCAGGCGCTGATAATCGCTGAAGCTGGATGCTGTGTATAGAAGGACTCATTATGCCCTTCCACTTGTGTATAGGCTTGAAATTTTCCATAACGACATGTTTTAAATATGAAATAGCGAATGGTGGAGCAGTTTACCCAACTGTGGCATGACTGTCCTTTGGAAGACTTTTCAAATACACGTAACACTGGCAAATATAAGAAAAGCCTTGTATCCAATTTGTGAGCACCAGCGCCATTGCCGATGGGTGCTTGTGACTGGAGACAGCAACTGTGCCCCCTCATTTCAGCCCCTCATTGAGCAGCATCTGTGCTGCTCGTCTCAGCTTGTGGCAGCTGGTTTGGTTGCCAGGCAATGGAAGGCAGATACCAGAAGCCCTTTTCTTGGGAGGAAGAAAGGGGAGAGGGAGGGGAGAAGCAAGAAAGAAGCTCACAGTCGGAAGGCTTGTTCCCGCCTGAGAGTCTGGCCCAGGGGTGGGGGGAAGGGAATGGGGGTAAGGTCCTCACAACCCCCACTTTGCATGGTTTACTCCTGGGGAACAGCCCCACTTTCAGAGCTTGAAGCCCCAGAGAGACGGAGAGGGAATGCACGCACCTGCACCTCCTGTGAAGGTCAGGGAGATCTGTGACTAAGGAAGATGCCAATTAGCACCAGTCCACAGAGTTAGAGCTCTGGACAGACTTCTCCTGGGTACTTCTAAACTCTTATTATTTCAACAATTCTAGGAAATCAGCTCGTCAAATAGAAAAATCTGCATTGGTGATCACCCTGAACTGGGGCCATCCCAGAAGGCAAGAGGGCAGGGGTCTTCTTAGGCAGTGGAGAAACGTGTTCTTGCTGTCCTTTGGGGACGGGAAGTAGAAGCCTCTGGCGCTGCACAGTGGGCTGGCAGTCTCATGGGTGCTGACTATGTTGGGGAGCCCCACGTTTTGGCATTGCTTCAGACCTGGCTGTCACCGAAGGGCTGTGTGGGCCTGAGCCCGTCCTCACTCTCAGTTTCCTGATCTCTAGGAGGGAATTATCTTATATGGCCTCTTGCCTCTCTTCACGCTCAAATGGACTGGATTACAACATGCTTGCCAACCTCCACCCTGGGCAGGAACTGCTCTCACCCAGGGTTATAGGAGCCTGTGTGGCACACTCTACTCTCACCCACCAGGTCAGAGTTAAGAAACCAACACAGTTGGTTACCTCTGTCCCTCTTCAGTGAGGGCACTTTCCAGAGCCACCCTGTTGTGATCATGAGCTGCCTCCTGGTGGCCTGGGAGGTGGGATTCAGAGGGACTCCAGGCAGTCTGGTTGTGGGGTGAGGTCAGCAGCTGCCCCAGAGATCAGCTTTTCAAGAACAGGCATCTGAGACAGAGTGTCTGTGCTGAATGAGGAAAACATTGGGGAGGCCAGCTGTCTCTAGCTGAGCAAGAGCAGGGCCCAGACAGCCCCCTCTTTCTGCAGCATCTTTGAGGCTCCTGGTTGCTAGGAGCAGGCGCTTCTGTTACTAAGCAACAGGAGCCTGTTGGATTAAAACCAATTTCCTGAGCTCTCTAAAAGCAGGAGGGAGAGAAGGTGGAATGCAGATGGTGTAGGGAATCTCATGTTTGCCCCCAAGCTTAGCTGAATGTTGTGGGTGGGGAGTGAATATGCACCAAGTACTCAGTATAAAGACTGAGAGTAAGATTGGCAATTAAGATGCTGATTATAGCAGTAATGAATGAGTAATGAATGCTAATTTTGCTCTTTTGCAAAACCCCAGGAAAGGCCTGTGGTCCCTGGGGTGTTTCTGAACTCTTATTATGTCAAAAATCCTGGGAATCACCTGACTTGGCTAGGCAAAACTGGGCAGAGTTCCTTCTCCAAACACAGGATCAATGCATTTTAGGGTCAATGGTCTCCCAAGGGTCCTCGGATTCTAACTCTAGATGAATGATAGAGGGTCCTGGACATGTGGCCCTCTACCTTTTACTTAGATAACCTCAGTGATGACAGGGAGCTCACTTCTTCCTGAGGCAGCCCTTTATGTACTTTACCCTTAGAATGCACTTTTGATTGTGAAACCCAAGTCAGCCTCCCTGAGGCTCCTTGCCTAGGGGACAAATGGAGCTACTCCAGTCTGCTTTGCTATAGAGAGCTGTAGCCTCTCTCTTCTGAGTCCCCCTCCCACCACCTCTATTCATCTCTTAGGGGAGAGACTCAGGTTAGGGAGTACGGGGTGGGGGGGGGGGGGGGCCCCCCTTGCTCCCTTCTGATCCCCTATGTCCCACCTTGTGTTTAGCCTTTTTAAATGGCAAGTCACTAGGATAGATACATTTGCCAAGAATGTGTAGACCCAATTTGGGCCTTAAATATTCCAGGCTTCTCCCACTGTCCTGTTTATGTAGGGACATCCTGTCCCAGGGCAGTGTTTTTGGGTTAGACAGATTGAAGAAATCTGTGTTGTGGGGGGAGGAAGTGTTTACAAACTTAACAGAGAGGCTTCCAGTTCCAGAATAGGAGTATGAGGAGCCCTATGGACCCAAAAGGAAAAACTGCAACTGGCGAAATTCATTTAAATATCAACTACCCAAACTCTCTGGAAATTGTCCTAATTGTCTACAGCAAATGAAGGAACATTTATTCAAGAAACTCTAATACGTCTCGGTAAGAATAGCAAGAGTCTCTGGTATTTGAGCCATAACCTGCTCCCATCTGTAAAACAAAAATAAAATTCTAAGGCTCCCCAACCATCTGAATGGACTCAGTCAGGGCTCTTTTAGAATTTAATCTGAGAGACTGTTTCAGGTCATGATGGGAAGTGGGAGTCGAACATGCCTCATTATACCTCTCTGGTATTAACATCAACACAGACTTTAAGT
This sequence comes from Piliocolobus tephrosceles, assembly GCF_002776525.5. Lineage (NCBI taxonomy): Eukaryota > Metazoa > Chordata > Mammalia > Primates > Cercopithecidae > Piliocolobus > Piliocolobus tephrosceles. The sequence goes on from NC_045445.1 coordinate 79,143,576, forward strand.
CTGATAAGAAACATTTACAATGTATTCTCTCTGAAGCCTGCTAGCTAAAAGCTTCCTCTGCACAATTAAACTTTGGTCTCCACCATCCTTTATCTTAGCCCAAACATTTCCTTTCTATTGATCACAAGTCCTTAAGCACAATTGCCAACCAGGAAATTTAAAAATTTACCTATAGCCTGAAAGCCCCAGCTTCAAGTTGTTTCACCTTTCTGAACCAAACCAATGTATATCTTAAATGTATTTGATTGATGTTTCATGACCCTCTAAAATGTACAAAACCAAACTGCACCCAGACCATCTTGGACAAATGTTCTCAAGACCTTCTGAGGGTTGTGTCACGGGCCCTGGTCACTTATATTTGGCTCAGAATCAGTCTCTTCAAATATTTTACAGTTTGACTCTTTTCATTGACAATAATTTGGCACCCAACGTGGGACCTCAGAGAAGACTCAGGACCATGAAGGAAGTTGCCCAAACCCAGAGCTAAGGCGCCAGCAGAGGCCCATTGAAGCCTCCCTGACTTCGAGCTTCTCCTCTGGTGGAACTGGTAAGTCCTCCTGAGCCTTGACCCTCCCTTTGGTTAATGGTCCTTGATTTATTCAGAGCTTTTTTACTTTTCTCCTAGGAAGTTGTTTAAAGATCCTGCTTCTAGTTCAGAGGTGCATTCTAAATAATCTTCTCCATTGCATTTTCTCCCAAAATTAATCTTAATTTGGCTTGTCTGTGTGCATTTGCATGATAAATTATACTGTTGTTTTTATAGGTAAATGAGAAACTGTTGAAGAGAAAATACTTTTGCTTCTCCCAGGTAAAAGGTGCCCCTGGGTGACCAGAGGCCTCATGGGAGTGTCTGGTGGGGGTTAACCCCCATGATGTGCAGTGGTCCTACAGGGAACCCCCAACAAAATTAGTTTTAAAAAAGGCTTATTCAGGAAACACCTATAGGAGCTGGTCACTCCACGATTTGAGCCCTCCTGGAGGGGCTTAGACCTCCAGAGAGGAAAACTGAGATAAGTAAGAGGGCACAATGACTCAGTGGTGACACACTGTGAAGTCCTGCCTGCAAGCAGCCCATATCAACCCACTCCACACAAGCCCCAGGCCACAGCTCATTTCCTCCTTTTTTTTAAGAAAAAAGAAAAAGTGTGGGAAACAAATTAAGAATGAGGAGAAAACAAGAATTACCCCCTTTGGGGCACTCCATTGGTTTTATGGCACCTCTACCTGCTAAAGTTTATGTAAAATGAAAATAGTATGGCTGTTGTGCACATTTACGTTAAGGAAAAAGAATCCTAAGGTCAACCTGCAAACTGTAAAGTTCCTAAGTTCTCTTCTCCTCTATTTTCTTTTCTGCCTGCTTTAAATCTGCTGTTACCTTTCTACTGAGATAACAACCACTACTTGGATCTAACTATTTTTTTTTTTTGCAAGCCAGAGAATTTGTATTTATCTCATGGCTAAAGTTCTGAAGTAAAAGCCATAGGATCTTTGTGTGTGTGTGTGTGTGTGTGTGTGTGTGTGTGTTTGTGTGTGTATGTGTGTGAATATATATTTTAAAAGACCTTTATAATAGACTTCTATAATTTTATGTTTAATTGGCAAATTAAATGTTTTAATTTTCCTCTAGCACGCCAGGCTTTCTCTCTTGGTACCTTGAGATGTAAATTTTGCTATTTGATTTTTCACCTAAGAGTTGTTTCCTTTAATAGGAAAATGATAGGGCTATTTAGCTGACAACTGTCTAGGTTGATGAAACAGGTTATCAAGAATTTAAAAGTCTAAGTTAGGAAACAGTGAGGTCTTATGAATCTATAAGATGTACTTCTATTGGCATGCCTAATACATCTATGTATTTATATGTTGTGTACACAATGTTCCACTACTAAAAATATATAAAAGTGCTCTAATTAATTGGCTTAAAGAAAAACAAATGCTTAAATAAAATATTTTATCAAAAAAGACTAGTCAAATGCTTTTTGAAGTTCATATCACTTGAGCAAAATCTTTAATAAATAAGCTGGCTTTAAAATTATTGGTAAAATAATGTTAGAAATGTTTTAAGAATTGTTAGCAATTTTGTTTGTGTTTATTGATCAAGTGCTTTCATGCTTATTCCTCCATAATACACGATTAGTTATAAGCGTTATAAAACTATAAAACCCAGTCAAAGACAGAATGATCTTTGCTTGTACAATTTTTGATAAGTAAGATGGAATATTGCTGGTTTAATGAAAACAGCTAAATCCTGAGTTATTGGTAAAAATACCCTTATATTTAACCCTAAGGTTGTTACTTAAGGAAACACCTGAAATTCACAGCTATCAAAAAGGTTAACTGGGAAGTAACTTAAGGAATGACTGTCACAGTTTTTGTAAATAATCTAGGTAAACTATTAAATCAATCAACCAATCAGGTAAATATAATGAAAGAAATGCTTGTAAACAAACGTCATATAATTTAGGATCTAAGGTTATTAATAAATATTAAGTATCTGGGTCATTTCCAATTTAAAAACTATAGTAAAACATTTTTTAAAGTGTTCTTATATAAAGGTAAATATCTTCATGTAATTCTAAGTTTATTTAAGGGTTATGTATAAAACAAGGTAAAAGGAACCAGAAAATAACAGATGGATAGAAAGTTAAAGATATAAAGAGGTATTTTTCAGTAAAGAAGGTAAATATGAAAGTAATTTTACATAAGAATCTTGTGTGGTGAGGCCGGGTGTGGTGGCTCACGCCTGTATACCCAGCACTTTGGGAGGCTGAGATGGGTGGATCACAAGGTCAGGAGATCGAGACCATCCTGGCTAACATGGTGAAATGCCATCTCTACTAAAAATACAAAAACTAGCCGGGCATGGTGGCAGGCACCTGTAGTCCCAGCTACTTGGGAGGCTGAGGCAGGAGAATGGCGTGAACCTGGCAGGCGGAATTTGCAGTGAGCCGAGATCGTGCCACTGCACTCCTGCCTCGGGGACAGAGAGAGACTCCGTCTAAAAAAAAAAAAAAAAAAGAAGCTTGTGTGGTGAATTTTTGTCCTAAAATAAAATTACTGGGTTGTTCAAGAAAGAGAGATATTAAGGACAAAACAGAAAATCCAAACATGTTGTGAATAGTCTATGCAAGTCGTAATAATGTTAGTAAAAAGGAATTTTGTTTAAAAAAAGGGTTGTATAATTTAGTTGACTACGATTAAGAAGAAATTATAATAGTCTTTCTAGAGATGAGTCTTTGGTATTAAAAATATATACACTAATGCAAAACTAAATAATTAGTTAAAACAATATTTTATTTAAAATATTGACTTATTCTTAATGCAAGAAGTTTTTAGTTCTTAAGTTCTGTAATCTGTCTGTTTAAAAGTCTTCAGAAAACATCTCAAAGGTTCAACTCTTTCTCTTTTAAAAAGGCCTTGGATAATAGCTCTCTCCTTCACCTTTTGTTGGCTCCTGTAACTTTTATCAATTACCTAAAGTAAGGGAGATAATTTTTTTAAAAACAGGCAAATAAAATATATTTTGGATCTGCCTTTTTATTCTGCATGCCTGTTATATCTCTATCTTTATATGTGTCATACAGAAGTAACATTTCACTACCAAACTACATGGAAGAGCTCTAATCAAGTAATTTTTTTGAAAGTAAGTGCTTATTAGACTGGTAGAGGCTAGCTCAGATGCCTTTTAATTCACATGACTTTGGTAATCTTTGGTAAAATTAATTTGGTAAATTTAATCTCAACTCTCTCCAGTAATTTAAAATCTGAAAGTCATGTTATGTTAAAACATAACTGAGAATTTTCACTGGGAATTTTGGTTACTACAAGTTAAAATAGTAAATGCATAAAATATGTTTTTGGTGAAGTTTATAAAACACAAGGATGTTGATTTTTCTTTAAAAAATGTGTTTGGTTCTAAACTATTTAAGAGTTGCTTTAAAATGAAGGAAAAATTATAAAGATAAAACTAAATGGAAAAAGACCCCCAACCATTATGCCAGGGCAACAAAAGTTAACTCTGAGACCTGTGGCTACCAAAAAGTCGATGTGGAGGAAAGGCAAAACCAAGTAACTTTTAAAACCAGAGAGTATAATGTAAAGGGACTGTTCCATTTTGTAAATTGGTATCATCTACTTCTTAAAAAAAATCTTTACTATAGTGGATTGTAAAAATAACCACTTTAAGGACAAAATCCTTAATTTTAAATGCTGCAGAAACTAAGAGCTTGTTTGGGTTAATGCAGGACCCACAACTCACTATTAAACAATCACTGATAAGTATATGTGATCCGAATGCACAGGGGGTTATTTCTGAGAGAATGATCAGCGTAGTGGGCCAGATAAATGCCACTGTAAGGTCTGTTTGCCCTGTAAAGGGGACTACCCAGCTCTCCCTATAAAACACCAAGTAGAGCACCCCAGATGAAGCAGTTAATATGCTTCATATGGTAGTCATGTGGAACTAGCTTTATAATGACTGGGATATCCTCCCACCGAATAGGCCTGTTACCCAGGTCATGGTAAATTTGGGGGTTAAGGGACCCCTTTTTACATGGGTGCCCCTCCCACAGAATCATAGAACTGTTTGAGAAGCCTTATAGAATTTGTTGTCCCTCAATGGGTCTTACAAATGCAACTCTCTGTTGGGAACAATGATCTCAGGGTAAAAAAAATAAAATAAAGTTCCTGGGACCAGAACATAAAAACCTACAGGTTAATAGAATTACAAAATTTAAGATGTTTAAACAAGCTTTATGTAACGTAGTTGCAACCCCTTTACCTAAATGGGTACTGCATCTGACTGGGGGATGTTTCCCGTTTTCTACTATAAACTGAAGGCATGTAAATCTCCTCTTTTGAGAAATGGTAATTGGACACACTAAATGGGAACTAGTAAAATTGCCTAAGCCCACAAAGTATAGGATAGAAGTCGGAGTGCTAGTCCAGACAAATCCTCCACTTTAAAGCCCTTTGTGGAGCATTTACTGGGGGTAACGGCAAAAGACTGTGAGTACTTCCCAATGACAACGACTAAACTAGAGAATTTCCATTTGAGGGGCATTTACTGTCTGAATCTGGAATGTTAACTGAAGCTATCCCTATTTTAATGGAGGTAATGTTGCCCAAAAGAGTTACATAATAAAATAAAAATGGTTTACATAGAATCTTGCTACCTGGGAATATAAGAAGGTGTTACTGATAAGAAGGGAGCCTCTTTCCTAGGACTACTAATTCTAACTCTATGAGGAGTTGCTAGATTTTACAGTTCCTGATAGACAGCTCTCATGAATTATTTGGCTTCTGAATGGCATTTCCAAGATAAACATCTTGTTTGAAAGCTGCTGCTCTGATTAAAGAAGAGTCGAAAATTTTTTTTTCTTTTGAGTTATCTGGGTGAAGTATGTTTTTGTAACCAGATGTACCTTTCTAAGTTCCCCAAAATTCAGATTGTGATTTTATAACAATATACTTATTTGCATACATTCAATAAAAGTCCTTTAAAACAGAACAATTGGAGACACCTGTTATTTTACCAAAACTTTAACTAAAATAGTATATTTTTAGGTAAAGTTCCAGCAAAGCCAACCTAAAACCTATATGGCCAATCAATTCTTGCTGCATTTTATGTAAATAATCAGGCCAAGTATAATAAGCCTAAAACTTACTTTGCACACAAATTGGTCTTACTATAATTTATCTTTAATAGACAAAAAAGAGTAGGGGGGCTAGGAAAATTGTTTCAAAGGAAAGTGTAAAACTTTCAACCCTAACTTTTTTTAAAGTGCAGATTGAATCATGGATTATTTCTTGGCTACAATAATCCTATAGAGTACCAGATTATAATTTTTCTTCATATTGTTAGTTGGTACCCTGATATAATAGGTTCCTTTTTCTGTTCTGACACACAAATACTCTTTTAATTGTCAAACTATAAATGTTACTTATCTCTCCTTGTTTTATTTCCAAGGAAACCAAAATCATTGTATTCTAAAGACCAGAGATGCTTCTCCCTCATTTGGTATTCCACTGGGCCCGGATCTGTTATTCACTGCAAACGTCCAGCTGCTAACACTATACAAGCACCCTCCCTCTAGGCCCAGGAACTGTCATGGAAGAGGTGGGCACATGAAATTTTTTTTAGTGTAATTTATTATTATTATTATTATTATTATTGTACTTTAAGTTCTAGGGTACATGTGCACAACGTGCAGTTTGTTACATATGTATACATGTGCCATGTTGGTGTGCTGCACCCATTAACTCGTCATTTACATTAGGTATATCTCCTAATACTATCCCTCCCTCTTCCCCTCACCCCACAACAGGCCCCAGTGTGTGGTGTTCCCCACCCTGTGTCCAAGTGTTCTCATTGTTCAGTGCCCACCTATGAGTGAGAACATGCAGTGTTTGGTTTTCTGTCCTTGTGATAGTTTGGTCAGAATGATGGCTTCCAGCTTCATCCATGTCCCTACAAAGGACATGAACTCATCCTTTTTTATGGCTGCATAGTATTTCATGGTGTATATGTGCCACATTTTCTTAATCCAGTCTGTCATTGATGGACATTTGGGTTGTTTCCAAGTCTTTGCTATTGTGAATAGTGCAGCAATAAACATATGTGTGCATGTGTCTTTACAGCAGCATGATTTATAATCCTTTGGGTATATCCCCAGTAATGGGATAACTGGGTCAAATGGTATTTCTAGTTCTAGATCCTTGAGGAATCGCCACACTGTCTTCCACAATGGTTGAACTTGTTTACAGTCCCACCAACAGTGTAAAAGCGTTCCTATTTCTCCACATCCTCTCCAGCACTGTGGTTTCCTGACTTTTTAATGATTGCCATTCTGACTGGTGTGAGATGGTATCTCATTGTGGTTTTGATTTGCATTTCTCTGATGGCCAGTGATGATGAGCACATGGAATTTTAAGGACCAGTTTTGAGGGATAAAATTAGGTCAAGGTCACACCCTCCAAATCAAAGAGGATGCAAGGATGCCTAAACAGCTGATAAAACAAGGCTTCCAAACTATTGTATGTCACATTTCCATCCACCCCAACCATAAATAATTTTCTGCTTCCTACAGAATTAAAAAAAAATATTTACTGACAGTGAGAGACAGGACTAGCTGGATTTCCTAGGCTGACTAAGAATTCCTAAGCCTAGCTGGGGGAGGTGACGGCACCCACTTTTAAACAAGGGGCTTGTAACTCAGCTCACACTTGACCAATCAGGTAGTAAAGAGGGCTCACTAAAATACCAATTAGGCCAAAAGCAGGAGGTAAAGAAATAGTCAAATCATCTATCATCTGAGAGCACAGGGGGAGGGACAATGATTGGGATATAAACCCCAGACATTCGAGCTGGGAGTGGGCAATCCCTTTTGGGTCCCCACCCATTGTATGAGAACTCTGTTTTCACCCTATTAAATCTTGCAACTGCACACTCTTCTGGTCCGTGTTTGTTACGGCTCCAGCTGAGCTTTTGCTCCTTGTCCACCAATGCTGTTTGCCACCGTCGCAGACCCACCACTGACTTCCACCCCTCCAGATCCGGCAGGGTGTCTGCTGTGCTTCTGATCCAGCCAGGCGCCCATTACTGCTCCCGATAGGGCTAGAGGCTCGCCATTGTTCCTGCATGGTTAAGTGCCTGGGTTCGTCCTAATCGAGGTGAACACTACTCGCTGGGTTCCACAGTTCTTTTCCATGACCCAAGGCTTCTAATAGAGCTATAACACTCACCACATGGCCCAAGGTTCCATTCTTTGGAATCCATGAGGCCAAGAACCCCAAGTCATAGAACAAAAGGCTTGCTGTCATCTTGGGAGCGGCCGCCCCATCTTGGGAGCAGCCCGCCACCATCTTGGGAGCAGCCCGCCACCATCTTGGGAGCTCTAAGAACAAAGATCCCCTGGTAACATTAGGATAAAGATACCTTGTGACAAGGCCTCCTGGGTATAATACTCCCAGTTATAAGTTGCAAAGATAGATATAGATGCAGATATAGATATAGATATCCATATATGTTTTTCTAGAACAATGCTTATGTTTTCTTTAGCGAATTACTAAAAGTCTAACTAAAACTAAGCTTACTGTAGCTCAACACATAGAAGTTAAAAATAAGTCAATTTTAGGCCGGGCGCGGTGGCTCAAGCCTGTAATCCCAGCACTTTGGGAGGCCGAGACGGGCGGATCACGAGGTCAGGAGATCGAGACCATCCTGGCTAACACGGTGAAACCCCGTCTCTACTAAAAATACAAAAACTAGCCGGGCGAGGTGGCGGGCGCCTGTAGTCCCAGCTACTCCGGAGGCTGAGTCAGGAGAATGGCGGGAACCCGGGAGGCGGAGCTTGCAGTGAGCTGAGATCCGGCCACTGCACTCCAGCCCGGGCGACAGAGCAAGACTCAGCCTAAAAAAAAAAAAAAAAAAAAAAAATAAGTCAATTTTGTAACTTTGCCTTTTTTTGTTTGTTGGCTTTTTCCTAAATATATATATATTTGAGATGGTGTTTCACTCTCGTTGCTCAGGCTGGAGTGCAATGGCCCAATCTCGGCTCACTGCAACCTCCGCCTTCCATGTTCAAGCAGTTTTCCTGCCTAAGTCCCCCGAGTAGCTGGGATTACAGGCATGCGCCACTGCACCCGGATAATTTTGTATTTTTAGTAGAGACGAGGTTTCTCCATGTTGGTCAGGCTGGACTCAAACTCCCGACCTCAGGTGATCTGCCCGCCTCGGCCTCCCAAATTGCTGGGATTATAGGCATGAGCCACTGCACTCTGCCAAAATAAGAATTTTAAGAGGTAATAAATGCCTGTCCACATCCATTCCTATCTGGCCTAGAACTATTAATCTGCTATAAGTCTTTTGACTCTTAAGGCCCTGGGACATAAGGAGGCCCACAAAGGGACAGGATGGACCTGGTGCAGGCAGCCATGCCACCCTGACAATGCTATGGGATAAAATAAAGATTTGCTGGCCTTTAATGTTTCCTCTGCCAAATCTTGACCAAAAGGGGAAAATGTAAACCAAAAATAAAATTCTAAGCTCCCCAACCATCTGAACGGACTTCTTCCTCAGCCAGGACTCTTTTAAAATTTGACCTGAGAGACTGTTTCAGGCCATGATGGGAAATGGGAGTCGAACATGCCTCATTATACCTCTCTGGTATTAATATCAACACAGACTTTAAGTCCGATAAGAAACATTTTACAACCTATTCTCTCTGAAGCCTGCTAGCTAAAAGCTTCCTCTGCACAATAAAACTTTGGTCTCCACAATCCTTTATCTTAACCCAAACATTTCCTTTCTATTGATCCCAGGTTCTTAAACAAACTCAACCAATTGTCAACTAGGAAATTTAAAAATTTGCCTATAGCCTGGAAGCCCCAACTTCAAGTTGTTTCGCCTTTCTGAACCAAACCAATGTATATCCTAAATGTATTTGATTGATGTTTTATGCCCCTCCAAAATGAATAAAACTAAACAGCACTTTCACCATCTTGGGCACATGTTCTCAAGACCTTCTGAGGGCTGTGTCACAGGTCATGGTCACTCATATTTGGCTCAGAATAAATATCTTCAAATATTTTACAGAGTTTGACTCTTTTCATCAACACACCCCTACCCCCCAGTTTAGCATGATGGAAATTCTATTCTAGTTGGGTGTAATCAGTAACATGGAGCGCTCTCTTCCTCCAGCTCCTAGTACAGGGCAACAGTTTGACTCGAGGAGGGTAGTCTGCTGGAATCTCTCATCGTCTAATACCAAGCTCCATGTTGCAGAAGTTTTGTTCCACTTAGGTGAGGCCAAGAGGAGTGGGAAGCCCTTCCCCTAGTCAGCTCCCATTGGTAAAATGGAATCTCTACCTCAAGCATGGTGGGCCAATAATATTGTGTCTCTGATCACTCTGCCCCAGCTCACTCATAGGGCGCACGTTCAATGCTAGAAAAAACAAGTTGAGAAAAGCCATAGCTACCATTCCTGCCCAGCACCCTGCTCATAGAGCAGGGGTGTCATTCTGGAAGAAAGAAGCTACTCTCCCTACGTCTAATGTCTAGTGTAGTACAGCAGAGATTCTGTCCATGAGGTGAGATGAGTTTTAAGAATGGAGAGCTCCTTAGCTCTCCCCAAGGAGTCTATCTTTATTTGGAAAAGAGAGTGAAGAAGTTTTTGTCTATGATATTGTCAGGAACAACGACAATCTTGGTGGTGAGCAATCAAGAGGGCACCAGAAGTTCTATGATTCTAGTAGCAGTTGCAGAATGGTTCACCAGCTAGAAGTTTAACAGAGAGAACCAGAGAAAAAACTAAGAAGAACCTTTTTAGGGTCTGGGCAAGTCTTGAAGACTTGAAAAGACCCAATTTTAATGTGGAAAAATTTGTATCCCAGGGCATTGTTTAAAAACACTAATGGAATTAAGAAGTGGAGGCTAATAGGCTGGTTGTGATATTATTAGAGATAGATCATCCAGAAACTCAAAGAGGATCTTAGGTAAGGAGACAGAGAGCCCAGTTAAAATCACAGTATCACTGGTGGTAGATACTGTGTACATGCCCAAGACTGTGACCTCTGAGGAGTGACACAGAGGCTGTATGCTGCAGGGAAATAGACTTCATTGAACTACACCAGATGTTGAACTTAGAGGACAAAGCAGCTACTATAAATATGTTCAAAGACCTAAAGGAAGCTATGCTTAAAGAACTGAAAGAGTCAGGCAGGGTGGCCCATGCCTGTAATCTCAGCACTTTTCAGAGGCCAAAGCAGGAGGATCACTTGAGTCCATGAGTTCAAGACCAGCCTGGGCAACACAGTGCCCATCTCTACAAAAAAATAAAATTAGCTAAAATTAACTGTTTGTGGTGGCAGATGGCTGTGGTCCCAGCTACTTGGGAGGCTGAGATGGGAGAATCAGTTGAGCCCAGGAAGTCAAGACTGCAGTGAGCCAAGACTGTACCACTGCACTCCACCCTGGGTGACCCAGGGCGACCCTGTCTAAGAAAAAAAAGAAAAAAAAAAAACTAAAAGAATTTGTGAGAAATTCTTTTCATCAAATAGAAAATTAATAAAGAGATCAAAATTAAGAAAGTCTAGTGTTGAAAAATACAATAACTGAAACAAAAAGTTTCATAGAAGAGATCAACAGTAGACAGGAAATAAAGTTAGCAAACTTGAAGATAGATCAATACGTATTGTGCAAATTGAAGAAGATTGAGGACACAGAACGATGAATAATGAACAGAGACGCAGAGAAATATGGGGCATTATTAAGCACACCAATATACATGCAATGGAATTCCAAAAGAGAAGAGAGAGAAATAAACAGAACAAAATATTCAAAAATAAGAAAAACTTTCAAAATTTGAAGAAAGTTATTAATCTACACCTCTAAGAAGCTCTACAAATAACAAATAGGATAAACATAAGGAGAGACACTTCAGAAACCCCATATCAAAATGTCAGAAGCCAAAAACCAAGGGAAACTTTAAAAGCAGCAAGAGAAAATTAGTTATCATGTATAAGAGGAATTCCAATAAGATTTATGGCTGACTTCTACCAGAAAGAATAGAAGCTAAAAGGCACAGAGGGATGACATATTCAAAATGATGAAAGGAAAAAACTGTCAACCAAAAATATTTTATATGAAATATCCAGAATAGGAAAATTCAGAGATACAGAGAGTAGATACTGGTCATTAGGAGCTAGGGTCGGGTGCACTAAGGTAGAAACTGCTATTAGTTACAGGGTTTATTTTGGCGGTTTTGAAATGTTGTGGAATTAGATCATGGTAATGGTTGCAAGATATTGAAAATACATTTAAAACACTGAATTGTACACTTTTAAAGGGTGAATTTTATGGTCTATGAATTTTATCTCAATAAAAAAATTTAAAAACATCTCAAATCAGTAACCTAATATTCCAACTAAAGAAACTAGAAAAAGAAGAGCAGACTAAACCCAAAGCAAGCAGAAGGAAGGCAATAATAAAAACTTCACGGGAACAAATAAAATAGAACAAAAAACAACGGAGAAAATCAAATGAAATCATAAGTTGGTTTTGTGAAAAGATCCACAGAACTGGCAAACTTTTCATTAGACTTAACGAGAAAAATAATGAGAAGATGCAAATTAGTAAAATTAAGAATGAAGAGGAGACATCAGTACTAACTTTACAGAAATAAAAGGAACATAAAGAAATACTATGAACAATTGTGTGCTACTAAATTAAATTACTTAAATGAAATAGAAAAATTTATATAAAGACAGAAGCTGCCAAAATCCATGCAAGAAGCAGAAAATCTGAATTTAACTGTAACAAGTAAAAAGATAGAATTAGTAATTAAAATACTCTGCTCCCCTTAAATAAACTCCCAACTCAAATGTCTTCACTGGTGAATTTTACCGAATATTTAGAAAATAATTATACCAATTCTTCACAAACTCTTCTAGAACAGGAGGGAACATTTCCCAACTCACCCTGTGAAGTCAGCCAAAGATATCACAAGAAGAGAATACTACAGACCAATATCTTTTAAGAAAATTGATGCAAAAATAAAATCATTGACAAAATCTAGCAAATTAACTCCAGTTAAATATAGAAAAAATTATAAATCGTGACCAAATGGGGTTTATCCCAGGAATGTAAAGTTGAGTTAACATTTGATAATCAATCAATGTAATACACTATCTCAATAGAATAAAAGACAAAGAAGATCACATGATCATTTCAAGAGATGTAGAGAAAGCATTTGACAAAATATGACATTCTTTCACAATAAAAACATTCAACAAACTAGGAATAGAAGGGAATTTTTTCAACATGATAAACATGATAAAGGTCATCTATGAAAATCTCAAGGCTAATATCATACTGAAAGACTACTTCCCCTGTAAGATCAACAACAAGACAAGAATGTTTGCTGTCATCATATCTATTATTCAGCACTGTACTTGAGGTTTCAGTCAGGACATTTAGACAAGAAAAAGAAATAAAAGTCATCTAGATTGGAAAAGGAAAAAAATAAAACTACCTCTGTTTGCAGATGACATGATCTTTTATATAGAAAAGACTAAGGAATCTGCAAAAACACCTACTAGAACTAATAACTTAGTTTAGCAAAGTTATAAGAGAGAAAATCAATATCCAAAGATGAATTACATTTCTATATACCAGCAATAAACAATTTTCAAATAAAATTAAAACAATTCCATTTACAAAAGCATAAAAAAGTATACAATACTTAGGAATAAATTTAACAAAAGAAGTATAAAACTTATACTCTGAAAGCTACAAAATATTGTTGGAGGAAATTTAAAAATATCTAAATAAGTGGAAACATTCCATTTTCATGGATCAGAAGACTTAATATAATTAAGATGGTAAATCTGTAAATTTAAGTAAATCTGTAAATTTACCTAAAGATTCAACAATATCCCTATAAAAACCCTGGCTGCATTTTCTTTGCAGAAATTGACAAACTGATCCTAAGAGTTGTATGAAAGTGCAAGAGAACTAGAATAGCAAAAACAATCTTGAAAAATGAACAACGGCTTTCTGCCCATGGACGCCGCTGAGGAAGCATCATTAAAGTCTGTCTTCTCCCTGCCATCATGTCTAAGTCAGTGTCTCCTAAAGAGCCCGAACAGCTGAGGAAGCTCTTCATTGGAGGGCTGAGTTTTGAAACAACCTGAAAATGGCTCAAAATGGTTGAGCCATTCTGAACAATGGGGAATGCTCACAGACTGTGTGGTAACGAGTGATCCAAACACCAAGCCCTCCAGGGGCTTTGGGTTTGTCAGATATGACACCATGGGGGAGATAGATGCAGCCATGAATGCAAGGCCACACAAGATGGATGGAAGAGTTGTGGAACCCAAGAGAGCTGTCTCGAGAAGATTCTCAAAGACCAGGTGCCCACTTAACTTTGAAAAAGATATTTGTTGGTGACATTAAAGAAGACACTGAAGAACATCAACTAAGAGATTATTTTGAATAGTATGGAAAAATTGAAGTGATTGAAATCATGACTGACCGAGGCAGTGGTAAGAAAAGGGGTTTTGCCTTTGTAACCTTTGACAACAATGACTCCGTGGATAAGATTGTCATTCAGAAATACCATAGTGTGAATGGCCACAACTGTGAAGTTAGGAAAGCCCTGTCAAAGCAAGAGATGGCTAGTGCTTCATCCAGCCAGAGGTGGAAGTGGTTCTGGAAACTTTGGTCACGGTCATGGAGGTGGTGGTCGTGGAGAAAACTTCAGTGGTGGTGGTGGCTTGGGTGGCAGCCGCTGTGGTGGTGGTTATGGTGGCAGTGGGGATGGCTATAATGGATTTGGTAATTATGGAAGCAATTTTGGAGGTGGTGGAAGCTACAATGATTTTGGCAATTACAACAATCAGTCTTCAAATTTTGGACCCATGAAACTTTGGAGGCAGAAGCTCTGGCCCCTATGGTGGTAGAGGCCAATACTTTGCCAAACCACAAAACCAAGGTGGCTATGATGGTTCTAGTAGTAGCAGTAGCTGTGGCAGTGGCAGAAGATTTTAATTAGGAAACAAAGCTTAGTAGGAGAGGAGAGCCAGAGAAGTGGCAAAGAAGCTACAGGTTACAACGGATTTCTGAATTTAGCCAAGCACAGTGGTGGCAGGGCCTAACTGCTACAAAGCAGACATGTTTTAGACAAATACTCATATGTATGGGAAAAAAATTCAAGGATTGTATTTGTGACTAATTGTATAACATGTTATTTAGTTTCTGTTCCGTGGAAAGTGTAAAGCATTCCAACCAAGGGTTTTAATGTAGTTTTTTTTTACACCCATGCTGTTAATTGCTAAATGTAATAGTCTGATTATGATGCTGAATAAATGTCTTTTTTTAAAAAAAAGAGAAAGAAGAAAAATGAACAACAAAGTTGGAAGATTCACACTTCCTAATTTCGCATCTACTACAAAGGTACAGTAATGAAAACCGTGTGGTACTTGCATAAGAATGAACATACAGATTAATGAAACAAAATTGAGAGTCCATTAAAAAACCCCTTTATGTTTACTGTGAATTGATTATTAGCAAGGGTGCCAAGATAATTCAATACAGATAAAACAGTCTTTTCAGCAAATGGTGATGGGTCAACTAGATATTCACATACAAAAGAATGAAGTTGAATTCCTGCGTGAAACCATATATAGAAATTAGCTCAAAATGAAGTACATACCTACATATAAGAATTAAAAATATAGAAGTCCTAGAAGAAAGCATAGAAGTAAATAGAATAGGCAGTAGTCTTTTAGAAATAATTTAAAAGCACAACCAACAAAAAAACACTAGATAAATTGGAGTTCATAAAAATTAAAAACATATTTCTGGGTATATACCCAAAATAATTGAAATCAGGGACTCAAACAGACATCTGTCCACTAAAGTTCAGAGCAGCATCATTCACAATAGCCAAAAAGTGGGAACAACCCAAATGTCCATTGATGGATGATTGGATAAACAAAATGTATATGTATACATATGTATACATGTATGTGTGTATATACAATAAAATATTATTCACCCTTAAAAAGGAAGGAAATTCTGACACATGCTACAACATAGGTGAACCTGGAAGACATTATGCTAAATGAAATAAGCCAGTTACAAAAAGACAAGTAAGTACTGTCTGATTCCATTTACATGATATACCTAGAGTCATCAAATCCATAGGGACAGAAAGTAGAATGGTGGTTGCCAAGGACTGAGAAGAAGAGAAAATGGAGAGTAATTGTTTAAAAGATACAGAGTTTCAGTTTGGGAAGATGAAAAAGTACTGGAGATGGATGGTGGTGATACCTGCACAAGAACGTAAATGTACTTAGTACCACTGAAATGTACAATTAAAATGGTTAAAATTATAAATTTTGTGTTCTGTATATTTCACCACAATAAAACAATGAAAAACTTGTACTTCAAGCAACACCAGTAAGAAAGTGAAAAGACAACACACAGAATGAGAGAAAATATTTTCAAATCATTTATCTGATAAGGGTTGAGTATCCAGAATATATATTTAAAACTCTAATAATTCAACAATAAAAAGACAAATAACATTTACAAACGGGCAAAGGTTTTCCAGTCTGGCATGTAAAGAGCTTGGAAGTTATCACTCTGTCTTAACAACAAATAAAAAGCTAAACAAACTGAAAAATAAACCACTGTTCTTAGAGCCATCAGGGAAATGAGGTCACAGGATTATAACTGTCATTCATTCCTAATCCTAAAATAACAGTAACAACACAGAGCTTACACCCTTCACAAAAATTCACACAAAACTAAGCATAGACCTAAATGTAAAATGCAAAACTCTAAAATTCCTAGAAGATAATATAAAAGAAAATTTCAGTGACCTTGGGTGGTGCATTTTTATATATAACAACAAAGGCACAATCCATAAAAGTTATAATTTGTAAACTGGACTTCATTAAAATTAAGAATTTCTGTTCTGTGAAAGACACTATCAAGTGAATGAGAAGATTGGGAGAAAATATTTGCAAATTATATATCTGATAAAGAATTGTTAATAATATATACAAATAACTCTTAAAATTCAACAAAAAGAAAATAAATAACTTGACATTTTAAAAGGCAAATCTAAATTAACACTTCACCAGAAAATATATATGGATGGTGAATATGCATATGAAAAGATGCTCAGTATCATATGTCATGAGGGAATTGCAGATGGAAACAACGAGATACCACTACATACCTATTAGAATAACCAAAATCCAAAACACTGACAACACCAAATGCTGGTGATGATGTGAAGGAACAGGAACTCTCATTTAGTGCTGGTGGGAATGCAAAATGGTACACCCACTTTGGAGGACAGTCTGGCAGTTTCTTACAAAACTAAACAAGCTCTTATGATACAATCCAGCAATTGTGCTCCTTGGTATTTACCCAAGTGGGTCAAAAACCTATGTCCACACACACACACACAAATCTGCACATTATTGTTTATAGCAGTTTTATTAATAATTGCCAAAACTTGGAAGCAACCAAGATTTCCTTTGGTAGGTGAATGAATAAACTCTGGTACATCTAGACAGTGGAGTATTGTTCAGCACTCAAAAGAAATTGGCTATCAGGTCATGAAAACACATAGAGGAATCTTAAGTGCATATTATTAAGTGAAAGACACCAATCTGGAAAACCTCCATACTGTATGATTCCAATCAGATGATATTCTGGAAAAAGCAAAACTATGGAGACAGTAAAAAGGTTGCCAGGGGATGGTGAGATGAACAGGTAAAGCACAGGGACTTTTCAGAGCAGTGGAACTAGTCTGTATCATACTAAAATGGTAGACACATGTTATTATATATTTGACAAAACTTATAGAATATACACCAAGAGTGAACCTAATGTAAATTATGAACTCTGGGTAACAATGATGTGTCAATGTAGGTTCATCAATTGTAATAAAAGTACTATTCTGGTGAAGGAGTTAATAGTGGGGGTGCTGTGCGTGCTGGGGGGTAGCGGGTATACAGGAAATGTCTGCACCTTCTGCTCAATTTTGCTACAAACCTAAAACTGCCCTAAAATCATCTTCAAAAACAAAAAACAGGCCAAGGGTTTCGATAGACATTTCTTTAAAGAAGATATACAAATGGCCAATGAGCACGTGAAAAGATACCTAACATCTTATTCACCAAGGAACTGCAAATCAAAACCAAAATGAGATACCACTTCACAACTACTAAGATGGCTATTAAAAAAAAATACAAAAAATAAGTGTTGGTGAGGATGTATAGAAATTGAAATCAACAAGTGTTGTTTGTAGGAATGTAAAATGGGTTAGCTGTTTTGGAAAAACAGTTTTGACAGTTCCTTAAAATATTAAACATAAAGTTACCACCATATGATCCAGCATTCCCACTGCTGGGTATATATCCAAAAGAAGAAAAATCAGTATATCCAAGAGATGTCTGCACTCCCATGTTTGTTGCAGCACTATATGCAATAGCTAAGACGTCCAATCAACGTAAGTACCCATCAACAGGTGAATGGATAAAGAAAATGTGGTAACATATACACAATGGAATATTATTCAGGCATAAAAAAGAATGAAATCCTGTCACTTGCAGCAACATGAGTAGAACTGGAAGTCATTATATTAAGTGTAATAAGCCAAGCACAGAAAGACAAATGTTGCATGTTCTTATTCATATATATGAGTTAAAAAGGTTGATTGGTTTCATGAAAGTAAAGGGTAGAGTGATGGTTACCAGAGGCTGGGAAGGGTAATGGGGAGTGGGGGATAAAGAAGGGTTGGCTAACGGTTATAAAAATATAGTTAGATAGAAGGAATAAGATCTAGTGTTTGGTAGCACAATAGGGTGCCTATACTTAAAAAAAAAAAATTATGTATTTCCAAATAACTAGAAGAATGGAATTAGAATGTTCTTAACACAAAAAATTGATAAATGTTTAAGGTGATGGATTTCCCGGTTACCTTGATTTGCCCATTATAGATTGTATGCTTGTATCAAAATATCACGTGTACCCCATAAATAGTGCAACTATTATGTATACATAAAAAATAAATTAAAAATTAAAAAAAATTGAGGTATCATATCATCCAACAATTCTGCTGTTAGGTATATAACCAAGACAAATAAAAATGTTCATCTAATTTAAAAACTTGTACAGGACTTCTCCTAGCAGCATTAGTCATAATAGCCAAAAAGTAGAAACAACCGAAAGGTCCGTGAATTTGTAAGTGCATAAACAAAATGTGGTACAGTTTATCCATACAATAGCTATTATTCAGCCATAAAAAGAAATTTGTTGCTAATACATGCTATGATATAGAAGAACCTTGAAAACGTTATGCTAAGTGAAAAAAAGTTAGTCAAAAGACCATTTATTATATAATTCCACTTATATGAAATGTCTAGAACATGCACATTTATAGAAACAGAAAGTAGATTAGTATTTGCCAAGGTCTGTGAGGGGGTGATGGGGAGATTGTGGTGGTAGGGATGCCTAAAGGGTACCTGTTTCTTTGAGGGTGATGACAACGTTCTAAAATTGATTGTGGTAATGGTTATAAAGTCTGTGAATTTACTAAAGACCATTGAATTGTATACTTTAGTTGGGTTAATTGTATGGCAAATAAATTTTGCCTCAATAAAGCTATTTTTTTAAAAGTTTAACAGAATAGAGGGTGATCTTTGAGTTGAGCCCTGAAGGATAATCTAATAATCAAAAAGTAGAGAAAGGCATCTCAAGTTGATGGAACAGCATGAACAATGGTTTGCAGACTTGAAATGTGAATGATATGGTGTGAATGAAGAAGGTATGTGTGGGTGGTTTAGGTAAGGGTTGGGTGGGAAAAGATGATCCTGGGAAAGTTGCCCAGGAACTTGAATGGCATGGCCAGGAGTTTGAATTTAATCTCACCAGGACTATGGGATTCATGACTGGTTTCTGGGCTGGGGATTGACAAAGTCAGATTTCTATGTCATGGAGCATGCCTGGCAACAATCAGTCTGTAGAATATATGGAAGGAGGCAAGAATACCTTTTTTAAACTGGTAGAATTTTGTGTACTATGTAGTTACAAAGGCTCTCCTTGGGGGTTTTCTTAATTGTCTTTTCTGAGCTGCTTCCCTCAGGGCTTTGTTCCTACAAGGCTTTGCCTATACTAGGATTTTATTGTTTGAAAACTAAATGTGTACAGCCTTCAAGCTCCAAAAGAATTACCCAGAGGTACCATTTCTGTTTCTGAGACGTACTTTGGGCGGGAGTGCTAGGAGCCTACAAGGTAACCTTCAAACCAATCCTAGATTGGCCACAAAGTCTAGGTTATGGGTCTTGACCTGCTTTTCACATGTTCCCACATCCACCCCAATGTACATACTAACTTGGGATATTCTCTTTGTTTTAGAAGCCCCCCTTAGCTTTAGACCCCCAACTCCAAGCTCTACTGCTAATCTGCTGTGTAGCCTAGGTCAAATTTCTTACTCTTCTCGGTCTTGCTTTCTCTGTCGATATCATTAAGGGTTCTGAAAAGACTATATCTAAGGCCCCTTACCACTTTCCAGCTTAGCTTTCTCTAGATGGAGCTGAGCCTATATGGGCAGAAGAAGTGTAGAAAGGCAGGAAAAGGCAGGAAGATGGAGGAGAGGGGTGGGCCCTTAAAGGGCTTTATACCTCTCTCTCTGGCTGAGAGCTTATCTGGCTATATGGTGACATGGTGTTCAAGAAAGGTTTGTTGAATTGAACAAAACTCACCAGTTGTGCCAGGAAAGTGTCTAGCTGCATTTGGTTCTGTGGCCATTAAATGATCTGGGTAGGTAGAATCAGATCAAAAACATCAGAACCTTGACTGAAGGTCTAAAACCTCTCTAGGGCCACATCACTAAGTATTGAATATTGTGACAAAGCCATGGGCTTCTGGACCAAGGTTGGTAAATTAATTCAGGGAAGGGCAACGTTGTTTTTACCAGACACAAAAGGGCAACTTTAAGGTGAGGAAAGTCACAGAGACTGAGAGCCCTGGAAGAAGCATGGGTTTGCAGCAGACCCCAGACAGAATCTTTTGCCTCCTTATCAGTGGGTTCTGCATCAGTGGGTTTAACCAACAGCAGATCGAAAATGTTTGGAAAAAAATGGATGACTGTGTCTGTGCTAAACGTGTACAGACTTTGTCATTACTCTTTAAATAATATAGTATAACAACTATTTGCATAGCATTTACATTGTATTAGGTATCATAAGTAATCTGGAGTGATATAAAGTTTATGAGAGGATGTGTATAGGTTATATGCAAATACTACACCATTTTTTATAAAGGACATGAGACATGAGCATCTATGGATTTTGGTGTCTGCAAGGGGTCCTGGAACTAATCTCCCACATATACTGAGGGATGGCTATTCTCCCACAGTAAAGCAGGTGCTCAAGAAAGATCAGAGGAATGGCAAATAGGGAGTCAGGAAAGGGGGTGGAGAATGCTGTAGCCTGAGCAGCTGTTTGGCTTTCATAGCTTTTTAGAAGCCAGGTCTAGAAAAAGCTCATAAAAACAATAAAAGCAAAAAATTCACACCAGCCACAAGCACCAGGGCTTTGAAGCATTGGTGGGAGAGTATGGAGTCTGAATCCACCGCCCATCCGGACTCCTGAAACCCTGGGGGCCTGGGATGGAGCCTGCCTGCTTCTTTCTAGGCTTTCCCCAAGAATGATGCCTCCTGCTGGGCTTGCAGTTCTCTTGGTTCCCTTCTCTTCTCTCCTTGGAGGTGGTATTGACCAGCCCTCTCCCACCAGATAAGGACATCTTGTTCTTTCTGATCTAGGAGAGCAAAACAGTTCTCATTCCCTGGGGGCTGGGAGGGTCACAGAGGGGAAGTTCTGATGTTTGTAAGCAGATCAGTCAGCCCCAGGGGCTCCTGGTCCCCATATCCTCCACCACCTCCCCTTTGTGTCCCCTCCCTCACAGGGCCAATTTACTACTTTGTTCATCGCCCAGAGGCTAGCAGCAAGTAGAGAACAATGCATCCCATTTCCCTGTAATTGTCACCCCAATTTGGGGGTTGGTTGTGGAAGAAAATTGCAACGTGCTTCTTACTGGGCCTCTCTCCAACCCTCTCCAGCTCTTTCCTGCCTTCTAGTGGGGACTACCCTGGTGCACAAACACTGTCTCCAAGCCACAACATGGGCTCAGCACCACCCCCAACTCCCTGGGCAGCCCAGAAGAGCCCAGAAGAGCGAAATATTGCTCAAGCTGGCCTTGAGGCTCAGGGAAAGAGTCTGAAGGGTGGACAAGAGCAGCAAGAACCTGATTGGCTTATCAGGTTGTAGCAGCTGATGAGCCAATGCTCTCTGAAGGGTTCTGCCCCTGCTTTTCTCTGCAGTAGTTCATTCTCAAGGACACTTGCAGGAACTCCAGATGCCAGGACAAAGCTTTTGTGCTTGGTTCCTCATTCCAGGCTTCTCCTTTCCATACTGTGGCAAAATCTCATGCCACACTCTCCTCATGGCCTAAAGAGTCATCCTTGGTTTCCAAATAGCCCCATGAAACCTTTTAAAATTTTATTAAGGAAATATAAAATAAAATAAGAGTGAAATACAAGTATGGCCATTTCTTTGGGGATTACTGGAAGAAAGACATGAGATGGACCTCATATCCTGTTTCATTAACAGTTTTTCACACCATGCAATTTCTCTCTGAACCCCTTTCCTGAAACAACAGCTGTTTGCTGGCCATAGGCCAGCCCAGTACTAGAGATGGGAATCCTCTGTGTTGCCGTGTTCCCTGGCTCCATGGAGGAGCAATAGGTCTGTTTGTTGCTGTTGTTGAGATGGGATCTTGTTATGTTGCCCAGGCTGGTCTCAAACTCCTGGCCTCAAGTTTGTCATTGTCGTTGTTGTTTTGTAGAGATGGGATCTTGCTGTGTTGCCCAGACTGGTCTCAAACTCCTGGCCTCAAGTGATCCTCCTGCCTCAGCCTCCTCCCAAAGTGCTGGGATTACAGGCCACCGCACCTAGCCTAGGTCTGAAACGGAATATTTTAGGGTTGTGTCTTTTGTCCACTTACGGACTTCCAGTCACCCCTAGCTGGGTGAAGACTCTAGCCTTTGTCTAGGCCAGTGGGTTTAAAAGGAAATTAATACCATCTTTATTTGGTATTATATTTAGTGGTTTGTTTTAGTAAATATAAAATATTTACAAGGGCTTTTGCTTCTCAGTCCCCCTCAAGAAAACTCCTTATACAAGTCTTACATTATTCAACTGAAATTCTTCTTACACAGGCTTTCAGAAACCTATTCACAATGCTTGGGGAGGTGCAACTGTAGGATCAACAGTGTGTAATAACATCAAAGGATATAAAATAACAACAACAAAAACTGCCAAAAAATAGCTTGAGTACAAAGAGACACACAAATGCAACATTTCCCAAGTCAGTTTCTGCTGGAAACATTTTGAAAATGGAAGTCATTAGTTAAATTTTAAAAGTACTTGTAAACAACTTGTACATAAATGTTCAGAACAGCTTTATCTGTAACAGCCCCAAACTGTAAACAACCCAACTGCCCATCAACAGGTAATCAGATAAGACAAACTGTGTTATCAACACAATGAAATACTACTTAGCAATACAAAGAATTAAAATGTTGATACACACCTTATTCTGAATCTCAAAATAATTATGCTAAGTGGAAAATCTCTAGACAAAAAGAGTAAATACTGTATAATTCCACATATAAATAATTCTAAAAATGCCAATTAATCTACAGTTACAGAAAGCAGATCAGTAATTGCCAGAGGATGGTGGTGGAGGGAGGGATGAACTAAAAAAGGACATGAAGAAACTTTTGAGGATGATGTACATGCTCATTATCTAGATTACTGCAATGATTTCATGAATGTACACATTTGTCAAAACTGACCAAATAATGTACTTTAAATATGTGCAGTTTATTGTACATCAGTTATGCCTTAATAAGCTCTAAAAAGTAATCAGATTTAGAGCAAAAAATATTAATTGCAGTGGATCCTGTTGAACTAACTCAATATTCTTATTTTCAACCCTCTTCTGTATTTCTATCATCATTACAAAAGCTATAAAAACTACACTCTTACTTTTTCAGATTCACTTGCAGCTAGAAGTTAGAAAGTTAAAACCTTTCTAAATCCATGGAACCCCCTTTCCTTTCCAATTGCAATTTTATACTGAAATTCTTTGCATAAATAATATAAAAGCAGGAATGCTCTGATGTGATGGAGGCACTTGTCAGCCTACTGAAAACTCCACTGATTTTTTTTTTCTCACTTACTTTGTCCCCATCCATCCTCTCCCTCTGCAGTAGTCCTTGGATAAATGTGAAGAATCTCTAGAGTTGTGCGTATCTCTTCTTTCCCAGGCAAGCTACCTTTTCACTATCCCAAAAGATGATAGAGTCCAGGCCCCTCATTTTCTAAGTGGGTAAATTGAACCATAAAGAGATGAAGAGACCTGCAGGTGGTCTCACAAGAAAGAAGCAGAAGTTGGTGGCCCAAGTGTTTTGGGCTTCTCAGGCCAGATTCCTTTGTTGAGTCTGTGGGCAGTGTTTCTGAAGGGCTTTTATTTTGATGGGATTTTTGCTTCAGTTTTTTCACAGATGTCTTGAGCCCCCTAATGAATTTCTGCTACACTAGTCCTAAGCACAATTACTCCTCTGTCCCATTCAGTCCTGTTTCCCTTTGGTCACGGTCTCCCAGGGCTGTGAACCTTCCCCCTACCTTCTGGAGAAGCCCGTTTTTCAAAGATCTATAGACGGCTCAGTACAGAAGTTGTGAGATGGTGGGTAAGAACACCAAACCTGCCGGGCGCGGTGGCTCACGCCTGTAATCCCAGCACTTTGGGAGGCCGAGATGGGCAGATCACGAGGTCAGGAGTTCGAGACCAGTCTGGCCAACATGGTGAAACCCCATCTCTACTGAAAATACAAAAATTAGCTGGGCATGGTGGCAGGTGCCTGTAATCCCAGCTACTCGGGAGGCTGAGACAGGAGAATCATTTGAACCCAGGAGGCGGAGGTTGCAGTGAGCCATGTTAGTGCCATTGCACTCCAGCCTGGGTGACAAGGCGAGACTCCATCTCAAAAACAAACAAACAAACAAACACCAAACCATAACCAAAAACTCTGGGTGAAACACTAGTAGTCAGGCTACTCGAGAAACAAATACTTCAGATCCACCGCTAATGAAGAGAACCTCAAGCCCCAAAGGAGCTTGGGAACCAGAAAGCACAAAGGGCCTTAATTCCAGTTGTTCTCTGGATGCCTGCAAGGGCTCTACCCACAAACTCTGAGGGGCATCTCAGGACCCTCTTCAAAGACGCTGGGCCAACAGAGGTGGGATTTCTGCCACTGGAGGGAAGAGGAGGCAGCAAGAGGGAGTTCACAGGGAGGGGCAGTTATTAAGGAGCTGGCCTGGACTGGGCTGAAAGGCTCAGGAGACACTCCAAAGAAATAGGAGAGAGTGGTGGCCACAGCAGGGGACAAGGTTAGATTTGAGGGATTCAGGGGCTTGGAACAAAGCATCCTGGTCTCTCTACATGGGGATGGAGATGGGATTAAGCCTGAATTCCTCCTAGGAGGAGTTGTGAGTGATTAAGTTTCAAATCTCTGGAGTGGTTTCTGGTAACACAAAGCTAAGAGCTGGAATGCTTTTCATCCTTACAATTTTTAAAATTTGGTAATGATACCAGAGCCACCAATCCTCTGTTCCTTACATCTATAGCTGCTGTTTAGTGGCAGACCCATCCCAGGCAAAGGAGGAAGGTAAAGAAGACTGTAACTCCTAAAAAGAACCTTCTTGCAAAAGTAGGTCACCATGTGTGTTGCCTAGCACTGTGTGTGAGGGAACCGCCGAGCAGAGCTGGGAATAAGCTGCACAGAGATGTCTTTCTTTCGCCCTCTCTCTCCCTCTGCTTCTCTCCTTCTCTCCAATTCTTCCTCTCCCTCTCCCTCTTTCCCTCTTTTTCACAGACAGACAGACACACACGCACACACACAGTCTCTCTCTCTCTCCTTTTCTAACACACCAATGTCCTTTAGGAAAACTTGAACACTGGTTCTGAGGAATGGAACTGAGGAAACAGAAAAAGTGGTAGTCACAAAAAAATAAGAGCTGAGGTTCAGAAAGGGAAGGTTACAGAGAGTACAGGGACTTGTCCAATATGACATGGTTTGCCACTGGCAAACCTGGAGCTAGATTTCTCTGATTCTCAGTCCAAAATGGAGAACAGGAGAAAATGAGTGCTTCCTGGGAAATACTATAGTTAGATTAAAGAAACATCTTCCATAAGAAGGCATATAAGACACTGAGTTGGAACATTTAAATAAAACTTATTTGTCTGAGATATTCATTCAGAGTAAAGCAGGGCAATACATTTATATCACTCACGAAGTCTTTCCAAACTTTAGGGATACTTCTCCAATGTTTAGAAACCTGCTGAATGTTGGCCGGGCACAGTGGCTCATGCCTGTAATCCCAGCACTTTGGAAGGACGAGGCAGGTGGATCACAAGGTCAGGAGATCGAGACCATCCTGGCTAACACGGTGAAACCCCGTCTCTACTAAAAATACAAAAGAACTAGTTGGGCGTGGTGGCGGGCACCTGTAGTCCCAGCTACTCAGGAGGCTGAGGCAGGAGAATGGCGTGAACCTGGGAGATGGAGCTTGCAGTGAGCCGAGATCGCACCACTGCACTCCAGCCTGGGCGACAGAGCGAGACTCTCCGTCTCAAAAAACAAACAAAAAACCTGTTGAATGTTTTCTAAAAGTGGCCCAAGTCTAAACCCTGGGTACAGGCCAGGCTCTAGGCCAATACATTTGATTTCATGTTGGTCAGAATTTGTGTTAGTCTGGGACCTCAGAGAAGTAGACAATAAAATGGGATTGCATATGCAGGGATTTATTAAGAGAAATGACAGCAGATAGAGAGAAAGTCTGAGAAAGCTAGGAAAGACGTGAGACTACAATGTAAGTCTGACCCTGAGTGAAAGAGAGGATCAGGGAAGGTTGGATGGAAGCTTCCTAGTCTGCCCTGCACTCTAAGGAAGGTTTGGCAACACCATCATTCATTCATGAAACCAAGGTCAGTTGGCATTCAGAGGAGTTCTGTGTCTCCCAAGAACAGGCCCACCTTAGTATCTTAGTATCTTGGCCATGTAGCAAGTGTGACCTCAGCACAATGCTGGGATGCTGGGATGATTTCAGAGTGCAGCAGCCAAGACCCCTGGTCAATTATGCTCCCTGTAGTTGGGAGTCTTCCAGGAACATTCTCATGGGTGCCACAGAACTCCATCTTTAGCTTCTACTGTATTACTTCTTTTCTCAGATGCAGCTGCCTCCCCCATACCCACAGGGACCTTTAGTCTTTAAAAAGGAGAACAGAAGAGGACAGGGACCAGTAAGCCTCTGCTTGATGCATTGAAGTCAGACCACCTTGAGTCTTGGCTCTTTCCTTCCACGGCCCTGACATCCCAGTACTTGTTCTGTTATGGGCTAACATGCTCATGCCACCCATGCTAGTTGTTGACCAAAGTCATTATACTCCAGAAGCCCTTGCAGGTACCCTGAATGTATGGACCCTTATGTGCTCCAGATATTCCTTATCTTTTCTATCTTCTTAATCACCTGATTCTGGAGAAAGGCCAAGGAGGTGGGGTAGGAGTTGGAGAGAGTGTCAGATGCAATTGTTTTCTTCCAACAGTGGGTGTGACTATTGGGACTAGGATAGGGAAGGGTTAGGAAACTAACATTTTCTTGAGCACCTCCCCTTTATATACTTAACCTGCGTTACTACACACAACTGCACTGATAGGTATTAAGTGTACCTGCTTGATGACTGAGAAAACAGAGTGTATCTAAGCCACTTGCCCACAGTCACACAGTTCTAAGTGGCAGAGCCCCAGTGGGGAGGGGGAACGCAAACTCTGTCCTTCAATGAGTGTTTTCTCTTCCAAAACTCCAGGGACTGGCAGGGGTACAGCCTCTCCCTGCAAGATGTTTCCACTGGAGGCCACCACTAGTTGGCATTTCTGTCTGCTGACAGCCATGACTTCAGCTCAACTCCAGCCCCTGGGGCGGCACTGGTCTCAGCCTCTTCTTCCCAGGATAGCTCTCGGTTTCTAGACTTGATAGGAGGCAGGGAACACTCTTGAGATATATATATATATATATATATATATATACACACACACACACACACACACATACATATATATATATATACACATACACACACACACACACACATGCGTGCGCGCACACACACACACACACACACATACATATGCATGCTGAGGGCCACCACACCCTGCTAAATAACATGGTTGATCAAGACCAGAGTCATGGCTCAGTTACAGGTAAAGGCCAGAGCAGAAGTCTATAACTGGCTTAAGGGGATCCAGCTGGGCTTTCTGGGCACTCCAGTCCATCCACCACCCACTGCACTGAACAGAATAAGTTATTCTTTCACAACACTGGCCCAAAGGGATTTCTTTATTCCTCTAGTTTTGATTTTACATTTTAAAGCCCATAGAACACCAGTCCAGGAGATTTAACAAGCAAATTCCTGAACACTGAGTCATAGATGGAAAGAGGTAGAGGGAAGATTAAAAATCTTACCAAGGGAGGGCATCAAACGACCACAAATACTGCATGATCTCACTTATGTGTGAAATCTAAAAAAGTTAAACTAATAGAAGCAGAGTTTAGAATGGTGGTTACTGAAGGCTGGTGGTTGTGGGGAATGGGGAAATATTGGCTAAAGGGTACAAAATTTCAGTTATAAAAACAAGTTCTGGAGATTTAATGTACAGCATGGTGACTGTAGTTAATAAATAGTACTGTATTGTGTACTTGAAATTTGTTAAGTGTAAATCTTGCCAGGCATGGTGGCTTATGCCTGTAATCCCAGCACTTTGGGAGGCTGAGGCTGGTGGATCATCTGAGGTTGGGAGTTCAAGACCAGCCTGACCAACATGGAGTAACCCCGTCTCTACTAAAAATACAAAATTAGCCAGGTGTGGTGGTGCATGCCTGTAATCCCAGCTACTTGGGAAGCTGAGGAAGGAGAATCGCTTGAACCCAGGAGGTGGAGGTTGCAGTGAGCTGAGATCGCGCCATTGCACTCCAGCCTGGGCAACAAGAGCGAAACTCCGCCTCAAAAAAAAAAAAAAAATGTAAATCTTAAGTGTTTGCACCACACCAAAACAATACTATTTGAGGTGATGGATGTGTTAATTAACTTGGTTGTGGTAAATTTCAGACTGTATATGTATATAAAATCATGACATTGTATAACTTAAATATATACAATTTTAATTGTCAATTATGCTCCAACAAAGCTAGGATGAGGGGGAGGCCACTTATAAAAGCAAAGTGACTATATATTGCCAAACATTATTGATAATCCCCTCTAGCCTGATTATTTGAGGGCAGGTTTATGTAATGCATTGAAGAGGATGTTTTGTTTCTTTAGTACAACTAATGTTTAGTTTTGTGGAATATTTCAGTGAATCCTATATTCTGAAAAAAGAAAGACCACTGGTGGTGTGGAAAAAGGTACTTACTCATCCCTGGGCAAGTCAAGTTTATACATAACTATGGGCCCATAGCTAGCAAGACAAGAGGCAAAATGCTGAACAGCATTAGGCGTCCCAGTGCCCAGTGCCTCCCTTCTCTCTGCTTTGTGCTGGCTGTCTCTCAAAGACTGGTTCTTAGGAAGCAAGCTCTATGTGTGGGAATGGCAAGCAGATGGAATGGGGGCTGGCGGGTGGTTCTAGATACTCAGTACAAGCCCCCTGGAAGGAGCCAAAGAAGAGACATTCCTTGTGTATGTGTGTGTGTGTCTCCCAAAAAAGGCAGAAGCTGGGGCAAATTGTGCCTATTGGAGGCAGGCAGTCTCCTCAGAGGCCTTTGTGATGGGTAAAATAAAAGTAAAAAGTCTGGAAATAAAATACTGCTGAGCTAGCATGAGGGGAAAGGCAATGACAAGAGGGTCAATGGAGCTCAAGGACAGCATTGGTGACCCTGAAATTCATACTTTCAGAATCCTACGTCCTCCACATACCAGGGTTTGGGGACCTACTGAGGTGCAGAGTGGCCCAAAGTAAATGGAGGCTGGGAAGTCTGCTTCACTGGGAGTCTGTCCTTTATGTCCTCATAGACATGAGGCTAATTTTCTCCTGAACAGTGATCCTTGATCTTGACTGCACATTAGAATCACCTAGGGAGCTTTTAAAAATATCACTCCATCATTGACAGACATGTATACATATGTAACAAACCTGCATGTTGTGCACATGTACCCTAGAACTTAAAGTATAATAAAAAAAAAAATCACTCAATCTCTCAGAGACAATGATTTGGTTGGTCTGGGACAGGGCCAGGACATCAGTATGTTTTTAAGCTCCTCAGAGGATTTTGATGGGCTACTGGGGCTGAGAACCACCAGTAACAACTCAAGTGACTGAAATTGGTGGAGATAGAGGGATAGGAAGTAGAGAGAAATGGATACTGTGGAAAGTGCACGCTGGCTTATTAGCTGGGAGACCTGGATTAGGGCCGTTTCTGCCACTGCATTACTGTGTGACCCTAGTCATGTCCCTGTTTCTCTCTGAACCCTCATGTCTCTATCAGTATAATAAAGGAATCAGACTTGATGGCCTCTAAGGGTCCTTCCAAGTACTTTAACATTCTAGAAATTTACCAGACAGAAGGGAACCGGTGGCTTTGCACAGACAAAGCTTGGCTTGCAGGGGGTTGCAAAAGAGCACTTCTAACCCAGCTCACTAGGAAGGGCTGGTCCTAAGGAATTG
The DNA here is from genome assembly GCF_002776525.5 of Piliocolobus tephrosceles. NCBI lineage: Eukaryota > Metazoa > Chordata > Mammalia > Primates > Cercopithecidae > Piliocolobus > Piliocolobus tephrosceles. The sequence goes on from NC_045445.1 coordinate 79,173,935, forward strand.
CCTATGCAGATCCATGACTGAAAGGCATGGAAACAGTCTTCAGGGTCTCCTCAATTTTGAGCCCATGAAGCAGGGGCAGTGCCCAAAGGTAGGCTCTTTAGAATGCTGGCAGCATCACATGAGTTTATTATTATTCTTAGTAGTAGTAGTAGTAGTAGTAGTAGTAGTAGTAGTAGTAGTAGTAGTAGTAGTAGTTGTACAGTGATAATAATTTTAATTTGACATCCAGTTTTCTCATCCCATAATAATGACAGCTCAAGTGTGCCTGCAGCAGCATCCCATGGAGTTGAAATCACCTCAACTGCTCTCTTATTCATTCTTTTTGTCTCCTCTGGGCAGATGAAGACCCAGGGAACTAAGGTAGAAAGGTACATGGAAACTCATATTTCAATTCACCATTTTCCAAGTTCGGGCCTGGTCAAGAATCTTGGCCTACACACTGGACTCTAAGGATGGCTAGCTGCCCAGTTGGGAAGGAAGCAAAATGTCTTCTCTCACCTTCAATCCAACTCTTAACCTCCCTTCTCTGCACTTTCTTTTCCCCAGCCAGTGCCCTCCTGCCACCTGGCAGTTTCTTTATCTACTTCTTGTCTCTCCCTGATAGCCCTACTTATGAATTAGAACACAGTCCATGAAATATTAATTTCTCCATGCAACAACCATAACTCACACATAATCAACTATAGTCAATTACCTAGACTGGGACTTCCTTGGGAAAGAGACCTTGCTTCTTCCTTCTCTTCAGTTCCCCACAGCCTAACACAACTGAGTGAACAGTGGGTGCCATTCAAAGAGGTCAGCTGGTTCATCTGATAAAGTTGCCAGAGCTAATCAACCAAGGATTCTAAGGGCCCAGAGCATAATAATGACAGTAGCCAAATATTCATGGATTTTGTGAATAGGTATTTTGGAACACAGGCCCAAAGCCTTGTCTTGCCACTGCAGGCTCTCCTCTGTCTCCCACACACTATACTCCTGCACATACCACAAAACTGCTACTTACTGCTCCCCACATGGCTGCCATGCCCAGATGTCTCCTCTTCAGATTTTTTCTCCTCTTGCCTCTGACCATGCCCTCTATACTGGAAGCGAAATGTAGGAGGATCCACACCCTACCTCCTCCACTACACCTTACTCCACTTGAGCCCTCTCTGACTAAAATGCCTGGATGGACACTTACCAAGGCTGACCCTATCCTGCCCCTTCTTCGTTGCTTCTTCATCGACATCAGCAAGCCTTCCCTACCCTCCCCAGCCAGAAGAGCTTCTAAATTCCTAGGGGTCTTTTGCTTCCCTCTCTTATGGCCTTTAGTATTTTCTGCTTTATAGTTAATCCCCTAATAACCCTGAGACAGCTCACTTATGTAATCTTACACTGTCACTTAACCTTTCAAACTTTAGTTACTCATCTGTAAAACAGGGATGACAATCCCTGCTCTAACGTCCCCCGAGATAAAATATATGAAAGTATATAGTATATAATCATAATCATAGTTAATATTTATTGAGTTTTATATGTGTCAGGCACTGTTTGAAGTACTTCAGATATATCAATTCACTTAAACACCAAGCAAACCTATGCAACACATACTATTGTTATCCTGATTTTGAAGAAACTGAGACATACAGAGATTAAGTAATTTGCACAAGCACACGCAACTACTAAATTATAGAATTGTACATCTGAATTCAAACCCAGGCGTTCTGGTTTTAGAGTGCCCACTTGTGTGACTCAGCCATGCACTTACAATGCAGATAATAAGACATTTATATGTATTTTTTATAAGAATATACATATATTCTTATACAAAACGAAGTGTGATGCAATATACAAGAAATACAGTTGAAATTTACAAATCCAGGCCGGGCGTGGTGGCTCAAGCCTGTAATCCCAGCACTTTGGGAGGCCGAGACGGGCGGATCACGAGGTCAGGAGATCGAGACCATCTTGGCTAACACGGTGAAACCCCGTCTCTACTAAAAATACAAAAAAAAATTAGCCGGGCGCGGTGGCGGGCGCCTCTAGTCCCAGCTACTGGTGAGGCTGAGGCAGGAGAATGGCATGAACCCGGGAGGCGGAGCTTGCAGTGAGCCGAGATCGCGCCACTGCACTCCAGCCTGGGCGACAGAGCGAGACTCTGTCTCAAAAAAAAAAAAAAAAAAAAAAAGAAATTTACAAATCCAGAGGATAGATCAATATGATCTAGAGCTACTGAATAAAGAGGATATAATGACTTAAGTTGGGTCATGAAAGACAGATTATGGCAAAGAGGGTATCATAAGTGAAGGCTTAGTGTAGTCAAAAGCCCAGTGGTAGAATTGTGTCTCGGGTACAGGAAAGAAAACAGTGAGGACACTGGCTTAGCTTGAATGGGGGCATCATGGTACTCAGAAAAATAATAGATGAGCAATAAAAGGAATGGTCTGTCCCCAACAGGAAGAAATGATAAATGTTTGAGGTGACCTAATTACCCTGATTTGATCATTACACATTGTATGCATACATCAAAATATCACAAGTACCCCATAAATATGTACAATTATTATGTATCAATGAAAAAAATAGTTAAAAGCCAGGCACAGTGGCACACACCTATGGTCCCAGTTACTTGGGAGGCATGAGAAGATCACTTGGTGCCGATTGGGTGTCTGCATTAAGTTTGGAATCGTTATGGTGACCTCCCAGGAGCGGGGAACCACTGGGTTGCCTAAGGTGGGGTGAACCTGCCCAGGTCAGAAATGGAGCAGGTCAAAACTCCCATGCTAATCAATAGTGGGATTGTGCCTATAAATAGCCACTGCACTCCAAGCTGGGAAACATAGTGAGACCCTATTTCTAAATAAATAAAATAAATAGAAAAAAAAAAAGTTTTTTTTTTTTTTTTTTTATTGAGACGGAGTCTCGCTCTGTCGCCGGGGCTGGAGTGCAGTGGCCAGATCTCAGCTCACTGCAAGCTCCGACTCCCGGGTTTACGCCATTCTCCTGCCTCAGCCTCCCGAGTAGCTGGGACTACAGGCGCCTGACAGCTCGCCCGGCTAGTTTTTGTATTTTTAGTAGAGACGGGGTTTCACCGTGATAGCCAGGATGGTCTCGATCTCCTGACCTCGTGATCCACCCGTCTCAGCCTCCCAAAGTGCTGGGATTACAGGCTTGAGCCACCGCGCCCGGCCCAGTTTTTTTTTTTTAAAGGGAATGGTCTGAAAAAACTAAATATGACCTTCTGAGAGAGAGCTATATGGGGTTTATATGCAGCTACCTCTGAGCCAATGAAACCAGATTTACATATGCATAGAGGTGGTCATGGATGGGATGTGTAAATGGATTTTTAAAAGGTGAGTCAAGGTGAAAGGTAAACTCTAACAAAGATAAATGACAATTTCTATACTAGGATTAAAAAGCAACCTGCCGCCGGGCATGGTGACTCACGCCTGTAATCCCAGCACTTTGGGAGGCTGAGGTGAGTGGATCACTTGAGGTCAGGAATTCGAGACCAACCTGGCCACCATAGCGACACCCCCTCTCTACCAAAAATTTAAAAATTAGCCAGGCATGGCACCTGTTATCCCAGCTACTCGGGAGGCTGAGGCATGAGAATTGCTTCAACCCAGGAGGCGGAAGTAAACCGAGATCGTACCACTGCACTCCAGCCTGGGCAGCAGAGAGAGACCCTATCTCAAAACAAAACAAAACAAAACAAACAAACAAAAAAAACAAAAGCAACCTGCACAGCAGTAGGATAAGGGAGCTCGGGCTTAGCAGTGACATGCGTGAGAGATACTTAGGAGTTTTAGGCAACTGTAAGTTCAATGAGTATCAAGTTGTAAGATTCTACCTTATTGGAAATCTTGAACTGAGTTGTTCAAAATGTACTTGGTCAGAACAAATGAGGAGATAGTCATGTTTTCCTCTGCTCTGAGTAGACTATACCTTGAAGGGCTACTGAGGTTCTGGGACCCCATACTTTAGAACCAACCTGACTGTGTCCAGAGGAGAGTGAACTGTAAACTGAGGACACTTGAAACTATGTCAGTGACCATTAGTGAAGGAAGACCTGTGTATATTTATATATCTGTGTATAGTTATATATGCAATAATGTATATGTATATGCCATGTATGTGTCATGATGTAAAGTGTACACATATATAACTGATATATATTTAAAACTATATATATAATCTTTATATATACCTCAAGCAAATTTCACAAAACTAATTATCCCTACTCTGCGTGACAAACTCTGAAATTTTCTAACGCATATTATTTTTAAAATGCCTATTGTGACCTTCTAAATTAATTTCATGGGTTATAATGGACATTTTTGAAAACATTTTACCAGATAACCTTTGAAGTCCCCACATGCTCTAGGCCTTCACTCTTCTGTGTTGCTCACTGCTCACTCTCTGATTCAACATGGTACCTGAGCCATGGGCATCTCTCTGCTTCTCTTTCCTAGAATGGGCACGGACAAGACTATTCCCAGCAGGATGAGAGGGAAGGCCTGCCATCCTCCAGGCCTTTCCCAAATCCACCCTGCTGAGGGTGTGGTGGTAATGCTTCAAGGAGGAGAGTACACTGGCAATTGGAAGTGTGGTGGAAACTGGCTGACCCAACCTCAATGCACATCCAGTCTGGAGGGCGCCTTGGGAGCTTGCCAACTCTATTATCATCATTTCACTATGATCCAAAGGGGTTAAGGACCAACCCACTGCTAGTAATTTAGCTCGTATTGTGCTCTGATAGTGGACAGGGTCATTGAACTTTTCCCTTCTCGAAATAGAGGGCCTCTTTGGTTCTTAACTATAGGATCCTCTAAGCCCCTTACTAATGGTAGTATATCCCTTCTCTTTCTCACAGCATGACATATTTAAATCCAGGCTCATTTCCTCCTATTTATAACACCAAGAAGGCTCAAGTATGCCAAAAGCATTTGATCAGTGTGGCACATTTGCTGTCACATTCTCCTATCAGACATTTGTCCCATGACAGGTGGGGGGACCCCCCCAGGGGATGACATTTCAATGCAAATAGACACATCACTATAAGCAATTTTCCCTCATGTCCACACTTCCTTCTTGATCTATTTTTGAGCTATTGGGTCTTGAGGATCCAAAGGGTTCTCCCTACTTCATAGTTCATGGCCCATCACTAACTATCAATTTTCCATATTATTTTATGGCCAAGCCTACTGAGGTTTAGCCACTTTACAGTCATTTGTTCCTTGCCTGGAATAAAACATTGAAAGTAACCACAGGGGATTCATTGGAAAAGTGCACTTGCAAGTCTGAAAGTGCACACACAGTCAGAGAAAAAACATCAGAACTGGAACAAACCTCAAAGATTATCTAGCCTAAATCTGATGTTTGATCATGAAGCCTAACTGTATGTGTCAAGGAGGAGGCAGGTATGAGTGACCAGTTTCTCAAATTATTGAACACATGTTTTCGGCTTCATACATTCTTTGTCTGATAAATATGCTTGCCTTTCCTGAAACAGCACTTGCCCTCTGAAATTTACCACATACTCACATAGTCACTGCCCAATCCCAGCTTCTGCCTGACTCATCACACTGAAAGAACACACACAAAACAAACCACCTGTCTACCGATTACATATTTTGAATCAGAGAATAAAAGATTTCCAATATTGGAGGTCTCTTAAATGTCATTTTAAGTTTTTAAAAAAAGTATTTAAAGTTCATATGCTTTACCCACAGGGCCCCATGGAAGCCCAATTCAGAGAGATGAGAAGGGAAAAGCCAACTAAGAGAGATTGTACCTTTTCTGGTTTTCTGCTTAGTTCCCTTTAATCCCAGGCAAGTTGGTCTATGTATATTTTTATGACTGCATAAGACTTTTAAAATCAAGACCTATGTGCTTATAACAGTGGACAAGAATTTTGTTCTGCAATGACCAGGACTCTCAGATCTCCAACAGCCTACTGACTCCAACCACTACCAGAGCCCAGGGGACATTGGTCAACATACTTCTCATGGGACGTCAAAGACAAGGCAGAGGAGGCAAGGAGCAGAGGACTTTGAATGTTGTGCCTTTAAGTCATAGAAATGAGACCTAATCAGCAATCCCCATTGGCAAAATGAGAAGCAGTAGCTTCTCTGATATTGGCTTGTTCCAAAACCCCAAGTTATATTCTTTTCCCTATCAGCATGATCCCAATACTATCTGTGACTAGATGGAAGTTTCTTTTACTTCTTTGGGTGGGGGTGGTGGCGCCAAGTGATATTTGGTACAAGAGTATGGATCACAGAATTATGAACTGCCAGAAATGGAAGACCCCTAAAGGATCACTGAGTTCAGTGCAAAATTCTACAGAGGAAGAGACTTAGACCCAAAGAGAGGAACATGCTCAAGGTTACAAGATGGATTAGTGGCTGATCCAGGTCTCCTGACTCAGCTAGCATTATTTCCTTTAGCTTTTAGGTATGTTTAGTCTTCATCTGTTCAGCCATTATTCATTCAACAAGTATTTATTGAGCATCTATTATGGCCTACCAGCCCTTGTGCTAGGCCCTGGGGCATATAATGGGGGTGGAGGGTCCATAATTTCTCAATAGAAAGGGCTTAGGGAAAGCAATTTGGTTGGAAGGAGGTGACTAAAGGACTTGTCTTGATGCTTGCTAGCATAGCAAGTGCATGAGTTTTGCTTAAATTATCTATTTATTAGTCATGGCTTTGAGCGATGCTAAAATTCCCCAAGTTAGCCTTGTTGCTGTCAGTAGTGGTGGAGGAAGGATGGACCTTCCTGGTAGTCTGTAGTGCCCTGTTTCAAGACAAAGATCATCCCATTATCCCTAGGGGATTTTGAGGGAGGTGGGAAGGAAGAAGGGAAGGAAGGTTGTTGAGGGGAGAAGGGTTAGGCAGAGGAGAAATTCCCAGAGTAAAACAGCTGCCAAACTTAAAAGAGTTCTGCACAACCAGGATGAATCAAGGCCTTTCCAGTCAGAGAAACCACAGCCTGCTGGCACTGAGCCAGTGCCAGTAGGTAACCTACTTAGAGGGGTATGTGGCTAAAGGAGTCAATGCACTGAGAAGCCCCACAGATGCTGCAGAGCTGAACAAGAGAGGACCAGGGAGGAGACCCTGAAAAGCAGAGTTAGTTACATTGTCAGGCTCCCACATCCAGTGGGAAAAGCAGTCTTCAATTGCATCTGACTGCCTTTGAGAAGCTGACATAACCAGAGTGCAGTGGAGCCAGGCTGTGTTGAGACATTGTCAGCACAAAGCCAGCACAGCAGGGTGCAAAAATACTATGCAAGTTGCTTTGGAGGTTATATCTTGAGACTTTGGGGCTAACAAGATATCTTTTCCAAGACTGGATTCAAGATATGCGATGAATGAAGGCAGGGAATGAGTATCACTCCAGCTTGGCTCTTAAATAAGCATCACTCAATTAGAACAGAAAGGTTGTGAGTCCAAGCTACTCATTGCACAGGTGCAGAAATGGAGGCTTAGAGGAGTAAGGACCTAGTCCACAGCCACACAGCAAATGAACATGACAGTGGTAAGGTAAGAACCCAGGTCTAATGACAGTCAATGCTTCTTTCATACTTCCCTCCCCAGTTTGGCACAAGCTCATCTCAACGCACAAAAATGCAAACTACCGAACAGTTAGTCCTGCCTTGCCACCCACAGCCGTCTTTTTATTCTACTTCCTATCCTGGCTCCAAGAACAGAAGACCAAGGCTCCGGACAGGCCTGCACAATTAGGCAGGGTGAAACACAGTGCTATGAGAGTGATAAGCACAGCTAAAGATGTGGGCATGAAGGAACAACTCCTAGGGGCTGTCTCAATGCTGGGTAATTGACATTTGCGGCATTTTTCAAAGCATGTCATTATCCTTGCACGAAGGCTGCTGCCAGCAATAGTAATGGGAATGACGCCAAAATTCCCCTGAGATCAACACTCAGCCCCAGCCCAAGCTTCAGGTAACCTGGTGCCACTGGACATTCCAGCTCCCTCGACAGAAAAACTGGCCTCCCAGCTCCCACACAGCTCTGGACAGATCTGTCAGCACACATACTTCAAACTTTGCAGCCTGCCTTGCTTTTTGAAGGAAAGGGGACACTATGACTCCTGCCCCAACACATAGTCCCTGGAAACAGAGGCATAGGGTCTAAGAATGTATACCTGCCCAGTAAGTTGGGAGCCTAGCTTTAAGGATCAAGCTCAAGGACTGAGTCCTCAGAGATGGATCTGACATGGTCCTACCATCAAAGTACTCACAGTTCTAGAGACATGGAAGGACAAGTAATTGATCAGAAAGGGTGAGAGAACATAATATAGGTGTTCTATGCAAAGAGGAGATGATGAGAAGCAGGGCAGACGTGCTCTGCCCTTACTTTCCCGTCTGGCCACTTTGCTATAGGCTCCTGCCCCTCTGAGGCTGCTTTCCTCATAAAAAATAAAAAATAAAAAAAAATCCAAAGGATTCAACCAGACAAATAGTTCCCAAACCTGTCCTATTATCAGAATCACCTGATGAGCTTGTTTGAAATATAGACTTTGGGGCCTTAACTCAGAAATTATGATTCAGTAGGTTTCATGAGTCCCAGGGAAGCTGTATGTTCAACATACTCCTTACATGATTTTGATAGTCAGCTAGGGTTGGGAACCGTTGGGGTGGATGACTGCTGAGAACTTTCTAGCCCTGTATGGCAGGTTTGGACCAAGTACTTTATCATATCAATGTCACTGTCACTGTCCAAAAGGTTTTTTTGTGTGTTTGTTTGTTTGAGACAGAGTCTCACTCTGTCGCCCAGGCTGGAGTGCAGTGGTGGGATCTCAGCTCACTGCAACCTCCGCCTCCCAGGTTCAAGTGATTCTCCCACCTCAGCCTCCCAAGTAGCTGAAATTACAGGCATGCACCATCATGCCTGGCTCATTTTTGTATTTTTAGTAGAGACGGGGTTTTGTCATGTTGGCTAGGCTGTTCTTGAACTTCTGGCCTCAAGAAATCCACCCACCTCAGCTTCCCAAAGTGCTGGAATTGCAGGCATGAGCCACTGTGCTTGACCTTTTTTTGTATTTTTT
>NC_045445.1:79183083-79201748 GCF_002776525.5 Piliocolobus tephrosceles
TTTTTTTTTTTTTTTAATACACAGAAACAGGTTCTCACTCTGCTGCCCAGGCTGGAGTGCAATGGTGCCTTCATAGGTCACTACAGCCTTGAATTCCTGGGCTCAAGTAATGCTCCCGCCCCAGCCTCCTGCGTAGCTAGGACTACAGTGTGTGAGCCACCATGCCTGGCTACTTTTAAAATTTTTTTATAGAGACAGGGTCCCGCTATGTTGCCCAGGCTGCTCTTGAACTCCTGGTCTCAAGTGATCCTCCCACCTCAGCTTCCCAAAGTGTTGGGATTACAGGCATGAGCCACTACACCAGGCCTCCAAAAAGCTTTTTATCATGCGACTCCCTTCATATGACTTATGTCTGGGTACTTTTTTCACACAGGGAGTTAGTGGGCCTCTGTGAAAACTCACAAAGATTGAAATTGACCACGTGTTCAGACCCAAAGAACATACTTAATGTCTCTTTAATATTGGACAATCTTTTATTTGAATAAGTCAATAACTTAATAACCTTATTTAGGAAGAGAAGGGCAAAAGCCTGTTGAGGGGTGGCAAAAGGAAAGATATTCAATTACATGTTGGGGCAGGACAGGGTGGGGAGGAATGCATTCTCTGTTGCAAACAGGTAACTCCGTCATTCTGTCATCCTCATCTTCACCCAGGCCTTAGGCCAAAATTTGAACTTCCTACAGTAAGAAAATAGAGACCTTCATCTCTCTGGCATGGCCGGAGGCAGAAGGTTGAACCCAAAGGCTTAAGGAGCACTGTATCTGTCACAGTGCTTTAGAATCCTAAGTTGAGAAGTTCTTTCTTTTTCTTAATTTTCTTCTGCTGCAAGTTTACCTCATCAGTACCCTGGTCTTTGCATAAGAGGTAGGTAAGCTTAAATTATTGAATCCTGGATAATTATGTGGCAGAATCTACTGGAACTCAAGATTCTATCTGCCTGACCTAACCAAAGACGGCAGTGGGCTAGCAAGAGAGAAGTCTGTTCACCTTGCCAGCTTTTCTCATGAAGGGGAATAAAGCAGAGAATTTTGGTTTGTTTATTTGGTTGTTTTTTTGTTTTGTTTATTTGTTTGTTTATTTTGAAACAGGGTCTTACTCTGTCACCCAGGCTAGAGTGCAGTGGTACGATCATGGCTCACTGCAGCCTCGATTTCCCAGCTCAAGAGATCTTTCCACCTCAGCCTCCTAAGTAGGTGGAACTACAGGCATGTGCTACCATACCTGGCTAATTTTTGTATTTTTTTGCAGAGATGGGGTTTCGCCATGTTGCCCAGGCTGTTCTCAAACTCCTGGGCTCAACCCTCAGCCTCCCAAAGTCCTAGGATTACACATGTGAGCAACCGTGCCCAGCCTTAAAGCAGAGAATTGACTTAGCTAAGCGGTAGTTGGAAGGCCAGGCTTCCCAGGGAAGGACAGGACCAATGTGTGAGAAATTTATCCTGCCCAGTTGCACCTGGAGCACAGATGAGGCAGACCTTGCTTTGGGAATTCTAGAATTGGACAGAGGCTCGGTGAGAGTGTGGCTCTACCTTGGAGTTCAGAAACCTGATTGGTCCCAGGGGAAGAGGAGGGGGCAAAAAAATCTTGGCCCCCACAACTAAAATCAGAGTCTATAGACAGGGCAAGGAAGTGGGAGAGTCATTTGCCAGGTGTCTAGGAGCAAACTGAAGCTTGGAGGTTTCCTGTGGGATTTCTTAGGCAGAGGGGCATGGTTAGCAGTCAAAGGAAAAGCTAAAAATCTGACCTTGGTTGCTAAGAACAATGATGTCGGAAAACAAACCCAAACACAAAACACCTTTAAAGCAGCCTTGCAAATAAGGTCTGAGAAGTCAGCAGTGGATCCTGGCTTTGCCCAGCATGCCTGGAGTGAGAGGCATGAACCACTTGGCCCCTCTTGCCCACAATGCCTTTCCCGAAACATGACCATGTTCTCCCACTCCTGGCCCTCATTTCATTTCAATACAAGTTTATCAAGCACTGATGATGTACAGTGTATTGTGTTAGGTGCTAGAACCACTATATCTCTCCTTATAAAGCATGATACTCAATTGTTAGCTCTAACAGTAAGAGCTAACAATTGAGTATAACATAAGACATACAGACATGAGACATCGTTCTCTATCTCCCCTTTACCCACTCCTATCATAGCATCTAGCAAAATGTGCTATATATAGTGAAATGAAATAAGTCTTCTTGCAGGAACACAAGTCGAATAGAGAAGGAGGCAGAAAGGTAGTGCACAGTCAGTATCTTTTTGATCCATTGCCTAATTTTTATTAGGCTTGCTGCCTGGTTTTATTTGATTCGTGGAGACTGATGGTTATCTTAATAGCGAATCCAGATCCCTTGCCTCTCATATGCTTCCAGAAAAACTTCCTACCCACCTCAATGCATGCACACATGTGCACGCACTCACACACACACACACGCAACTTAGAACTTGCCACTTATTATCTATGTGCCCTTTACTTCACTTCTCTGCGCTTCAATTTCCTTATCTGAAATAATAGGCTAATAATAATATCCAGAGACAAGTTGCATCTTCCCAAATAGATCTCTCTTACTGGTTTGCATTGATTTGAGGTTGTCACTGCTTCTGTGGGTGTGATGACAAGGCCTTTCTGTGCAGAAAAGCCCAGCTATGTTTGTCCATGGAAGAGGAAAGAGGACCCTGTGAGAATCCTGTGTGATTCTCTGTCATGGACATAGACATTACAGAAGCAAATGATCACCTCGTCCTTACAGCAAACAGTGGAGGCAGACAGGACATTAACTAGGTTGAGTAAATTTGCATTATTGTGTATATGGAAGGGCAGTCAGGTAGCAGGGAATATTTACAATAAAAACTCCTCCTTTTTGAACAGTACTTTAGGGCTCACCAAGTATTTCAAGGTCATTCTCTCATCTGATCTTCAAAACAAGCAACAGGAATCTCCTAGATGTTTTTTCCTTATATTTTCCCCATTTAACCCTGTGTCAAACTTTAAAAACCAGGCTGGTCTTTACAAATGAGAGAACTTAGGTTCGGGGCAGTAAAGCACCTTTCCCAAAGTCAGGGAGGGAGATAGTGGTAAAATTTGCAGATAGTGTTAGAACCCAAGCTTTCTGATTCCTTGTGGTGTGCTTCTTCCCCTGTAACAAACAACAAGGGTAGAGGAGTCAGGGGCAGGATCTGGTGCCAGAACAGCCAGGATTGAAGAGGGAGGCAGTATGGAGAGGGAATACAGAGAGCATGAGGATGAGGGAAGATGAAGAAGGAGTGGTTTTTGTATCTGAACCACAGCCCCTTCCCCATATTAATTTTCTAAGTGCTACTCAGGGGTCTCCCAGGGAAACTCCTTTCCCGCAGATGTTACCTCCACAAGCAACTTAGCTTATTCCAGACCCTGAGCAGTGTTCTGCTGGAGCCAGCCTAATACCACCACCTCCTCCTGCCCCTGCCCCTGCCCCCAGACACACATGCACACACATACACACCTGGTACCAAACTCTGGTCAGTATTACTCTGTAAGCCAAGCTGCCTTCCTCTTCTGCTCAAGATGCAGAAGGGGATAGAAAATCCATCAGCAGCTTCCAAGAGGAAAAGGTATGATGGGATGGACAGGGGAGGAAATATTCATCTCAGCCCACCCAGGAGGGCCGTGGACAATGCAGAATCAAGGTTAGCCTCTGTCTGCAAGTCCTCCTAGCTGTATAATGCACTCAGAGAAGGATGCACACAAACACAGGCACAATCACACAAGGAATGGAGTGGCTTCTCTGGGCCCATTTTGCAGGAATTTCTCATTTGCCAATTTAAGGAGATATTTCCTGTTTTTCTCAGGAAGGAGATAGTTACAGGGCCCAGGCCTAGAACCCAGAGCACCTTCTGGATACTGTTACAGAAAGTGCCTCACCTGGGTCCTAGGGCCAGGAGTGAGGCAGCTGAATCAGATCCCCAGGCCAACTCAGCCCGAGCTGACTGGGAGCCACTCGCCCACTCTTCTTCTGCACCACACATGGAGAGAGCCTAGTGGGGAGGAGAGAATGGCAGATTACAGCCAAGGGACCCAAGGCTGTTTGAGTTCATGGGGAAGGATTACCATAGAGTTGCTGACCTCTGGAATGTCAAAGCTGGAAGGGGCCTTAGGAATCCTCTAGATATGGAATCAGATATTCAGAGGAGCAGGGAAGAGATGACTCTAGGCTTGAGAGTCGCAGGTCTGTATTTGAATCCTGAATCTACTATGAATACTAGCATTTGACCTTGAATGAGTCACTTAACATTTCTGTTCCTCAATATTCTAATGTGTGAAAAAAAAAAAAAGGGGGAGGAATATCCCCTCACAAAGCTATTTTGAGGCCTAAGTGAGCTAACCCATGGAAACATTTTAGCATAATGTCTAGCAAGCAGTAGGCTCTCAGTAATTTCTTTTATCAAGCAGAGTTAAGACTGAATTCTCAATTCCCCACTCCTAACTGTTTTACTTTGAGCAAGCCAGTTCACCTCTTGGAGTGTCTTTTCTTTTTTTCTTTTTTTTTTTTTTTTTTGACGAAGTCTCCCTCTATTGCCCATGCTGGAGTGCAGTAACACAATCTCAGCTCACTGCAATCTCCACCTCCTCGGTTCAAGTGATTCTCCTGCTTCAGCCTCCTGAGTAGCTGGGACTACAGGCACGGGCCACCGCGCCTGGCTAATTTTTTTGTATTTTTAGTAGAGACGGGCTTTCACCATATTGACCAGGCTGGTCTTGAACTCCTGACCTCATGATCCACCTGCCTTAGCCTCCCAAAGTGCTGGGATTACGGGAGTGAGCCACCGTGCCCGGCTCTCTTGGAGTGTCTTAATGGGACTAATCCTACTTCACAGGGCTATTGTAAGGATTCAATGAAATAATTAATACACGTAAAAGTCTAACATCATGTTAGGTACATAGTAAATGCTCAATAAATATTGGCTGAACCTGAACTGGTATATCACTAGGGCATGAGACCTGGACTATTTTCTCAGAGCTATGCTGCAGTACCCCACACTCCTTTGTCTCATCTTTTGTGTGACTGGTCAGACAAATGGGTACATCCCAAACAGAGGTTCAAGCAAGATGAATTTGTTCAGATGAGAAATGAACAGTGGTTTTGGATTTCAGCTTCATTAGCAATGGGCTACTCTAACTTGCATGACCAATTCCTCGGCCAACACTAATGAGGCTAATGGCTGCCACCCACCCTTCTCCTGGGGGCACAAATTCCCATTTCTTTTATTTATTTATTTTTTCTTTTTTGGGGGGATGGAATTTCGTTCTTGTTGCCCAGGCTGGAGTGCAATGGCGTGATCTCGGCTCATCACAACCTCTGACTCCTGGGTTCAAGCGATTCTCTTGCCTCAGCCTCCCGAGTATCTGGGAATTACAGGCATGCGCCACTACACCCGGCTAATTTTGTATTCTTAGTAGAGATGGGGTTTCTCCATGTTGGTCAGGCTGGTCTTGAACTCTGGACCTCAGGTGATCCACCCGCCTCGGCCTCCCAAAGTGCTGGGATTACAGGCATGAGCCACCATGCCCAGCTGCAAATTCCCATTTCAACAGCGAACCCTGACACTCCTGGGGCATCTCTAGCCATTTCCCCTGCCTCAGAACCTGAAGTGATGAGGGCAGGTACAGGAAGGTCAGAGACTGGGGGTGAGGGGAGGCTTTCCTGTCTCTTATTGCCCAGTCTGGGGACACTTTCAGCTTATGTCTGGCCTGCATCCTGTGAAGGCCTCTAGTGGATCTCTAATAGAGATCAAGGTTTGTCTCCAAGGCAAACCACATCTCTAGGTGGTGGTGTTGGTGAGGTGGAGAGTTGAACATATTCAAAGCCTTGGAAAGTTTCCACTGCTGGACATGGTCCTTCAGGGAGACAGGCCTGGTGGATCAGCCATTTGTCAGATCTCCTTGTGCTCAAGTCTAGGCCTATAGACACCTCAAGCTTACTCTTAGGCAGCTCCCTCACTCCACCTTGACAAGCACCCATTGTTTGCAGAAACCTTAAATAAATACTGGGCTTTTATTCCAATGCATGGATTAGCAGCTGGTTCCCAATCAGGATTATTGTGACTGCTGCTAGTATACTCTCAATCACTACCAAGCAAATTGTAAAAGTGTGTAGCTCTCTGCCTGGTGCAGTGGCTCATGCCTGTAATCCCAGCACTTTGGAAGACCAAGGCAGGTGGATTACCTGAGGTCAGGAGTTCGAGACCAGCCTGGCCAACATGGTGAAACCCCGTCTCTACTAAAAATATAAAAATTAGCCAGGCGTGGTGGCGAACACCTGTAATCCCAACTACTCGGGAGGCTGAGGCAGGAGAATGGCATGAACTGGGGAGGCGGAGCATGCAGTGAGCCAAGACCATGCCACTGCACTCTAGCCTGGGCGACAGAGACAGACTCCGTCTCAAAAAAAAAAAAAACCCAGGAGGTGGAGCTTGCAGTAAGCTGAGATCGTGTCACTGCACTCCAGCTTGGGCAACAGAGACAGACTCCGTCTCAAAAAAAAAAAACAAAGTGTGTAGGTCTCATTACACATGCCTTTTACCTCACATGTAAAATGAAGTGGTCGTCTATGTGATTGCTCTTTGAAAGTTAAGGAGTTCACAACTCAGTGAAGCAGGGGTCAGACCTGACTCTACCCTCAGGCACGCACACACACACAAACACACACACACACACACACCCTCATTTATTCTTACCACATCCATGTTCACGTCCACACACATCCACATCTACATGCACGCCCATAGTTACACACAACTGGTTATACTTATAATCCCATTCATATACATACATACTTTCACAGCTTTGACACAAACACATACACACAATACACAAAACCACACACCACAATTGACTCTCTCTCTCTCTTCTCTTCTGAAGTTGACCAGGAAATAAACACACTTGGCTAAGAGCTCCATTACATATTTATGTACAGCAGCAAAAAAAAAAAAAAAGAAAGAAATTTATATTCAGAGTAAACAATCTCCAGTCCCAAGGCTGAAAAAGCTGAATAATCTCCCTGTCCTACTCTCTACTGCCCAAACCAACACACACACACATATACACACAAACAAAACAAAACAAAACACATATGCACTTTTTAAAAAACGTCTTGTGAGGAGCCCTTATAGTTTGCCCTTTCCTGGCAAGCTGGAGGAATTTGTTCTAAACTTACAATGAACACACATCTTGGTTTTCCTGGGACAATTCTAGTTTATGTCTGTGGTTCCAACAAAAATATTAATAGTGTTCTCTTTTACCCTCAAAAGTGTCCCAATTTGGACAATAAATGATATGATAATCCTACTCCCTCTCTAAAACCCTCCTTACCCTGGTCATGGCTGGGCCATCTAAGATGAGCCCATTACATGAAGCCCAGGCCTCTCTCTTCCTGAGAAACCATCTTGCTCTCTAACCATGCTTAACTTTTCAGCTCTATCACTAATAATTCTTTTTTGTTCCAACCTTGCAAATAAGCAAAACAATTTTCTAGCCCACATTCTAGTGATTGAGGGGAGGCTGAAGGACTCTGCCATTTGGTTTGAGAAGTTATCCAGCCACCAAAATTCTAGTTGGCCTCAAAGTGGGTGTAACTTTTCTCCTTTTTGTCTCACCTCATTTAATTCCCCAACTATGTTCCTCTTGTTTATAATCCTCAATACCCTTACTTTTCCCTCTTCTTTCCCTCTTCCTCCTCCCTGTCTCTCCAAAACATTAGGCTCTAATGACCCCAGGACCTCTTTGAAGCAAATATACTTCATGGTACCACCCCCCACTCCCCTACTACACACACCCTAGGCTTAGAGATCCTTAGAATAAAAAGCAGTGGCAAAGAGAGGGCAGGAAGGGAAAAGAGAGAGAGAGTGCAAGAGTGAGGCTAGATGTGGTGGGTGACACCTGTAATCCCAACACTTTGGGAGGCTGAGGCAGGAGGATCACTTGAACCTAAGAGTTTGAGATCAGTGAGACCTCATCTCTACAAAAAAAAAAAAAAAAGAAAATTAGCCAGGCATGGTGGTGTATGTCTGTAGTCCCAGCTACACAAGGAGGCTGAGGTGGAAGGATCACCTGAGCCCAGGTGATCAAGGCTGCAGTAAACCATGATCACACCACTGCACTCCAGCCTGGGGGACAGGGTGAGGCCCTGTCTCAAAAAAAAAGGAAGGAAGGAAGGAAGAGAGGGAGGGAGGGAGGGAGGGAGGAAGGAAGGAAGGAAGGAAGGAAGGAAGGAAGGAAGGAAGGAAGGAAGGAAGGAAGGAAAAAGAGCAAGCCAGAGAAAGAGAGAGAGAGAGCTTGATTCAACTTCAACTTCATTTAGGCTCTGTGACTAATTTTCATTAGGCATGCTGCCCAATTTCTTTTAGCTTTGGGGCATGTGGGCCAGTGACTATTTTTGTGGCTGGATTAACAACGTTTTGAAAAAAGTCTGAAAATGCTGTCAGCTCTTTGCAAACATGGCTATAAATATGCTGTGCAGGCTAGAATCGTAGTGCTATTCAAAGAGCAACCGGACAAGGATCCATGTTCTCCAGACATGTGTATGTCACATACTGCAGCTTGAATTTTTACAGCAGCTGTGCTACTCTGCAAACAAAGTGGAGGCAGAGAAGAAGCATCAGCAAGGGCAAAAGGGACGTTATCAGTATCAAGTGGAGGAATTTACAAACAGGGCCTTTGTCAGACCCCCAGAAAACTGGATTGTCTAGGGAGAAGCTGAAGGGTATGGTACACTCACGTGTATAGCTATGAGGCTGTAGATATATGCACATATGCACACACACACTTACAGAGATACATATACATTTGCCTGTGTGGGTATATGTGTGTGAGAGAAGGAGAAAGGATATCCACGTGGATAAATGTGTATGTGTATGCACTTTTAATTGTCTGTGTCATGAGTTCAGGCTTAAGATCAGATGTATGTGTAGTTTTGTACATATAAGTGGTTGCTTATACATGTGTGTGTCATGGGTGGTATATCAATCTGGCTATACATGCATAAGCACATGTGCAAGTCTACAGATAAACTTATATATGTGGTAATCATGATGATAATTCAAAGCTGTTTTCAAAGGGCTTTCACATCCATCTTTTCATTTGAACCTCATCATAAGACTGTGAGGTAGGGATTATGATGCTCCCATTGTCCCTTTTTTACAGATATCCCTATCTGAGGCTCAGACTTGGTCAAGATTGCAGATCAGGTAAATGGCAAATCCAGGACTCTAACACTGATCTGTCTGTTATAAGATCCTGTGCCTTACCCTATACCACAAAGCATGTGGAAAAGTGAGGCAAAGGAGAGTTGAACGTTGGGGTCTTCTTTATGACTTCCCACTCCAAGGCCACCTTTTCCGTTAGTGCTAAAAACAGATTCCATTTTTAAAAAGACAGCCTCAAGGCAAATGTTAGTCTCTGTTGAGCCATGGCCTGGAAAGTAGCCTTTAGGTTGGGTGGTCTCACCTGAAGATAACCAGATCTACTCATGGGACACAGATGAGCCATTGCCTTCTTAAGCAAGTGATATGCTGGAGCCCATAGGTGTGTGATGGGGGTGGGGGTCCTGTGATTAGGAGCTGGAACAATAGGTTTTTTACCTCCCTATTCTCTCTTCTGGCTGCCTGTGGATCTATCTATCTTCTCTTCCTAAAAGCTGCAGGCTCTCAACATCTGGTCTGACCGGTTTCACCTGAGCTTTCCATGTTTGAGATATTCTGTGAGGAAGTCAGGCCTGAATGTAAGTGGTGACATCCCTGGGCAAGGCAGCAAATAAACCTGTCTGGAGTCCTGCTGACCTCCCTTATCCAGGCCACCAGGTCCCTGCAGCTGTTTGGTCAGTGGATCTAAGGAAACCTTGCTTTTGACTAGTTTTTCCATAAGCAAAATATCTAGGTTAAGGCAAAAAACACTAGCTCTTGGAACATAAAACTGTGCTGTTCACCATTTGGATGGTTAGAACCTGGCCAAGATGTGTAGGGTAATGAAGATACTGATAGTGACTCCAAGTTTTCCAGGAACACTGATCTGAAATCCTTGAACAAGTTAGGGTTCAGAGGAGGAGCTTGATCTCCTCGTTATGTGGAGGCAAAAGAGCCTCACACATTCCTCTTCCGTATCATGACCATGTTCAGTCATCTGAACTTGTCACTAGAACTTTAACTTGCTAATATTTAGAGCTTCCTGCAGGGGGCCTTATTTGGACTTCCAGGCATTTGTCCTTCTCTTCCCCTGGCCCCAGAAGATAAACCATCCTTCCAAGTAACAGGATGGGAGGTCCCAACCGGCAAGAAGGTCACGAGGCTTGGCAGGTTAAGCTCTCAGAAGCTGGGACGCAGGGCACCCCGCTGTGGATGGAGCTGCTTGGGTTCAAAACTGTTCTTTGTGAATGTGTAGACCCCTCTTAGTCATTGGTTCCCTCCAGAGCATAGGGAGGAGCATACAGGCTGGCATGGCCAGTACAGGATTATCCAATAGATGGATGAGCATGAGCTTAGGGCACCAGCGAAGCAGGACCACCATCAAATGAGAAAAACATAGATTTAATTATTTCAGAATTTGGCTGTCAGTAAAACAGTATTTAGAACCTCTAAAGATCTTAATCTGGTCCTAGGTGTGGCCAACATCAGAACAGTCCAGAAGGTACCTTGATAAGAAACCCCCAACCCCCTAAATTTCTGACTGTGTAATACTGAGCTCCTTTGGGCTCACTTGGGGGTCATACTTGCTCTCTGAAACCCAGCTGTATAGATGCATGAGGTATAGTCTACTCAGTAGATAATAAGAATAGGAAACATTTACATAGTAATTTGCGTATGCCAGGCACTGTTCTAAGCTCGCTAGCTAGAGATACATATATAGATATAGATATCAACTCATTTAACAACTCTACATGGTAAGTACTCTTGCTATCTTCCTGTTACAGATGAGGAAATAGAGGCACAGAGAGTTTAAGTGCCTCACCACAACATACAGCTAATGAATGGTGGAGCCAGGATTAATCCAGACAGCGTGGCTCACTCAAGTGGGCTCCATGAAAGGGGGACTTTCAATAGTATCTTACCCATAAGACACAAACCCCTTTCTAAAAGTAAAACCAACATCTTAGAAAAGTGATCTTAAAGTGGAGATTATTAAAGAGAGATTTCCAGAGATATTGACTCAGCATATCACAATCTGTCCCACCAAATATCAGCTTCGCATTGAGATTCTTGCTCACTTGCACGCACGCACGCACACACACACACACTTTCTTTTTCCCCTCTCTTGGATAGAATTCTCCAAGGATATAGGATAGAGACTATGAGATAGATACCCTTTCCAAAACTCACCTTTGCTCAAATTTGAGAGGATCTGTTTTCCATTTTCATCAGAGAAGTTCTCTTCCACTCACAACCTCACCACTCTCCATCACCCTCAGCCCCTTGTCAGGAAGCTCCCAAGGCCTCCTTGGTTTACAGGTACCATTGGTTCTAAGTGTCACTAAGTCTCTGGGAAGTTCACCTTTCCCAATGCGTAAGTGGAGAAATTTGAAATTGAGAAAGGAGAAGGGACTTGGCAGGGTCAGAAAGATAACCAGTAACAGAGCCAGAACAAGAACCCAGATCTCCTGACTCTTAGTCCAGTGCTCTTTCTTGATCCCAGTCAGCAGGCATTATTTATGCCCAGATCTTTCCTTTCATGAGCCCCTGAACTTTTAGACTCTCAGTTCTTTGTTTCATCATACTACACTGCTTCTTACCCATACACTTAAACTTTAAGCTACTACTAAGTTTAGGAAAAATTTTATTACACCTTTCAGGTAGCTTCTACATTTCTTCCCCCAATAGAACATGGAATTGGGAAGCCTGGGTTGTAGTCCCAGATCCAATATTAGAGATGGGATCTTGCTCTTTTGTCCAGGCTAGGGTGCAGTGGCATCATTAGAGCTCACTGCAGCCTCAAACTCCTGGGCTCAATCTGTTAAATATTAAATGTATTACTTCAGGACACTCACTTGCCCTCAATGAAAATGCTGTCCACTTTCTGCAACCATAAAGTGGGAATATGAATCTCTATACAGTCCTTCACTGCAGTGTACTTTTCCCTAACTAATACAAACCACGTTGACTTTTCATTTTTCAGAAACTCCCAACATAGCACTTGATGTGACCAAAGATGCTGGCACATAATGAAATTCAATTGGGTATTTTATTTCATAACTGCCTCTGTTGCAAGTATCAATGTAAACTAAGATGTAAACTACAATGTGCTACACACAGAGGGGATTATTATCATTGAATATTCTTCCCTCTCCTAGGGCTTACGGGTCTGGGGACCTGTTTGGGACACAGAGTGAGGGGTTGAGAGCTGCTGCTACTTATGCTCTTCTTTTCCTTGGACCTCTTAGAAATGCACTTGGGTGGCTGACATGGAGGAGCAGGTGGTGTGGGCTGAGTGGGTTGTGCCACAAACCATCTGTAGGCACCTCATTCTGTGGCCCAGTGCCCAAACATTCCCCCTCCCCGTGTCCTTCTCCCCAAATGTCCTCAGTATTTTCCTCTCCTCATGCCACTCCACCCCACCTGCTGGGTAAGGCCTAATGGGGAACAGTGACTCACTAGGCTGCCAGAGGGCAAAGACCCAGAATCCAAGCAACAGCCGAACTGTCCAGTTCTCAGCCCCGACTCTGCCACTGCCCAATTCTCCACTTAGCTAAATCCTATTTCAAATTCCAACTCTACCAGGGCCTTGATTCCTCATGCCCTCATAATCATTTCTCTTTTTCTAGATCACCACATGAAAATTGCATTCAATGTAATATACACACTTTTTTTTTTTAACTACTTAGCACAACTATAGTTGTTTGGTGTGTTATGTCTTCTCAAAGGAATCATACACTTCTTGAGGGACCCTTTTCCTTCTCTGGTGCATCCAAGGTCCAGCCTAACATAGAACAAAGACCTTCTGACTTGAATTGAACCAATATTAATTGAATTGGAGGTGGAAGGTATAGGGAGGGCTTGTGAGCAGGGAGAGCACAAACACTTAGTGAACACCTAGTACATGCCAGGCTGTATGCTAGATGTTTTACATGCCTCATCTCATTTAATCTCCACACCAGCAATGACAGATGGTATTATTATACTTATTTTATGTATGAGAAAGCTCAGACTCCAAGAAGTTTAAAAACTTTGTCAAGGCAAGTCATTCGGAAAGTAAGCAGAATCTAGCACTGTTTGACACTAAAGCCCCATAGTCAAAGGTTAGTAACAGCCTGAATGTAAGGTGTTGATTAAATAAATTGTGATATGGCCATAAAATGGAATATGGTACAATCATTAAAAAAGTGAAAACTTTATGAACTTAATGTACCAAAATATAGTTTGAAGTATGAAAAGTAAGGTGGAGGATAAGGTGGATGGTAGCCTACCATTTGTACTTTAAAAGTAGGGCACACCACATGTTCTTATAAGTGTGAGCTAAACATTGAATACACATGATCGTAAAGACGGGAACAATTGACATTGGGGATCACTAGACAGGGGAGGGAGGGGTGCATGGGCTGAAGGACCACTTGTTGGGTACTATGCTTATGGCTTGGATGATAGGATCATTAAGACCCCAAGCCTCAGCGTCACATAATTTACCCACGTAAGAAATCTGCACGGGTACTTTTTTTGTTTTTTTTTTTTTTGAGACAGAGTCTCGCTGTGTTGCCAAGGCTGGAGTGCAGTGGCACAATCTCAGCTCATTGCAACCTCCGCTTCCTGGGTTCAAGCAATTCTCCTGCCTCAGCCTCCCAAGTAGCTGGGATTACAGGTGCACACCACCGTGCCCGGCTAATTTTTATATTTTTTAGTAGAGACAGGATTTCACCATTTTGGCTAGGCTGGTCTTGAACCTCCTGACCTCAAGTGATCCACCCACCTTGGCCTCTCAAAGTGCTGGGATTACAGGTGTGAGCTACCACGCCTGGCCTGTGTGCTCTTTATAGTAAAAGTTGAAAGTGTTAAGGGTAGAGTATACACACACATGTGTGCACACACACAATTGCTTGTACATATACAGAGTATCTCTGAAGGGACACACCAGATAACACTGGTGGCCTTTAGGGAGGGAAACAGGGTGGCTGGGAGATAGGACTGGGAAAGAGACTTTTCACCATCATACCTTTTGAATTTTGTCTCCATCTCTTTCCACAAAGTAGTGTCTGGGGATTGACTTTGAAAAGTTCAGGGAGAGAGAAAGGGAAGAAGAATGCCAGTGATTGAGTTGGGGAACACCTAATGTGACAGCAGCCTACCCCTTATTCCCCAATCCTCTGACAAACCAACCTCTACTACAAGCGTCTACCCACAGTGCTGATTAAAGTCACCTATTTCCAGGTCTGTTTTCCACCTTTAAGATGGGAACCAGAGGGAGTAAGATTATGTGATCTCTAAAATGCCTTTCAGATCAGAAGGCATTTAAATTACTGAAAATCAATATGGTGAGTCCTAGTACATTTGAAATCTTAGTCTTAAAGACAGGTTTAGGAATTTTGTTTTGTTGTTTGCAACAAAAAAGCAAAACATTTTTGTTCTGATTTGCCTACTAGCTTGTCTTAATGAAAACTCCCTTAGTGGCCATTGAAATGCTTAATCAAAACTGCTTTTGCAGTCCTTCTTTGTGAAGGCCACAATCCTGTGGCCTCTGTTCTCTGGGGCTATCCTGTTTAGAACGCAAGGAAACTGGCCCACTCCAAAGCTGAATACAAAGGAGCAAAGCTCCTTCTATGCTTGATGTCCCCTGACCCAGACCTTCTGACCCTAAATATCCCTTTCCTTATTCTTCATTACCTGCAGGAGAACAGAGGCTCTGTGAGAGATCCTCGGGAGGAAGTGACACCCTAACTCCACCCCACCATCTGCCCCCAACCCCTAGCAACTCCTACTAAAAAAACTCAGTCCTTGACTTGTAGGGAGGTTTGTGAGCTCCTGCCAAGTGCTGTAAATATTTCAACATGCCTTGCTTCCTTGAACGTATATGACCTAGGATCTGGCCCCTCCTCTCCCTGAGCTCTCAGAGAACTGAGGAACAAAGAAAACGCTAGTATTTAGCTACAGGACACAGGGGTCAAATTGCAGAAGAATACAGTGGGGAGATGGAAAATATGGAGTGGGAAGGTGGGAGATGGGGAGGAAATACTTAGAGAAACATTTAGAGAAATGTATAGGGACTCTGTTTTTAGAGGCTGGAAAAGGATAATGATAATAATAACCAACTCGTAATTTACAAAGATCTTTCACATACTCACACTTTCATTTGACCCTTCATAGTCTTATTAAAGTAGATACTGTTTGTCTTATTTTGTAGATAAGAATACTGAAGCCCAGAAAGTTATGTGACTTGTTCAGGGCTAAACAACTAAGAAGAGACAGTTTCTTTTTCCACTTTTATTTTAGGTTCAGGTGTACATGTGCAGGTTTGTTACATGGGTAAATTGCATGTTGCTGAGGTTTGGTGTATGAATGATCATGTCACCCACGTAGTGAGCATGGTACCTGATAGGTAGTTTTTCAACTCTCATCCCCTTCCCAACCTTCCCCACCTAGTAGTCTCCAGTGTCTATTGTTCCCATCTTTATGTCCATGTATACTCAATGTTTTGCTCTCACTTATAAGTGAGAACATGCAGTATTTGGTTTTCTGTTTGTTAATTCGCTTAAGATAATGGTCTCTGGCTGCATCCATGTTGTTGCAAAGGACATAATTTCATTCCTTTTATGACTGCATAATATTTCATGTTGTATATCTACCACAATTGGTTTATCTGATGCACCACTGATGAGCACCTAGGTTGATTCCATGTCTTTGCTACTGTAAATAGTGCTGCAAAGAACATACATAGGCATGTGTCATTTTTGGTAGAATGATTTGTTTTCCTTTGGCTATGTACCCAGTAATGGGATTTCTGGGTCAAACGGTAGTTCTGCTTTAAATTCTTTGAGAAATATTCAAACTGAGGCTGGGTGCAGTGGCACACACCTGTAATCCCAGCACTTTGGGAGGCCAAGGAGGGTGGATGGCTTGAGTCCAAGAGTTTGAGATCAGCCTGGGCAACATGAAGAAACCCCATCTCTACAAAAAATACAAAAATTAGCTGAGTATGGTCGTGTGCACCTGTAGTCCCAGCTACTTGGGAGGCCGAGGTGGGAAGATCCCTTGAGTCTGGGAGGTCAAGGCTGCAATGAGCTGAGATCGCGCCACTGCACTCCAGCCTGGGCGACAGTGAGACACTGTCTCAAAACAACAACAACAACAACAGCAAACTCCAAACTGTTTCCAGCTGAACTAATTCACATTTCTACCAACAGTGTATAAGTGTTCCTTTTTCTACACAACCTTACCAGTATCTGTTATTTTTTGACTTTTTAATAACAGCCATTCTGACTGGTGTGAGATGGTATCTCATTGTGGTTTTGATTTGCATTTTGAAGAGACAGTTTCTATGGACTTTTTGGACTCAAGAATTATGACCCTTTGCATACAAATCTGGGTAGAGTAAACTGGGTAGTTAGAGGAGTATGCCATGTATCATGAGACTATCAATCTTTTGATTTATTAACCCCTTCTTGGTCATCTCTTTTTATCCTTGAGTCATAAGGATGCCAGAATGTACAGGAATGAAAAACTGCAACTCCCTTGGTAGTTGCCCCCTACATCTTCACTATGTCTTAGGTGAGGTCTAAAAGCAGGAGTTCTAAACTCAGACTGTCTGGGTCCAAATCCTGGCTCAGCCATTATCTGCTATGAGTTTGAGCAAGTTACTTAATTTGTGTGCTTCTCTTTCTCTGTGAAATAGAGGAAATAATGGTACCTACCTCATAAGGTTGTTGAGAATTAAAATGAGTTGGTACATGTAAAGTGCTTAGTATAGTGCCTTGCACAGACTTAATTGCTAAATGTAAAATAAATGTTGGCAATTATTATTACTATTACTACCACCACTATTATTATACTTATTAGAGGGCATATCAGGCAGATGTAAGGAGGTAAATGTCAGCGAAACTCCACCGTGGAATGCAGCAGAGCAGCCATCATTAGGCTGTGTGCTTCACATTTTTTTCCCAGTAGCAGGGAAGGCTTACAATAAGTCATCTCTATTCTTCTACCTGGTCTCCCCTAGCATTAGTGACAGCTCCACACAAGGGACACGGACCATGAACAAAGGAATAGCTCTTTTCTTTGTGTGAAGCTCAGTTACCTGAATAAGTGACTGAACCTGTGACCTCAGTCTCATAGGCACCATGTTCTAAGTAACTGTGCTAATTGGCTTGGACAGACATCACACACCCTGCTGTACACACATACACATAGGTCTGGACACATGAGTGCATGTATATATCCTTCCAGTCTGGATAAGCGGGTGGGTGAGCAGATCCATGGGTTACGTTGAGGAAAAAGATGGTGTGGGCACTGCTTGTTTGGCAACATTTCCCTTTCTTTTCCCCTTCAGCTGTGTAAAAGCAGAAGAGCAACTAAACTGGGAGCTTTGCTCCTCCAGCTCCACCCTCCCTGAAGGCACATTTTTTTTTTTTTTGGACAGGGTCTCACTTGTCAC
This sequence comes from Piliocolobus tephrosceles, assembly GCF_002776525.5. NCBI lineage: Eukaryota > Metazoa > Chordata > Mammalia > Primates > Cercopithecidae > Piliocolobus > Piliocolobus tephrosceles. Next base: position 79,200,678 of record NC_045445.1, read on the forward strand.
CCAGGCTGGAGTGCAGTGGTGTGATCATGGCTCATTGCAACCTCAACCACCTGGGTTCAAGTGATCCTAGTATCTCAGCCTTCCAAATACCTGGGACTACAGGCATGTGCCACTATGCCAGGCTAGTTTTTAAAAAAAATTTTTGTAGAGACAGGGTATCCCTTTGTTGCCCAGGCTGGCCTCAAACTCCTGGACTCAAGTGATCCTCCTGCCTCAGCCTCCCAAAATGCTGGGATTACAGGCTTGAGCCACTGGGCCTGGCTTATTTTTTTTCTTTTTCTTTCTTTTTGTTTTTGAGATAAGTGCAGTGGTATGATCATGGCTCACTGTAGCCTCAACCTCCTGGGCTGGAGCAGTCTTCCTGTAAAGGCACTTTTGACTCTAGTTAGGACTTAAATGTCTGTCTTCTCCCTTCTCTGACCCCTCTACAACCAATTGTGCAGCAGTTTTGGCAAGAAAATAGATGTCGGGGGCTCAAAACAGAATGAACCAGAAACACTGAAGCTACCAAAAACCAATATGAAATCTCTGGAAGTTCAGTTGGCCCAGGAGATGGGGGACAATGATAGTCAGGATTTGAAAAGAAAGGAACACAAGTAACGAGAACATTTGTTGAATATTATTGAGTAAGAATGTCTACAATACTATCTCCTGAGCTGGGTTGCTAGGGCTGTGGAAAGAGGTGTGGAAGTGACAAAAAGGGTGTCATAGCAGCTATCTTAATGCAAAAAATCCAGAGATGATGGCTTCCACACTCTTCAGTGCTCCATCAAAAGTCACCCTTCACCCAGAAAATGGAGAAAGGAAGAGGAAAGAGGGAAGGGAGGCCTCTGTAGGATGTGTAGGAGTGGGCCTGTGACTCTGGCAGGAGTTGGGCCTACACAACATCCCAAACCCCAATTGTTCCTCTAACTGAGCAGTAGGAAGAAAAAGAAGAGAGAGAACAATACTGGGAGAAAAGGGTATGGCTCATATAGCAAACATGATAAAAAATGCACTGTGAGGCCGGGCGCGGTGGCTCAAGCCTGTAATCCCAGCACTTTGGGAGGCCGAGACGGGCGGATCACCAGT
>NC_045445.1:79202148-79245150 GCF_002776525.5 Piliocolobus tephrosceles
AAAAAAAAAAAAAAAAAAAAAAAAAAAAAAAAAAAAAAAAAAAAATGCACTGTGGAAGTAGGAGAAGCTGAGAAAATATGTGATTGGGACAGCCAATTTCATCCCTTCTCCCACCAATGCTGGAAACTGGAGCGAACCAGAGGATAAAAGAGGGTGAGACTCCTAGGGTGAAGAGGCTGCACTTCCTTAAGCCACCCAAACAGGCCACATTCCCCACCCACAAGGAGGTGTCAAGCGATTTCACATTACCTACCATAGCACCCAACTTCAGGCAGGTGATGAAATCTCCCTAGGTTTAGTCTTCTGTCACCCCTAAAGCCAGAGAGAGCTGGGGTTGCCTAAACCCGCTTCCCAGTAATCTTTGAATACTGGGAGAGATACAGGAGGATGAAGGCAGAAAAAAACTTGCAATAAAGTTTCCCAGTCCCACTGCTGGGGAGTTGCAAATGGGTCCAACTCAAGAGGTACAACCCAGGCTGGCCATACTCTTCATCACCCTCACCTAGCAAGCTTCTTACTCTGGTTCCTTTGCACTAGTACAGCATAATCTTTATAGAAGCCTCTGGTACACCTAATTCCATGAACAGATGAGAAATTACTTATTTCAGATAGAATATTCATAATCTATGGCTTAAGGTGTAGGGCATAGGATGTGTATATGTGTGTGTGCACGTGCACACGTGTGTATATGTGTAGAACAAAGCCTTTTCTCTAGGGTTCAATCATTCAATCTCAGGTGAGACAACTCCTTTCAAGACAGGACGTCCCACTCCATAGTTCACACAATCTGAAAGGAATAGTTTTTACCTTTTCAAAATGCAACAAAACCATAAAATGAGGCTGGTGGGAAAAGCAGTGCATCTTCCTGGGAAACTGCTCTGCTCAAAAGGTTGAGATGGCATGCTTTATGTAATTCTACAAATGTTGACAGTCCAGCTGCTTGTTTACTCTTCATGGGCTTGAGGCAATACTGCCAATGACATCCAAGGAAAAGGAAAGAGAGCTCTGTGCCTACTACTTCTCTAAGCACACTCTCAGCTAAGCCCTGACGCTGCAATTGACCAGGGATTGTGGACATCTAATGGGGCCTTCTCCAGGATCACAGTAGCAACCTTCCCCAACCCCACCACAGCAGGATCCAGGCAGTGGCCCTGAGCCAGCTAACAAAATGCCCTGTTTGAAGACCTCTGAAGGGAACCCCATCTAGGAATCCGTTTCCTCTGCTAGCTGAAAGACCAGCAAATCAAGGTCACACTGACTATGCATTTCTGAGATATAAGACTGTGCTGTGAGAAATTAAATTTCAGAAGAGGGGTCCAAACTGAGGCTTGAGGAAATGTTTATAATTTAATGCTTTTGAGGAACAGGTTCAAATGCTGGAAAACAGCAGCATACAGACCCACCCTGCTTGCCTGTAGCAGGCCAAATTGAGGGAGCTCTCTTGGAGACCCAGCTCCATACCAACCAGGACACTCTAGAAGAAGCAGCTCCACATGCAGGGTTGCCCTTACATAATGAGTAAAAAGGAGTGGGTAAATTTTAAACACATCTATACCCATGGGCAGCCCCATAGTCTTTAAATACAAATGACGTGGGGAAATGATGTCTATATGGCTTTTCCTTGCTTTCCCAATCTTCTCCCAACCCATCCTCACTGTCATTCAGGCAGCTTAACAAACTTTTATTTGCTTAAATGAGTCAAAATGTATGACATATGAATAGTAAAGAATAAGATATCACATAATTTTAGAAGGATAGAAAGTTTATTTAGTCAAACCCTCTCATTTTATAGATAGATAAACTGAGATACAGAGAGGTGAAGTGCCTGTCCAAAGTCACAGAACAAGTTAGGGGCACAAGTTGTCTAAGTCATAGTTACTGCCTAGCTGGTATCACTGAGACCGCCAGCTTTGGGGAGTCAAGATTTGGCCCTGGGTCTTGCTTTTTTAGACTTAGAATGAGCATTTGAGGCCACTGGACAGTGAGCCAGGCATCCAGCATCAACCAGCTACCCCAACTCAAACAAGCATCCTCCTGGTTGGCCTCCAAATGACCCAATCTCTTATTCTCATCCCTTTCAGTATGAGTCATGGTCATAGTTCAAGATCCCGTTTGGTTGGAAAGGAGGCAGGGGAACAACTTGAGAGATGCCTGGCCAAGGGCTGTGTGGCTTGAAGCACCACAGCAGGTGCTAAGCCAACCTGATCTAGCTCTGCTGGACAGTAGTCAAGAGCCTTCAGCTGAAGTGAAGAGATGGGCAGATTTGCTCAAAATATACTTTGCTCCCAAAGTCAGCAATTTAGTGTTACAGTCCAATGAGACACTGAGCAATGAAAACCCCTAAGGTGGAAAGGAGAAAGACAGCCTTCTCTACCTGGCCCCACCCATCCTTGGGACTCTTGGTTCACCCAAAGGCAGAGTGTATCATTCCTCCCCATGCCTAGAAAATTCTGTTTCCATCAGAGTGGACCATCAGCCTGAACTATCTTGTGCCTAGTAGTGAACCTTCCTGACCATTGTCCCTTTCTCTGGTGATGAAAGCCTCAGCCTTGACCCCCCCTTGGGAGCTTACAAGGACCATGTTTATAAACTGCCCAATAAAAAGAAAATGCCTTCCATATTTTATGGCTCAATGGTGGACTGGCACTCGAGTTTTACTCTGGAGTACTTTTAAAAAGACTTAAGCATAGAGCCAATGTTAGCAACTCTGGCTTGTTCTGCCTTGTCCTCTGAACTCCCAATCCTAACCCTATTGCAGCTCCAACTCACTTAGGCTCCCAATATTGAGTTGGGGCCTACAACCAATGGCATCTTGCTTCTCTTTCCCCTCTTTCCTCCAAAAAGGGCCCCCTACCACCCCAGGAAGCTATGCTTGGGCCTCTACTTTCCACGGAATTGCCTGGTTGTCTCCTGTCCTGTCTGCTATTTGGTCTGGGTTGGGGAACTCCCAAATTTCCCATGATCTTGGCAAGAAATACAGGCTCATTTCCCTCCTGATCTTTTCCCTTTTTTCACTAAACCAGACTTTGATTACTTGCCTCCCTCTCAGGAACCTTTTGCCTGCCAATCCACCCAAGCCTAGGACCCAGGGAAATTTGGCTTTCCTCCAAAACTGGTGAAGAGAGGGGACAAGATATACAGCTGGTGACACCACAAAACTATATACATCAAAGGATCCACAAAAACTGCACATTGCGTGCTCTAGTAAGGCCTGAATCCCATTTCCCTTCTAACTTCTGTGGCTTTTTCCCATGCCCAGAGGCACTCTGATGTGGAGCTGTTCCTCAAACATCAAAACTACCTTTCTTCCCAGCTACTTGGGAGGCTGAGGCAGTAGGACTGCTCGAGGCCAGGAGTTTGAGACGAGCCTGGGCAACACAGCAAGAGTCTGTTTTTTTAAAAAAAAATAACAAATAAAAATTAGCCGGGTGTGGTGGTGCATGCCTGTAGTTCTAGCTACTTGAGAGGCTGATGTGGGAGGATTGCTTGCGCCCAGGAATTTGAGGGTGTAGTGAAATATGACTGTGCCACTGCACTCCAGCCTGGGCAACAGAGCAAGATCCCATCTCTAAAAATAAAGTACAAAAAACTACCTTTCTGTGGGGCTTCCTCACAACAATCCCAATCATCTGCAGGACCTTCCGCCCATTAAACCAATCAACACAGCTTTAGATCTGTGAAGATATTAGGCCTAGTCAAAGAGAAATTGGGTTACGAGGTGCCTTCAAACACTAAATTCATAGACTTTTAGAGATGGAAGTCATGTCAGACATTAATAAAAATGGACTACACACCAAATTCCTTGAGTGTGGGGGTGTACATTCTGTTTCTCCAAGAATGGCTACTGGACAAATACTGGCTGAAAAAAATGATACAAACTTCGATTAGCTTCTTCTATCCCTTTGAGACACCAGTGCTGTGGCACAGATGGCTGGGAAAATTTTGAGTAAACAGCAGAAAGTGTCTGCAGGCAAAGACACATTCAGAATCTCAGGATCTGAATGGTTGCTTGGGAAAGTTGAAGGGCTCAAGAAAGGTAGTACTGAGGATGAGATTTTCTAGGAGCTCCATAATGTGGTAGAGTGTTCCTGACTTTTCCGAAATAAAAACTGTGGTGTCCCTGAGAGCCTCTAGTATCAAAAATAATGTCAGTGAGTTCAAGATACACTACAGCAAGGACCCAAGTCAAAGTATTTTGAGACCCTAGGGACATACCAAATTCCTTTCTGTTTCTTCCTGACCTATACTCACTATACTTTAAACCAGTGACCTCAGCCCCTCAGTGGACCTGGTCTGTGTCAGAGTATGCACTAGCCACACCTCTGCATATCCCACTGCACCCCCACTACCACCCCCACCCTCTAGCTGCACTGTGAGGTCTTGACCGGAAAGTCCCAGCCAGCCCTCCCCCTGAGTCCCCTATGATCACCTACTTTGAAGTCTGTTCCCCAGCAGTGAGCCTCTTCCTGGTAAAATAGTGGTTTTTCCAAGTTTTATTATACACTCCTAAGATCACAGATCTAGGCCTCCTCACACCATATAAATGCCAGGGCCTAGCTTCAGCCTAGCGTCTACTGCTTCTCATCAAGTTTCACTCAGACTTTGCCACTCACTGATCCTGAAGGCCAACAGCCTGCCTTCAACCACAGGGCAATGCTCAGCAGGTGCCCTTGGAGGTAACCTAGGCAACAGCATGAGTCCCTACACTGCCTGCTTTCCCAGGAGCCCCTGAACTGCATCAAAGCAGGAAAAAAGGTGGTCCCAGGGGTGAGTGTGGCAGCCATCTTCCCTGCAGAAGTTGCTCTACACTGGCCCAGGACCCCTCCACTCCAGCATCACAGTGGGCCTGGGTAGTCAAGAGATTTCCTTTCACAGCCACTGACGCACACTTGAACTATCTTCAGCGGGGCCTGCACACTGCTGCTGTGCCAATGAATCAACAAGGTCTGAGGCACCAAGATCCCCAAAGCCCCTTCCGCCAGGGAAGTCCAGCAAAGCTGCAAACTAAAACCACAAGTCCTCAGTTGAAAATGGTGGGAGAAGGCCCAGGGAATCCACAGGTGGACACTCCAGAATTCAAGGTTTCTGTGTTCACTTAGTAATTCCCAGGTCTCCTCAAATGGCAGGAGAAATATGTGGAGGTTGGAGGTTGGCGAGAGGAAGGAACCCCTCAGTCCCAGGGCAACACTACGAAAAGCCACATATTCTGAGTTGTGAAGTTGGGGCTGGTGGCAAGAGTCGAGCTGTCCCGAGGAGCCACGAGAGGGAGCAAGCCTTGCCAGAGAGGGCATCCCAATCCCCCGTCTTCGTCTGAGTCCCTCACCAGAACTGCTGAGGGATTTCGCCAGCGGCTTTGCTGGGAAAGCGAGATGGTTCCTCTGACTTCTCCCACCTCACAGGCGGCCTCAATGCGAAGAGCGCGCACGCCTGGGGTCTTGCGTCCACTGGCCTGGAGAGCGAGGGCTATGCCCCCCAACTCTGTCTGAGATCAAGTCAGCCCCAGGCGAAAGCTGGAGTGGCGGTCCGGCATTCAGGCTGTAGGCCGAACGAGGCACCCCACCGGTAGCAGAGAGGCGCCGGGTGCGGGGAAAGGCAGGGCTGAGGTTGGGGGCGGTGCGGAGTGAGCCGCAGGGCCCAGCCTGCCTGCCGCCTCACGCCTCTCTGGCAGGAGACTACGGAGACCGCCTCCCCGCCCGCTTTGGGGCTCGGCTCATAGGGCACGGAGATCCGTTCACTACCGCCGGGCGGCAGAGGACTGCCGGGCACGGCTGGGCCGTAACTGCAGCAGCCAGAGAAGCACGCACACCCCCACTCTAACTCCCTCCCTCCCTTTCTCTCCTACAGACACGCACGCCTGCCATGTGTTTGACTCTTCGCTCATAGTCATCAGGATTCCTAAAGTGTTTTTAACAGAAAACACCTCCGCTTCCCCAAAGGAACCGGGGAGGGGGGGGGGGGGCAGCCGCGGAGATCCGCGTTACAGTGCTTCTCTCAGACCCCGCCCCGCCTCTCAACTTTCTCCTCTCCTCATGACTTCTCCCCACCTCCAAAAAAAAAAAAAAAGTCCTGCAAATATTTTCCCCCAGCACACACGGGCAAAGGTACCTTAAACAAACCCGAAAGGTGCATCGGGATTTGTCCCAGGGCCAAAAAAGTCCATTGCTTGCCAATGATCAATGAATGTCCCAGTTCGTACCCCCGGGAAGCCTTGCACCTAGTCTCCCCAGTCGAGGCTGCCCAGAGCCCCGCAACCCGCACCCTAGCAGAGTCATGGGAAAGGGGAAAGGGGTAAGGGACAAGGGGTAAGGGGAGGAGTCGGAGAAGTGCGTTGAAGGGGCGCCTTGGACCGGGAGGTATGGGGTCGGTGGCAGCGGGAGCAGCCAGCTTTGCCCAAAATGCCAAGTGGGGTGTGCGGGGCTACTCACCTGCTTGGAACTCCACTTGGCGATTTTTTTCCTTTTCCTCCTCTAGCAGCATGGAGTAGAGGATCCCGACAGAGTTATGGATGCCGAAGATGGAGCCGTTGCACCAGGTGGCAGCGAACACCACCACCCAGCCGAAGCCACCTTCGGGAGGCTGGAAGCCGCGCGCGGTGCCGCGGGTCTCCACCGTAGGCGTGGGCTCGGGTTCGTGCACCCGCTCGGACTCAAACTCCAGCTCCGGCAGGGGTGCGGGGTCCGGTAGGGGCTGGGGCTCCGGCTGGGGCTCGGGCGGGGGCACCGGCACGGGCTCGGGCTCAGGCTCCGGTTCTGGGCTACCCACCGGCTCCTGCTGTTCCTGGTCTGCCTCCTGCCAGGGCCCCTTTGCTTCCTCGCTCGCCTGGCTTTGCAGCGCCATCGCGGCCGGGGGACTGTGGCTGCTCGGGCCAGAGGAGCCGCTGTGTGGCTGGTACTTGTTTCTGCTGCTGCAACTGCTGCTGCTCCGAGGGCTGCTGCCGCCGCTGCCGCTGCCTCCTCCTCCAGGCTCCGCGCCCCAGCTGGCCAGCCCGTCCCGCGACAGACGGTCCCTCGAGCCCTCTCCTCCTCCTCCCACGTCCAACCCCCTCCTCCTCTCCCCATGTCATCTCTCTCTCCTCCCCCTCCTCCACACCCCCCACCTCTTCCTCCCTCAACAGGCAGCCGCTAGAGCCTCGCTCTTCTCCCCAGCCCTTCCTCCTCCTTTTACTCGCCTACCTACTCCAGCCGCCACTGCCTCCCCCAGCTCCCTTCCCAAACTACTGAACCCTGTTCTTGCCCGGACACCCGTTAGAGGAAAAGTTAAAATGGAAAAAAAGAGCACAAACTATCCTGTTCTCCTGCCCTCTTTTCCCCGCAGGCTCTAGAACCGACAATGATCAACCCCTAGCCTCGGGAAGACCCCTCCTGTTCTTTGCTCCCATTCCCTCCTTCCTCACAAGCAGCCCGCAACTGAGGTGGCCCCGGGGACCCTAGGACGACAGCTGGCCTACGAGGAACCCCACCCTGCCCTCAGGAGCTCCCATGTCCCTCCTTGGACTTGAGGAGGACGACCTGAGGGGACAGCCTGGGCCTCGGACAGCGGGTGAACACAATCTTCTTGAGCCAGAGAACTGGGCCCCCCGCGGTCCTGCGCACCCCCGGGAGTCTCCCCCTGCCCCCGCCCTTCCCGGCAAATCCCTGGCGGCCTGGGAGGGGAGGAGGCGGCCATGCAGCGAGGCCCGCCCCTCCGGGCAGTCAATCAGGGCTTTGTTTGCGCCAACCTGGAGCCCAGAGGAGCCGCAGAGGGCCGGGTCTGGGCCGGGCCAGGGCCGAGTGTGGGCCAGGAGCTGGGCCAGGAAGGGAGGGAGGTGCAGTGGCACCAGTGGGAGCCGGGCCCAGGCCCAGTCGGGAGCCGAAGCTCAGTTCAAGCTCCTCCCGACTCTCTGTCCCGGACTGGGGAGGGACGAGTTGGAGCCGGGTCCAGCCGCCAGTTTGGGCTTGGGCTGCCCCGCCCCCAATATCTCGGCTGGGCTGGTCCCTCGGGCCTTGGCCGCGGCTTTTCAGGTGCTGGAGACTCAGCGGAGCTGCAAGCGGACGGATGTCTTCCCAGCACCCACCGCCCCCTTCCGCCCACCTCAGCCATGCAGACATGGGAGTCCCACTGTATGTCGCAGACTGAGGCCCCAGCTCCGCTGAGGGTAAGGGAGAGTTTGTTCCCCAGGAAGCGCGCCGGGTCAGGGAGAAGGAAAGGTGGGGGATCTGTCTTTCGGGTGGCCAGGCTCTCAGCAGGGGTGCGCAGGGGCGCCCAGCCTCTGCACTCAGGGCCGGCTCGGCGATACCGTGAAGCTCTGCCTCCCCTAAGGGTCTGCGCGTCTAATGCAGTAAACGTGAAGTCGTGGTGTGGTTACCAAACTACTCGGCTTCCACGAGCGGGCGGGCGAGTGGCAAGACCTTTCTACCCTGCATCTCATTAACACTCCTGATAAGTGAAAGACTGCATAGCCAGAGGTGATGCAGCTCCGGCTGCGTGGCTGAGCTAGATGCCTGTAAATACAGTCATTAAGCACCTGAGAGCTGGCCCAGCTGGGAGGAAGGATATAGATGTCCTGAGGGACTTGCGGTGCCATGTAAGAGGAATCTGTCAAATTCACAAATCACAGGGCCACGCTACTCAGCAGGGAAGGCATTGCCCAAATAGAGCACGTCCCTTATTGCCCTAAGGTTTATTATTGCCTGCTTTTTTTGCACGAAAACTGAGGCTCAACGAGGTCAAGGCATTTATTAGCCTAAGATAATGGGCCAAGTCAAGGACAAGCTAGAATTCAAGGTAGGTCTCCATATAACGAAGCTTCATGCTCCCTGTGTTTCACCAAAGGAGTCTAAGATTTGAGGCTCCCTGGGAGGAAACAAAGGAGGGAAGGCAGAATCTGGCTGAACTATCACAGAGGAGGGAAGGCAGGATCTGGCAGAACTATCACAGTGGGCTTCTGGAGGAGGTGATGTTTAAGATGGGCCTGGAAATTTTTTTTCTTTTTGAGACAGAGTCTCGCTCTGTAGCCCAGGCTGGAGTGCATTGGCTCGATCTCGGCTCACTGCAACCTCCACTCCCTGGTTCAAGCGATTCTTCTGCCTCAGCCTCCCAAGTAGCTGGGATTACAGTCGTGCGCCACCACGCCCGCTAATTTTTGTATTTTTAGTAAGACAGGGTTTCACCATGTTGGTCAGACTGGTCTCAAACTCCTGACCTCAAGTGATCCACCCGCTTCGGCCTCCCAAAGTGTTGGGATTACAGGCCTGAGCCACCGTTCCAGCAAGGCCTGGAATGCTGAGTAGGATTTTAAAAGGCCAAGGGTGGGGGAAGGTAGTCCCCTACATCAGAGCATGCCTTGAGCTCAAAGCACAGAGCCATAGACTCTACTCACAGAAAGAGGGAAGTGAAGGCTAATCAGGCCAGAAAGTTAATATGTATGGCGTCTGCCTCTCCTAGGAAACATTTGCATTTTAATAAAAATCCATAATGCTTCAGCTACGAGGAATGACAAGCACCAGGGCTTAAGGTTTGCTTTTTGATCAGGGGTCTCACCGTACATATGACCACCTGTTGCCCCAGGAGAGCACTAGTTTGGTATCCACTTGCAGAGAACCTGATTGAGACCCTAAAAGTAGTTATTTCCAACCCCAGAACTAGGAATAGACCCTGGAATCTTGCACCCATCTAGATTCCTACTATCTTAATTCTACTTCCCTCACTGTTTAAACTGGTTTTTAGATCACTGGAATGGGAGTATGGGTGGGTGATGACCCTCACTGAGAATCTCCTGTGAATCTAGCACTGTGCTAGGCCCTTTATATACGAGATCTTATATAATCTTCAAAACATTACTATAAGATTGGGATGATTTGTTCCCATTTTATAAATGAGGAAACAGGCTCCAAGAGACTACTTACTTGTTTTAAGTCTACAAAGCTAGTAAGAGGTAGAACAGGGATCTTTGCTCATTTGTGTGAGTTTCAAAGTATGTGCCCCACCCAGAAGACAGAATTATGTAACTGCCATTTCACCATTCTAGTAACATATGCAGTACCTGCCATTTCTCCCCTCTTTAGAAGGTGCTTTATAATGGCTAAATCACTGGCATCAGGAGACCAGGGTTTTAACCTTGGTTCTGCCACTGCATGCCTGTATGATCCTAAACAATTTGTTTTCCCTTTCTGAGCCTCAGTTTATCTACAAACTACTTTGCAGAGTTATTAAATGCCATGCTAAGAGGTAAAGGCTTTATTCTTGATATATAATGCAAGATCACCACTGAAGATTTTTGAGTAGGAGAGTAACATCAGAACTGCATCTTAGAAAGAACATTGTGGTGACAGTTTAGATCAGGGGTCCCCAACCCTTGGGCCACAGAGTGATACCAAGTCCATGGCCTGTTAGGAACCAGGTGAGCGGCAGGCAAGCAAGCATTACCACCTGAGCTCTGCCTCCTGTCAGATCTGCCTCAGCATTAGATTCTCATAGGAGTGCGTACCCTATTGTGAATTACACATGCAAGGGATCTACGCTGCGCATTCCTTATGAGAATCTAACTAATACTTGATGATCTGAGGTGGAATGGTTTCATCCTGAAACCATCCCCCTCAACCTCTGTCCCGTGGAAATATTGTCTCCCACGAAACCAGTCCCTGATGCCAAAAACGTTGGCGACTGCTGGTTTAGATGATGACATGGAAAGATAAGATGTAAGGAAATGAACCAATAGACTAAGTAAAAAAAAAAAAAAAAAATTGTTGATGATCTGGAATGGGCACAGTGGCTCATGCCTATAATCCCAGCACTTTGGGAGACTGAGGTGGGTAGATCACTTGAGGTCAGGAGTTCGAGACCAGCCTGGCCAACATGGTGAAACCCCATCTCTACTAAAAATACAAAAACTAGCAGGGCATGGTGGAGGCTGAGGCAGGAGAATGGCTTAAACCCGGGAGGGAGAGGTTGCAGTGAGCCGAGATCAAGCCACTGCACCCCAGCCTGAATGACAGAGTAAGACTCTGTCTCAAAAAAAGAAAAAAAAAATGCTGATCATCTGAAATAGGGCACTGACTATGGAAATGGAGACAAAGGAATATCTCTGTCAATCATTGTTATGGTAGAGTTGACAGAACAGATTTGTGTAATGAGAGAAAGGGAAGAAACTGACGTTTTTTGCTTGAGTAAAGGAAAGGATGGTATAGTGTTAATGGAGATTGGGAATTAGGAGCTGAATCAGTTCTGAAGTGCCTGTGGCCTCCTGTCTCTTTCCCCCTGGCCCCCAAACAATCCTGTCAATTATAACTCTAAAATACTATTTTAATCATGACACTCCTCTACTTTACAAATCTTCAATGATTCTCCGTTTGACTTTCAAGTTTAAATTCCTCAGCCAGGCATGAAAGGTCCTTTGTGCTTTGGGACCAACATCATTTGTTCATTCATTCATTCATTCCTTCATTCCTTCATCATTTACGGAGAACCTCTATGTGTCAGGCTCTGTACTGTATACCAAACACAAACATAAAAGACCTTGTGCCTGTTTCTGACGGGCTCATATTCAACCACTCTAGCATTACTCCCTGTCATTTTCTTCCCATCCTTTTCTCCCTTTCATACCATGCTACAACACACTGGTTAGCCACCATTTCATGACTTATGGGCACCTGCTGGTCTCTCAGCCTTCACCAACCATTCCCTTAACTATCTTCCAGTTGAGATTCTATACCTTTCTTGACTCTCCAGAGTAGGTTAAACAAAACAGATAGCAGAGTTAGTCTTGAACTGAGGAAGCATGTCATTTGCCTTTCTCATACCACTCAGCCATTCATTTCCGAAATAGTTATCAAGCAACTATGTGTACCATTCACTATATTAGGCACTGGGGATGTACAATGGTTCTTGTCCTCATGGAGCTTACATTGTACTAGAAACTATTAATAATTATAACTGCCATTTATTGAATGTAACTCTACTAAATTGGGTGAAGACATTTTGAGATAGAAGTATATAAAAGATGAGACAAGGTTGAGAGTAAAGTTGTAGAAATAGGGCTAGTGTCTTAAGATGCATGAAGTTTCCTCAATAAATCTCTAAATCATGCTTGATCAATAAACATCATCAACAACAACAGATCTTTAGAGAATACTACTACCATGTGTAGATTAATCAGCTTGGCTCATGCTCACAAGTAAGTAAGGCGTGGCTCCTGTAGCCCTTTACATTCTTTTACTTGTCTGACTGTGGATCTTGGAAAAACCCTAGCAGATGTCTCTCATTCATATTGCAGGTTACAGAATGTGCTTTCCTTCTGTCTCTAACAGAAATGAGCCCGCAATGGAATCATTCCAATTACTTATGCCCTTGATTATTCACTTTAGAGGGTGAAGCAGAGCAATGGTTCCCCAACCTGGTTGCACATAAAAATCCCCTAGAGACTTTTCTAAAAGCACCAGCTCCTAGGTCCTACTCTACCCTTGCTGAATTGGAATATCTTGGGGTGAGACCCAGGAATACATAGTTTGGACAAGGCCCCTAGTAATATTAATGCACTGCCAGGTTTGGAAACCAGAAAACCAAAACAATGCTTCCCCAAAATTTCATTCTGAAAGACCAGTAAAATTTCTCTAAAGTTTCTCCAGAAACTTTGGGGACCAACGTAATGCCAACTTTCTGTCATGTAAAGACATGCTTCTTCACTATGATGTTATTACTGAAATGATATTTTAACATCAAAATCTAGAAAGTGTGGAAAGAACAGCCTTTTACTCAGAAAAGGCTTTCTCAAGATATGTCAGTTGATAACAATTTTTCTCGTGGGTGTCAGCATACTGATTAAAATGTCCCAGACTGTCATGGGTATGCAGATTAGTGCTTGGGATTCCATGGACCAGATGACCTCTGAAAGTCCTTTCTATCCCTGAAGTTCTCTATCTTAGGCAAAAGGCGCATCTTTGCTTTGGGCCTCTCCTATTCTCCAATAGGATTTTCTGGCTGGAATGGAATTCACTAGATCATTCACATCATTTTCCTGCCCTGTCCCTAAATCATTCTAACTACTTGAGAAGGGATGATGAGAGCATTCTCAAGAAGGTGAGTACATAATCTTTCTATCCTTTACTCCTTTTATTGATTCATCTTTATAAGGGTAACTTAAGAGTTCTGATGACACAGCATCACCTTGGATTCAAGAGCCAAGTGGGATGGACTGTGAGAAGGAGCCAGGATGCTCTGATAGTGGCAAAAGAAGTCCAAAGACAGAGAAGGCTTTGGTTTTGTTACCTGTCATCAGGAAGAGTACTGATAGGAACCCACGTTACTGGGAAATGGATTCGAACGTCAACACCTTTAGATGGCCAAAGTGGAAGCATGGAGGGTAAAGGATATTGGACATAGCCCGATTTCAGCTTGAGCCAAAAGCCTATTCATAATAATGGGTACATTAAAAACAAATCAATTGGCTATGTGCATGGAGCCTGCTTCCTGAATGCCAAGGAAGCAGTCTGCTTAATAGTTTGTCTATTATTAGAGCAGGCATAGAGGGGGAAAGATGACGGAAGCAGCAGGAGCATTATGGAAAAGAAAGAGATAGAAAATACTTAACCCTCTGAGGGTAGTATAGAACAGCAGAGCTTGAAGTGAGAGAAAATGTGTAATGTATTGGTTTCTTGACCCTATCCAAGGGAGAAATTTAATGAATTTTATTTTAGCCTTTTATTAATTCATTTCAAAAAATAATTTCAGCCGGGTGTGGTGGCTCAGGCCTGTAATCCCAGCACTTTGGGAGGCTGAGGCGGGCAGATCACGAGGTCAGGAGATCGAGATCATCCTGGGTAACACAGTGAAACCACATCTCTACTAAAAAATTACAAAAATTTAGCTGGGCGTGGTGGTGGGCGCCTGTAGTCACAGCCACTCGGGAGGCTGAGGCAGGAGAATGGCGTGAACCCAGGAGGCAGAGCTTGCAGTGAGCCGAGATCATGCCACTGCACCTCCAGCCTGGGTGGCAGAGTGAGACTCCGTCTCAAAAAAATAAAAATAAAAATAAATAAAAAACAAAAAATCATTTAAGAGATATTTATTGAAAGCTGATTATGTGCTAAATATTGTGCTAAGAATTTCCCCATTCTGAAAAATGGAACCCTTGTAGGACTGGAACAGAGGTGTCTTGGGTACATGGTTACGATGCAGTATAAAGATGGGCTTTGCCCTTACTACATCTCAATCTCTTCTGATAGACTGACCTTGGGCATAGAATCAGCATTATTTGCTTTTGTATCCTTAGCATTTAACACGATGCCTTATACAAAGAAGGTGCTCAATATGTAGATAAATAAATCGATGTCGCTACTTGATGTAATAAAGCCCTGGTTTCTTCATGGAGAAACGATAGAGATGAGGCCTATCTTTCAGGTTTGTTGTGAGGATTAGAAGTAAAGTATGGAAAGCACCTAGTACAGCACCCATCATGTAGTAGATGCTCAATAAATGTTAGCAATAAGATAGTTTGAAGATAGCTTTTATTGAAAAGAGAAAAGAAAACCTGGTATGTTCTTTGGCATTGGTCCAATTCCAAAATCTAAAATAGTGCATCAGAGCTGGAAGGGACCTTCTACAAAGTCCAAACTCCTCATTTTACAGATGGGAAAACTGAAGCCTAAAGAGGGAAAAGGATTTACTTAACGCTACATCTAAATTATCTGTGCTTTTCCTTGTAATTACCTCAAATCATTGTGGAAAGTGATACAACATACAGACATGTATATGAGCTAGGGACATCATTTTATAAATGAGGAAATTGACAAGGAAAAAAGTTAAATAATTTGCCCAAGGACCTACGATTCACACTATAGCAGCCTGGCTTCAGAGTTTGTGATTTTAACCATCATACTTCTCTATTACAGCACTTCTACAATTATATTAAAATGCCCCTTTTGACATGTCTCCCCACTAGAACTTAAGCTCCTTGAGGGCAGAAACTGTGTGATTTCCACTGTGGATAGTTATTTATTTATTTAACAAATATGTATTCGGCAACTATTATACACCAGGACTTGCTAGCCCCAGAGAGCAGGCCTTATCTTTGAAGCCAGGTTATCTAGCTCTGTAATGCTATTAGTGTTCATTTGCCTTCTGTTATCGCCTTCTCTTTACTAATGTCTTATTTAGTGTTTCAGCTTAGTCTTTTTTTTTTTTTTTTTTTTTTTCCTGAGACAGAGTTTTGCTCTGTCTCCCAGGCTGGAGTGCAGTGATGCAATCTCGGCTCACTGCAAACTCCACGTCCCAGGTTCACACCATTCTCCTGCTTCCGCCTCCTGAGTGGCTGGGACTACAGGCGACCACCACCACGCCCAGCTAATTTTTTGTATTTTTAGTAGAGATGGGGTTTCACCATGTTAGCCAGGATGGTCTCAATCTCCTGACCTCGTGATCCGCCCGCCTCAGCCTCCCAAAGTGCTGGGATTACAGGCGTGAGCCACTGTGCCCGGCCTCAGCTTAGTCTTACCTGTTCTAAGGAGCACGAGGTTCTGTGCCCATGCCTGGGCCAGGCAGTTAAAGGAGAATAGCCAGTGAAAAACTTCATGGGGAAAGTGAAGTGCCAGAGATATGATAAAATCTGGAGTCCCTCACCATCTGGAGAGGTTTCTTTTAGTAAAAGCTTTGGGGTATTGCATTTGGCAGGATTTTTTTTTTTTTTTTTCAATTTAGGAAGTATCCTAGCCTTACAATACCCTTTTGCCTATCTCCCACTCATTTGGCCTTCTAAGAAGTCACAGTCTAAATAAAAAGATCAGTCATTATATACATCCAGAAAGATAACTCCCTTGGTACCAGGTCTTCGGTAGACACTAACTGCTAAACAGGCCATAGGAGGGAACGATGAGGGGAGACCTGGGGATGGGGCACGGTGGGGCTCAGGATAGCTGAGGAAAGGCTAGTAGTGTATGTACTTTGTGTGCCTGCATTCTCAGATCCTGGCCCACCTCTTTAAGGGTGACTTCTCTGGCTCTAAGACAGCCACAGACCTAGGGCCTGAGGAACCCCAAGACCCTTGCACAGTAAGTTTCTAGACAGCAAGAGCTAGAAGAATGAAACATTGCTGGGCCTTAAATCTAGAATCAGGTATCAGTAGCTGAGCTGGAGTAGCGTAACTAGTATGCTCTGTCCCAAGGGCCATGTTTCAAGTCCAACTTGCTGATCCTGCAGATGAGGAAAGCCAGTTAAAGGGCAAGAAAAATCATTCAAATGGATCGGGGCAAGGGGGCAAGGGGCAGCGGCAAGAGAGTTGCGTGGAGCGGAGGGACAAGGAGGAGGTAATTTATTTTTCTGCTTCGGTATATATTTACAAAGTTCCTTCTGTGCCTAATTAAACTTAGTTTTTCCAGGGCCTCTTTTTGGATGGAGGAGGGGACAAAGGAAGAAGAGTACATTTTGTTGAAACCTAGAGATGTTAATTGACTCACCCAAGGACATACTGTGAATGGGACCAGAACCTTTGTCTCCTTAGCTCCTAACTGCCTACATTTCTCCATGCCATACTACCTCCTATTATGTCATACACAGCTAAAAATCTAAGATGATTTTTCACTGTTGAAAGGGTAAAGTCCGAACTCTTGTGCCACCTTGGGACCCTAATTATCCTGACACTGTTAAACTCTCCAATTGGTTCCTAGACTACCTCCCACAATGAGATTTAAGCCCAAGTCTCCCAGAGCTCTCTCCCACGTCACTGTCCCCAAGTCTACTTGGTCTTCTTTTTCTTAACTGCTCCTTCTGCCTCTGCAACGAATTAAAAGAAATTTACAGTGATCACTCATATACTCACCACTGGATTCTACCATTAACAATTTCCTGGCTGGGCACGGTGGCTTATGCCTGTAATCCCAG
Organism: Piliocolobus tephrosceles; assembly: GCF_002776525.5. Lineage (NCBI taxonomy): Eukaryota > Metazoa > Chordata > Mammalia > Primates > Cercopithecidae > Piliocolobus > Piliocolobus tephrosceles. Next base: position 79,218,997 of record NC_045445.1, read on the forward strand.
CACTGTGGGAGGCCGAAGTGGGCAGATCATCTGAGGTCAGGCATTCGAGACCGGCCTGGCCAAGATGGTGAAACCCCTTCTCTACTAAAAAATACAAAAATTAGCAGGGCATGGTTGCACATGCCTGTAATCCCAGCTACTTGGGAGGCTGAGGCAGGAGAATTGCTTGAACCTAGGAGGCAGAGGTTGCAATGAGCCGAGATTGTGTCATTGCACTCCAGCCTGGGTGACGGAGCAAGACTCCTTCTCAATTAAAAAAAAAAAAAAATTCCCATATTTGCTTCATCACATATCTGTCCATCTATCCACCTTTCCATTGATCCAGCCACTTATTTTTTATACATTTCAAAGTAAGTTGAAGATATCAGCACACATCCCTCCCCCAATACTTATGTATTTTTTTTTACTGTGAATATATATTTTATTTAATCATTTTTTGTTTACAATTGAAACTCTGGGAATTCAAAATTAACATCCTTGCCCATGAGCTTCTTATAGACACCAGAAAAGGTTTCAGCCTTGTGTTCCACATTGTTCTGCTGTGCTTTGTCCCAGTGAACCTTTATGAGGTGGCTGCCATCCAGTTTCACGCGGATTCTCTTGCCCACAATTTCGCTTGGGAAGACCAAGTCCTCAAGGATGGCATCATGCACAGCTGTCAGAGTACAGCTCCTGGGATGCTTTTGCTTATTTTTTTGTACAGCTTTTTTGAGTTGGCTTAGACAGAATTTTCCTCTAAGCGATAAAGAAAATATGCTTCCCATTGAACTTTTTCTTCAATTCGTGTACTAGCCAGACTTGGATTTTCTGGAAAGATTTCAGCTGAGGAACGGGAACAAAGATTATGATAGCTTTCCAACCAACACAAACTTCAATTTCCTTGACTGCAGTAATATTCAGCTCCCTTAGCTGAGCCTTGAGGTCCAAGTTCATCTCCAGCTCCAGAAGAGCCTGGGAGATGCCAGATTCCAACTCGTCCGGCTTCTCGCCATTGGGCTTCACGATCTTGGCCCTTGAACTGAACATAGTCTTCTCCTTGCTGAGCGCTGGCTTCGGAAGAGTGTATGTATATTGTTAACTAGAGTTCCATTTTTTGCAATTGTTTTCTTTTGAGCTAAAATTTACATACACTGAAATACCGTTTTTTTTTTTTTTTTGAGACCGAGTTTTGCTCTGTTGCCCAGGCTGGAGTGCAGTGGCACTATCTCTGCTCACTGCAACCTCCACCTTCCGGTTTCAAGCAATTCTCCTGCCTCAACCTCCTGAGTAGCTGGGATTACAGGTGCACACTGCCACGCCTGGCTAACTTTTGTATTTTCAGTAGAGATGGGGTTTTGCCATGTTGGCCAGGCTGGTCTGGAACTGCTGACCTCAGGTGATCTGCCTGCCTTGGCCTCCCAAAGTGCTGAGTTTACAGGCATAAGCCACCGCGTCTGGCCTGAAATACACAATCTTAAGGGAATATTTGCTGAATTTTGACAAATGCATACACCTGTATAACCCAAACCCCTGTCAAGGTATTAAACATTACCATCATCCTCAGAAACTTCTCTCATGCCCCTTCTCAGTCAAATTCACCCTCACCTCACCCTACAGAGAGAACCACTATGGATTAGTTGTGTGTGTTCCATATAAATGGAATTATACAGTAAGTAGGTAGCATTTTGAGTCTGAGATCCTTCACAGCATAATGTTTTTGAGGTTCATCCATGTTGTGTTGAATACAATTCCATTGTATTTGTTTATCCATTCACCAGTTGATGGACGTTTGGGTTGTTTCTAGTTTGGGCCTATTAAAAATAAAGCTGCTAAGAACATTTATATGCAAGTCTTTTAATGGACATATTTTCATTTCTTTTGGGTAAATACCCAAAACTGGAACCATCAGGTCATAGGTTAAGGTGTATGTTTAACTATGTAAGAAACTGCCAGAACTGATTAAAAAGATGTTCCACTTCACACTCCCACCAGCAATACATAGGTGTTCTAGTTACTCCACATCCTCACTAATGCATAGTATTTTCATTTTTTTTTTTTTTTTTTTTTTTTTTTTGAGACGGAGTCTCGCTCTATCGCCCAGGCTGGAGTGCGGTGGCATGATCTCCACTCACTGCAAGCTCCGCCTCCCGGGTTCACGCCATTCTCCTGCCTCAGCCTCCCGTGTAGCTGGGACTACAGGCGCCTGCCACCGCACCCGGCTAATTTTTGTATTTTTAGTAGAGACAGGGTTTCACCGTGTTAGTCAGGATGGTCTCGATCTCCTGACCTCGTGATCTGCCCGTCTCGGCCTCCCAAAGTGCTGGGATTACAGGCGTGAGCCACCGCGCCCGGCCAGTATTTTCATTTTTAAAACTAAATGTAGTCATTCTAGTGGGGTGTAGTGATTCTAACTTGCAGTTCCCTGAAGACTTATAATGTTAAGTATTTTTTTTCATATCCTTATTGGCCATTCATACATCTTTTTTGAAGCATCTGTTCAAATATTTTGTGCATTTTAAAACTGGGTTGTTTGTTTTATATTATTGAGTTGTACATATACTTGATACCATTCCTTTGTCAGATATATTTTACAAAAATTTTCTCTCGGTCTATTGTTTGTCTATTTTAGAAGAAATATATTTAATATTAAAATACAAGGGCTGGGTGTGGTGGCTCACACCTGTAATCCCAGCACTTTGGGAGGCTGAGGCGGGCAGATCACCTGAGGTCAGGAGTTTGAGACCAGCCTGAGCAACATGGGGAAACCCCGTCTCTACTGAAAATACAAAAATTAGCTGGGCATGATGGCAGGCGCCTGTAATCCCAGCTACTCGGGAATCTGAGGCAGGAGAATTGCTTGAACCTGGGAGGCAGAGCTTGCGGTGAGCAGAGAGTGTACCAGTGCACTCCAGCCTGGGCAACAGAGCAAGACTCTGTCTCAAAAAAAATAAAATACAGGATAGAAAGTGACATAGACCACACAAATACATAAGCAAAATTATATGAGGAGACAATACAGTGTTTACAAACCATATATCAGACAAATAATTTGTATATAAAGAACTCTCAAACTCAATAGTAATTTTCTTGACAATGTCTTCTGATGAGCAGACATTTTAAATTTTAAAGAAGTCTAATTTTGTCTTTTAATTTTTCTTGTTTGGGTGTGACTTGTTTAAGAAATCTTTGGCCAGGTGTGGTGGTTCACACCTGTAATCCCAGAAATTTGGGAGGCCAAGGAGGGAGGATCACCTGAGCCCAGGAGTTTGAGACCAGCCTGGGCAGCATAGCAAGACTGTCTCTACTAAACATAAAATAACATAAAATAAAATAAAATAAAGAAATCTGCCTATTCCCAAGTCATATGCTCCTATGTTTTCCTCTCAAAGCTTTATGACTTCAGATTTTATGTCTGGGCTTTTATGTTTGGGCTTATGTTCCATCTCAAATTAATTTTCCTATATGGTTTAAGGTAACAGTTGAGGTTCATTTTGTTCATATGGATAGCCTGTTATTCTTGTACCATTTGCTGAAAAGACTTACATTTCCCCATTTGATTGTTTTCGTTCCTTACTTTTTTATTTCTAGCTCTTTTATTTAGAAAAGTGGATATGTAAGCTCACTCAATTTTCACAAACAGAACACTCCCCTTTAATCAATCCCTATATCCCAGCAAACATATCAAGAAATGTAGCATTACCAGCATCCTAGAAGCCGCCTTCCTGCCTACTTACAGTTACAACCGCTTCTGTTGCAACAGTAACCACCCTCCTTATACTAATAGCATAGATTAGTTGTATCAGTTTTTATGCTTTATATAAATGGAATCATACATTGTGTAATCTTTTGTGTCTGGCTTCTTTCCCTCAATATTAAGTTTATGAGAGTAATCCGGCCGGGCGCGGTGGCTCAAGCCTGTAATCCCAGCACTTTGGGAGGCCGAGACGGGCGGATCACGAGGTCAGGAGATCGAGACCCTCCTGGCTAACACGGTGAAACCCCGTCTCTACTAAAAATACAAAAAATTAGCCGGGCGAGGTGGTGGGCGCCTGTGGTCCCAGCCACTCGGGAGGCTGAGGCAGGAGAATGGCGTGAACCCAGGAGGCAGAGGTTGCGGTGAGCTGAGATCCGGCCACTGCACTCTAGCCTGGGCGACAGAGCAAGACTCCGTCCCAAAAAAAAAAAAAAAAAAAGAGAGTAATCCATGTTGTGTCTAGCAGTAGTTCATACATTTTGATTGCTGCATATTTTTCATTGAAGGAATGTACTACATGGACATGGACATTTGTGCTGTTTCCAGTGTTTGACTGTAATGAATGGTGCAGCTATAAACACGTCTTTTGTTGTACATATGTATGCATTTGTACAACAATGCATGTATGTTGTACACATGTATGCATAAATATACATATGGATGTATATTTAGGAGTAGAACAACTAAGTCATAAGGCATGCATATCTGCATTTTAGTAGATGTTGACAGTTTTCTAAAGTGATTAGTTCAATATGCACCCTCACTAGTAGTTGCTCCGCATCCTTGGTAATACTTGGTATTGTCTTTTTCATTTTATCTATGCTGGTAGCAAATGACAGTGTGGCATTTCCCTGATTAAAAGGTTGAGTATCTTTTCATGTATTTATCAAACATTTAGTTATCCTCTTGGAATTGTCATTTTTTTACTTTTTTTACGATTCTGGTAGGTGATTCACCTCCCTTTTTATTTACTAAAAATCTATTCTACTTTCAAGGTCCTACACAAATGTCACCTTATCATTGAAGCTTTCTCCATATCCTAGGCCATATAAGTATCTCCTCAGAGCTCACATAAGCACTTCTCACTAATTGTAATATTTCACTTACTAGGCATCTATTTTCTTTTTTTTTTTTTTTTGAGACGGAGTCTCGCTCTGTCTCCCAGGCTGGACTGCAGTGGCCGGATCTCAGCTCACTGCAAGCTCCGCCTCCCGGGTTTACACCATTCTCCTGCCTCAGCCTCCCAAATAGCTGGGACTACAGGCGCCCACCACCTCGCCTGGCTAATTTTTTTGTATTTTTTAGTAGAGACGGGGTTTCACCGCGTTAGCCAGGATGGTCTCGATCTCCTGACCTCGTGATCCGCCCGTCTCGGCCTCCCAAAGTGCTGGGATTACAGGCTTGAGCCACCGCGCCCGGCCTAGGCATCTATTTTCACCCATTACTGGGTTAGAATATTTGTTAGAGCAACCCCCACTTTGTGTCATGGGGCCGATCTCTTTGTAATTATTTCTTTCTGGTATGGGAGCGCTTTAAGGGCTGAAACTCGACCTTGTTTAATTCTGTATACCTTTTCTATTCATTATCCCCACATTTACAGAGTGATAAGCGCATAGTAGGTACTCAAGAAACATTTGTTGTATGAAGGCCAGGCGTGGTGGTTCATGCCTGTAATCCCAGCTACTAGGGAGGCTAAGGCAGGAGAATCACTTGAACCCAGGAGGCGGAGGTTGTGGTAAGCCGAGATCACGCCATTGCACTCCAGCCTGGGCAACAAAAGTGAAACTCCATCTCAAAAAAAAAAAGAAAGAAAGAAAGAAAGAAATTTGTTGAATGAAATGCTTGTTGTTGAATACATGCCATACATTATTTTGGATCTGCAAAGGGCCTCAGCAAATTGTTCATATTGTCAAATTAATGCTGAAACAGATTTTGTGCAAAAGGAAAAAATCAAATCACTGAAGGCTTTTCTATAGCCCTGAGGCTCTGAACTGGACATTAGACTGTTTCTTAGGCTGGAGGGACAGGGACTGTTTTTCTTAGGCCCCTGCCATGCTTTTAGAATGTCAGCTCCATGAGGGCAGGGATTTTTATCCCCAGTATCTATAAGAGTGCCTAACACCTAGTAGATGTTTAATAATTGGTTTATTAAGTGAATAAGAAAGTTGACAAAGTGGCCCAAGCCTCCACCATGGATCTTATTTTTACCCTGTATTTAAAATGCTGCATTAATGGCTTCTTCCTCAAGTTATTCTCTTTCAAAATACCACTCTTCACATGTGGGTCACTCGCTCAGTCTTTCACATGTGCATTGTGATTGTTTCTTCACAAAGCAATTTCATATCCAGTATCCTTTGGATCTGTATAGCAATTTTCTGAGGTAAGCAGGTCAGGGATTACCATGCCTATTCACAGAGGGGAAATTGAGGCTCAGAGAGGTGAGATTATTTTGTTCTACATTACTTGGCTAGTAGGTGAAAAAGCTAATACTTGAACCCAGGTTTTCTTATCTCCATCCAGAACTTTTTCTGCCACAAATGAATTTTTCAGATTGTTTAGGGTAGGGGGTACTTGAGGACTTCATGGATGGGGACGGAGTGGGAAGGAACAAGGGAGAAAAATACAAATTGGTAGAAGGATGTTAAAGGGAGAGGTAGGGACAGTTGAAGATTAATCTTGTGCTGATGTGGCTTGTCTGCCTCTTCCCCTGTTCATTGCCTCATGAGTACCAGTTTTGTCATGGGGGCAAAGACAAACCTGTTATCTCAATCAGTAAAACTCCCTCTGGGAGAACACTTGCCAGGCTGGGAGGGGTCAAATCCAGCGGGTACTTGGGAAAGAAACAGTATTTCCAGCCCTCTTTGCATTAGAAGATTTAACTTTAGGGGCTTCTGGGTTTTTGTTTCGTAGGTGTGGGGCAGAGATGGTGGTAACAATAGCCCTCAGGGCCCTACTAGAAGCAACCAACTAGCAACAAAGTTCATGTGTCCAGATACCTGGGGAAGCACCACATGTATGAAGCGGGTGGCAATGGGTCTCCTGTTCCTCACCCAACTAGGGGAAGTGAAATAGAGCTACCACAATCAGACAACACTGTCCGGGCATGGTGGCTCACGCCTGTAATCCCAGCACTTTGGGAGGCCAAGGCGGGCAGATCACTCGGGGTCAGGAGTTTGATACCAGCCTGGCCAACATGGTGAAACCCCATCTCTACTAAAGTAAAAAAATTAGCTGGGTCTGGTGGTGTGCGCCTGTAATCCCAGCTATTTGGGAGGCAGAGGCAAGAGAATCACTTGAACCCAGGAGGCAGAGGTTGCAATGAGCTGAGATCACACCACTGCACTCCAGCCTGGGCAACAGAGTGAGATCCTATCTCAAAAAAAAAAAAAAAAAAGAATCAGACAACACTAAGTGGTTACAAACCTATTTCCAACACTTTCTATTTGAAGTGCTTCATAAACAAGTCTGGGAAGAGGAGGTCGGGAGGAACCACAGCCCAAAGCTCAGTACTGTTGGGGTTAAGTTTCTGGCCATATTCAATTTGCCCATTCCCCTTTGCAGGGTGGGTTCTGTGTTTGCATATGAGATGATGGACCAGGATGGGGGCATTGGTGACAATTGTCAGTGGTTAAAAAAAATAAAGCAAAGGACTTCATGGCCACGACCTCTGGCTGGCAGTGGGTTGCCACCCCCAGACTCTGAAGGGTATTTAACACCTATCAGTTCCCATACTTGAGAGAAGAGAAAATTGAGCCTTTGGACTAGGGCTGCTGAACTTGTGTAGGGTAGGGCTTATGCCTACTGTCCTTCCCTCCTCCACTACAAGCTAATCAGCTATTTGCTGAGCTGTTTTACCACTGGATTGTGAGCTCCTTTCTGTGTGCCCAGGCACATGATGGGTGCTCTAATAAGTTCATGTTGAGTGTATAAGCAAATGAGCCTAGGCTTTGAAAGATGGAGCCTTATAAGTACTTTGATCCAAAGAGACATGGGAAATCATTCTACCCCACACCTTACCTTGGCCCTCCTAAGCTACAGCTTCTGTACCAGCTCCAATTCACTAAGCAAATAGCAAATAGTTCTTTTCTCCCTCCCCTCCCTTCCTTTCTTCTTTCCTTCCTTCCAATTGTAGTCTGGCTGGTGAAGGAGCTTCCTAAGGCCCTTAGAATTTAATACAGTGAAAGGATTAAAGAGCTAGGAGTCAGTAGACTTGGATTTAAATCCCAGTACTGCCACTGTCATTGACTGAGTGAACTTGAGTGAGTCCCTTACTCTTTCTGGATCTCTTGGTGTCTTCACCTGAAAATACAGTGAACTCGGTTAAGTACTTTTCCAACTGTGCTCTTTGGTACCATACAGTATCATTTCTCAAAGTGTGACACAAGGACATGAGACAACTTTAGGTGTTGCCAGAAGCAAATTTTAAATTACAATAGCTGTGGATATATTTTTAATATGAATTAGAATAAAAAAAAACCAAAAACATTAAATCTGTGATGTTACATAGGATGAGGCTGAATTTATTTAAGAAAAAAATGAGTCATTTTAAAGAAACATATTAAATATGAACACTGAAGGAACCAAAAATATTTTACCCCAAAATATATTTCTTTGACACATTTTGAGATGGCCGTCAGGGGACCAGCAAATAGAAGTAGCCCCGCAAAGCTGTCCTTTGTGGGGGAGATTTGCACTTGTAGAGAACCTACATTGATGCAGCCAGGCCTTCCCTTGTCCAGATCTAGGAAAGACTGAGAGTCTGACACCTTAAAGATCCGAAAGAAACATTTACCATCTATTCTCTCTGAAGGTTGCTACCTGTTAGGTTTCATCTACATAATGAGAACACTTTTGCTAGACAGGCTTCCTCTTCTCTCCCTCCAATAACTTGTTTCGCCATTATAAACTGATTTACCACCATTACTTCTTTTGGCCATTCTCTGGGCCCCATTCTTTCTGTAACCTCAAGATGGTATACAAACTTCTGCACCCCGGTGGGGGAGTTGGGCAATCACTCTGTGATGCTCCCTGTGTACACGTTAGTAAATCATATGTCTTTTCTCCTATTAACCTACCTTTTTTCAGTTGATTTTTCTGCGAGCCTTCAGAAGGCAAAGGGGAAGTTTTCCCTTGGCCCCTACAACATGCTGGCTGGTAGATATAGATATAAAAATCATATGGGAGCTCTGGGCAGAACTGAAAGTTAGGCAACACTGCTTTGGAATTCTGAAACATCCCTTCAGAGCAGGGTTGAGCCCAGGGCCTCCCAATGCCACAAATTAAACTTTTTTTTTCTTTTTTTGAGATGGAGTCTCACTCTGTCATCCAGGCTGGAGTGCAGTGGTGAGATCTTGGCTCACCGCAAACTCCGCTTCCCAGGTTCAAGCGATCCTCCTGCCGCCGCCTACCAAGTAGCTGGGATTACAAGTGTGGGGCCATCACGCACTTTTAATTTGAAGAAAGAAATCTGTGGCTTAAAAAACATTTGCAGCAGGCGTGGTGGCTCATGCCTATAATCCCAGCACTTTGGGATGTCGAGACAGGAGGATCTCATGAGCCCTGGAGGTCGAGGCTGCAGTGAGCCGAGATCATGCCATTGCACTCCAGCCTGGGTGACACAGCGAGACCCCATCACACGCACACACACACACACACACACAAATCCCCTGAAACAAAAAGAAACCCCAAAACCTTGGCCCAGGAAATCCTGAAGGCCCCTCCAGTGCTGACATTCTAAGACTCTAAATCACCACAGCACGTCTTGGGTGTTCTACTGGCCTGAGGGGTAACTTGATGACTCTAAGTCAAGTGATTTGGAAAGCTGCTCACTTTCCTGCAGTCCACTACAGGCTCCAGGCAAATTTATGGGGAGAAATTAGGAAGCTGCCCTTCAAAGTTACTCTTAAGGGTGTGGGTAGGGGTAATAGTCTCCAGAGTCCAGCTGCCCCCTAGTGGCCAAAGGCATCAAGGGGTATGGATAGAGTGTTCCTTTGGGTCTAGATTGGTATCCATTTAGGGCAACCTATTCCAGAGCATGGTTTTTCTCAACCAGCCTCAGAGACTGTGAGTTTGTGGGTCGGGGGAAAGGAGGATGAACCTAAAAACCCTCCATGGTTCTGGCCATTATACCTGACCAGGCTATATTCCTTCTTCAACCCAAAAGCAGAATGATAGAAAAAGGCTCAGTAAATTTTGGGCATAACCCCAAATTCAGATCAGTTTGCTTAACTCCCAAGTCCTCTCAAGAAGGGGCTATTGGTGGCTCATCAGGTTCATTTTCCCATCCTGACCTGTAGTCTCAGAAGCAGATTTCCAAACAAATAACCACTTGCTAGTTCAACAGCACCAAGAGGGGTCTGGGAAGGTTTTAACACCTCTCATAATTTACATTAGTACTTACATATCCATGATATCGACAGTTGGTGTTTTCTCAAATTTATGTAATGTGCTTTTGCAAACATATCTTGAAAAATCATTCCCTAGTCCCTTCTTCCAACCAGTACCCCCTGCCACCCTTAAAAACTGTCTCTTTGGAAATTCTGAAGCCATTTCAGGCTTCATGTAGCACTCATAACTCTTTGCTTTGGCTAGCAAGGTGTTTTCAAGATTAGGGTATATCAGCCACCAACAATAATAAAGTAGGAAACTCCAGGTCTACGTACCTCCTAAAAAGAAACTAATGAGCTAGAAAAACTAGCAGAATCAGCTTTTGAAGGAAGCTGGAATCTAGTCAAAAACTTAGAACAAGGGGAATACTTGGTGAAGAAAAATGTTGCCTTGTGGTAAGAGAGTGTTGCATTTTAAATCACACACTTATCATTCCCGGTGCCCCAGATCAGCAGTGGCTGTGAGGACAGTAGATGGCACTCCTGGTGCAAGTTGCTAGTGCCAGAGGGAGCAATATGAACCTTACTTTCAAAGAATTGTGGTATGGGCCTCCACCTGCCTGGAGGCTCCCTCAAAAACTGGTAGGAAGGTTTTCCTTAGTTTCACCTGACTCAAGAGTGTTTGCAGGGCTCCAGTGGCTTCCAGGGAGGCTGTTACTGAAAGTATTTAAAGGCACAGGTATTGGCTACAGCAGCCTGGGGTGAGGGATAACACTTGAGACAAATGATACACAGACCTAGAAGCCTGGGAAAGAAGAGATTGGGACAGAAGATGTGTATGGGAAGAAGAAATTTTAAATGCTCCTGTGTACACCAGGGAATCAATAAAGCCACATGCACTCCCAGGGGAGGACACATGCTTGGAAAGACGGGAGAAGAACCTAAGCTTTCACCTCAGGCAGGCCTTCAGGCTCCACATATGTAGGAAGGGAAAGCTGAGGCAGAGTTAGGGCCAATATGTAGAGATTGGGATAGTACTCTTCCTTTTCTTGTTTTTTTGGTTTTTCTTTTTAAATTTTTATTTCAATAGTTTTGGGGCAACGGGTAGTTTTTGGTTACATGGAGAAGTTCCTTAGTGGTGATTTCTGAGATTTTTGTGCACCCATTACCCAAGCAGTGTACACTGTTTACAATGTGTGTAGTCTTTTATCCTTCACCCGACCTCCACCATTCCCCTAGTCCCCAAAGTCCATTATATCATTCTTATGCCTTTGCATCCTCATAGTTTAGTGAGAACATACAATATTTGGTTTTCCATTCCTGAGTTACTTCATTTAAAATAATGGTCTCCAACTCCATCCATGTTGCTGTAAATGGCATTATTTCATTTCTTTTTATAGCTAAGTAATATTCCATGGTGTATATATACCACATTTTCTTTATCAACTTGTTAGTTGATGAGCATTTAGGTTGGTTCCATATTTTTGCAACAGCAAATTGTGCTGCTATAAACATGTGTGTTCAAGTGTCTTTTCCATATAATGACTTCATTTCCTCTGGATAGATACCCAGTAATGGGATTGATGGATCAAATGGTAGTTCTGCTTTTAGCTCTTTAAGGAATCTCTGCACTGTTTTTCATAGTGGTTGTACTAGTTTACATTCCCACCAGCATTGTGAAAGTGTTCCCTTTTCACTACATCCACACCAACATCTATTTATTTTATTTTTAAATTATGACCATTCTTGCAGGAGTAAGGTGATATCACATTGTGGTTTTAATTTGTATTTCTCTGGTAGTGATGTTGAACATTTTTCATATGTTTGTTGGCCATTTGCATATTTTCTGTTGAGAATTGTCTATTCATGTCCTTTGCCCACTTTTTGATGGGGTTATTTGTTTTTTTCTTGCTGATTTGTTTGAGTTCCTTGTAGATTCTGGATGTTAATCTTTTGTCAGATACATAGTTTGCGAATATTTTCTCCTACTCTATGGGTTGTCTGTTTACTGATAATTTCTTTTGCTGTGCAGAAGCTTTTTAGTTTAATTAGATTACATTTATTTATCTTTGTTTTTGTTACATTTGCTATTGGGTTCTTGGTCATGAATTCTTTGCCTAAGCCAATGTCTAGAAGAGTTTTTCTGATGTTATCTTCTAGAATTTTTATGGTTTTAGGTCTTAGATTTAAGTCTTCGATCCACCTTGAGTTGATTTTTGTATAAGGTGAGAGATGAGGACCCAGTTTCATTCTTCTACATGTGGCTTGCCAATTATACCAGAACCATTTGTTGAATAGAATTGTTTTTCTTTTCTTTTCTTTTCTTTTCTTTTTTTTTTTTTTTTCATTTCTTAGCCTAGGCATTTAAGGGAACTCTGTCAAAACACCAGCCAAACAGTAGGCTAATAGAACAAAGAACTCAGTGGTCACATACAACAAAAAATACTAAAGTAGTTTGGGAAAGTCACTAAAGAAGCATACAATGACAGCCCACAATAGCCAACAGAGACAAACCTTGGAGAGGGATAAGAATCTGGTTTCCAGAGTTGTCATTTTATAATACCCAAAAAGTCCAGTTTTCAAAAAAAAAAAAAAATGAAGTATGCAAAGAAACAAAAAAGAAATTAATAGAAAATGTCCATGAAGAAGCATACACATTGGACTTACTAGACAAAGACTTTATTTTTTTTTTTGCACTTTAACCATAATAATTTCATTTATATTTTTAAAAATCCTGAAGGTAAAATCTAAAAGAGTAACATTTCTTCCTTCTGTTGGATGTACATACAAAATTTTATAGGACTGTGTAAACTTTGACATATTTTAAGTTTATAAAACAAATAAGACTGGGCGCGGTGGCTCAAGCCTGTAATCCCAGCACTTTGGGAGGCCGAGACGGGCGGATCATGAGGTCAGGAGATCGAGACCATCCTGGCTAACTCGGTGAAACCCCATCTCTACTAAAAAAAATACAAAAAAAACTAGCCAGGCGAGGTGGCGGGCGCCTGTAGTCCCAGCTACTCGGGAGGCTGAGGCAGGAGAATGGCGTAAACCCGGGAGGTGGAGCTTGCAGTGAGCTGAGATCCGGCCACTGCACTCCAGCCTGGGCGACAGAGCGAGACTCCCTCTCAAAAAAAACAAAACAAAACAAAACAAAAAACAAATAAAATAGAAAATTTACCCAAATCTAACTTACTACACGGTTCAACTTCTATAGTACTAATAGTGCTGGAAATTTACACACCCAATGCTGAAACTAGTATGTTCCACTGGACCTTGAAGACAGAGAGCCTCATCAATGCTGCACAAAATGCAAAGTAGCTGCATTTTGCTGCACAAAATGCAAAGTAGCTCTTGGTCATGCATACTGTCCTGGTAGAAACTCCAGCACATTCCCAATTTTATGGCCTCAGCCTCCCTAAGCAAATGCCACTTTGTAATGATATTTTCTTTCTTTAGTCATCAGCTTGTGCCCTAGTGTAGTTGAAGTTTATGGGGCATACATGTATGTGACGGATGCAATTTGATTACAATATAGTATTTTACACGTAAGTGACCGTAGTATGTTTGAAATGTAAGTGTGGGAATGGCTAGAGCCATATGATTTTATGTTTTTTTTTTATTTTTAAGTAGACAAAGATTTTAGACCTATGTTCTTAATATGCTCAAAGAGATCAAGGAAACCACGGACAAAGAACTGAAAGAAATCAGGAGAATGATTTCTCAACAAATAGAGACCGTTGATAAAGAGAGAGAAATTATAAAAAGAAACCAAATAGAAATTGTGAATCTAAAAAATACAAATTGGCCAGGCATGGTTGCTCACGCCTGTAATTCCATCACTTTGGGAGGCTGAGGCAGGCAGATTGCTTGAGCCCAGGAGTTTGAGACCAGCCTGGGCAACATAGCAAAACCCTGTCTCTACAAAAATTACAAAAAATTAGCCAGGCATGGTGGCACACACCTGTAGTCCCAGTTACCCAGGAGGCTGAGGTGGGAGAATCACCTGAACTTGGTAGGTCAAGGCTGCAGTGAGCCATGATCATGCCACTGCACTCCAGCCTGGGTAATAAGGTGAGACCCTGTCACAAAAAAAAAAAAAAAAAACAGGCTGAGCAAGGTGCCTCATACCTGTAATTCCAGCACTTTGGGAGGCTGAGGTGGGTGGATTGCTTCAGGCCAAGAGTTCGAGACCAGCCAGGCCAACATGGCAAAACTCCATCTCTACTAAAAATACAAAAATTAGCTGGGTGTGGTGTCACACTCCTGTGACCCCAGCTACTTGGGAGGCTGAGACACGAAAATCACTTGAACCTGGGAGGCAGAGGTTGCAATAAGCTGTGATTGTACCACTGCACTCTAGCCTGGGTGACAGAGCAAGACTCTGTCTCAAAAAAAAAAAAAAATACAATAACTGTAACGAAAGATTCACTGGAGAGGTTCAACATCGGATTTGAACAGGCAGAAAAATCAGTTAACTTGTTAGGTCAATTGAGATTATCTAGTCTGGAGAGTAGAAAAAAAAGAATGAAGAAAGATAAACAGACCCTAAGGGACATATCAGATACCTACATATAGCCCAAGAAGAAAGTCCCAGGAAAAGAAGAGAGCAAGAAAGAGGTAGAGAAAATATCTGAAGAAATAATGACCATGAACTTCCCAAATTTGAGGAAAGACATGAGTCTACACATCCAAGAAGCTCAAGAAGTCCAAGAAGGATAAACTCAAAAAAATCCACACAGACACACATTTTAATAAAACTGTCAAAAGCCAAAGGCAAAGAGACAATCTTGAAAACACACAAACAAAACAAAGTGAGTCAAAACATAAAAGGGATTTTCCATAATATTAACAGTCAATTTTTCACCAGAGATCACAGAGGTCAGAAGGCAATTAGATAGCATATTTAAAGTGCTGAAAGAAAAAAAAATCAAACAAGAATTCTATATCCAGCAAAACTATACTTTAAAAATTAAGAAAAGGCCGGGTGTGGTGGCTCACGCCTGTAATCCCAGCACTTTGGGAGGCCAAGGCAGGCAGACTACTTGAGGCCAGGAGTTTGAGAGCAGCTCGGCCAACATAGAGAAACCCCATCTCTACTAAAAGTACAAAAAAATTAGCCAGGCATGGTGGCACACACCTGTAATCCCAGCTACTCAGGAGCTGAGGCATGAGAATCGTTTGATCCTGGGAGGTGGAGGTTGCAGTGAGCTGAGATTATGCCACTGCACTTCAGTATAGACCACAGAGTGAGACTCCGTCTCAAGAAAAAAAAAAGAAGAAGAAGAAGGAAGATAAAAATGACTTCCAGTTTCCAGTCCGGTCTGTAAGGAGCTTAGAAGTTATCACTTTGTCTTAATAACAATTAAAAAGTAGGCCGGGCGCGGTGGCTCAAGCCTGTAATCCCAGCACTTTGGGAGGCCAAGGCGGGAGAATCACCTGAGGTCGGGAGTTCAAGACCAGCCTGGCCAACATGGTGAAACCCTGTCTCTACTAAAAAATACAAAAATTAGCCAGGTGTGGTGGCAGGTGTGTTAATCCCAGCTACTTGGGAGGCAGAGGCAGGAGAATCATTTGAACCTGGGTGGCGGAGTTTGCAGTGAGCTGAGATCGAGCCATTGCACTCAAGTCTGGGGGACAAGAGCTTTGATTTTCTGCAGCTTGAATGTTAAATGCCTACATGTAGATTTTGGGGCATTTATCTGGCTTGGTATTCTCTGAGCTTCCTAGGGTGGAGTTTGTTATCTTACATTAATTTGGGGGAATGTTTAGTCACTATTGCTTCAGATATTTCTCCTGTTTCTTTCTCTCTTTCTCTTCCTTTTTGTATCCTCATTATGCATATGTACACCCTTTATAGTTGTCCCACAGTCTTTAGGTATTCTGTTCTGTGTTGTTTTTCATTATTTTTTTATCTTTGTTTTTCAGTTTGGGAAATTTCTATTACCATATCCTCAAGCTCACAGATTCCTCAGTCATGTCCAGTCTACTACTGAGCTCAGACTGAGGCTGAGAAGCTGAGAAACAAACAAACAAATAAAAAACTATTAAAAAGTAGAACAAACTAAAAACCAACAATTCTTAAGTTCCTCAGAGAATTGAGGTCATGGGGCAAAATGCTGCCCCCAAATTGGAAAGACTGACAGATGCAAATTACAATTTTCTGGAGCAGAAACCCTCACACTGAAACCTCATGTGAACCAGCACCCATGGGTAGGAAATGCTAAACTTTCATTGGTGAACTGCTGGAGGTTCAGTGAGAAAATTCAATGAGAATTTTTAATTCTCAAACTTGTCCACATTGAGACCCCAGTTTAGGGGGACCCTACACTTTCACTAGTCTTACCTCAAGGAGCCTTACCAAAGTCTCACAGTTAAAACTGAAGAAAAATCCCCGTCTGATTCCTATAGGGGAAGGATGAAAATAGCCATTTTGAAATATGCCCAGAATATTCTGTTCTTCATAACAAGTCCTGCCTTCAAGAGAAAATATTTCAGTGGAATATAACCTACTAAAATTTTGTAAGAGCCTGACTAGCCTGGGGAGAGAGAAATACCCAACACCATAACCCTTTGGGCTTTCTGACCTGCAGAGGGAAGGAAAAACCTGAGAAGCATTTGGGAAGGTCACAGTCCAGGGGAAGAATTTCACTGAAAGACTGAGATGTAATCATAGGTCCACAGAATGATTCACCTCTCCCCACATCTTACCACCACATCACTCAAGGGCTATTTACACACAATTTTTTTTGCAGAGTACATCATCTCCAGCTCTCAATAAAAAATTATGTCATACTAAAAGGCAAAAGTCCCTGCAGTTTAAAGATACAGAGCAAGCATCAGAACCAGACTCAGATATGAAATTTTTAAATAACTATATTTAATATGCTAAGGGCTCTAATGGAAAAAGTAAACATGCAAAAACAGATGAGTAATGTAACCAAAGATTGAAATCTAGAAATGAATAAAAAAGGAATGCTAGAAACAAAAAAATACTATAATAGAAGTGAATAATGCATTTGATGGGTTCAGTAGTAGACTGGACATGACTGAGGAATCTGTGAACTTGAGGATATGGTAGTAGAAATTTCCCAAACTGAAAAACAAAGAGAAAAAATAATGAAAAACAACACAGAACAGAATACCTAAGGACTGTGGAACAGCTATAAAGGGTATACATATGCATAATGAGGATACAAAAAGGAAGAGAAAGAGAGAAAGAAACAGGAGAAATATCTGAAGCAATAGTGACTAAATATTCCCCCAAATTAATGTAAGATAACAAACTCCACCCTAGGAAGCTCAGAGAATACCAAGCCAGATAAATGCCCCAAAATCTACATGTAGGCATTTAACATTCAAACTGCAGAAAATCAAAGACCGAAAAATGTTTTTGAAAGAATCTTTACCCATAGGAGAACAAGGATAAGAATTACATTAGATTTGGCCGGGTGCAGTGGCTCACGCCTGTAATCCCAGCGCTTTGGGAGGCCAAGGCAGGTGGATCATGAGGTCAGGAGATCGAGACCTTCCTGGCTAACACAGTGAAACCCCGTCTCTACTAAAAATACAAAAAATTATCCGGGCGTCCTGGTGGGCGCCTGTAGTCCCAGCTACTCGGGAGGCTGAGGCAGGAGAATGGCATGAACCTGGGAGGCAGAGCTTGCAGTGAGCCGAGATCTCGCCACTGCACTCCAGCCTGGGTGACAGAGCGAGACTCAGTCTCAAAAAAAAAAAAAAAAGAAGAAGAATTACATTAGATTTTTCTTCAGAAACCATGCAAGAACAGAGTGGGATAAAATATTTAAAATGCTGGGGAAAAAAGTCAACCTCAAATTCTGTATCCAATAAAACTATTCTTCATAACTGAAAAAGAAAGACTTTCTCAGAAAAACAAAAATTGAGGGAATTTGTTGCTAGTAAACCTTCCTTAGAAGAAAAGAAATTCAGAAAGAACAAAAATTATATAGGTTATAAATTTGGATCTACATAAACAAAGGAAGAACATTAGCGAGGGAATAAGTGATGTTAAAATAAAAACTCTTTTTCTTATTCTTAATTGATCTAACAAAAACTGTTCACAATAATAGCAAAAATGTTCACAATGTTTATTCTTTATGCATAAGTGAAATGAATGACAACAATGATACAAGCGATGGGGGGAAGAATTAGGAATCATTTTTATAAGGTACTTACACTACCCATGAAGTGGTATATTATTTGAATGAGGACTTGGATTAGTTGTAAATGTATATTGTAAACTGTAGGGTAACCATTAAAATTTTGTTTAAAAAGAAATATAATTGATATGCTAAGAAAGGAGCAAAAATGGAATAGTATAAAACTATCGAAGGCAGAAAAAGACTGGAAGACAAAAATAGAAACAAAGAACAAGGGTAACAAACTAAAAATAGTAACAAATACCATAAATATTAATCCAGCTATATAGTAATAGTCACTTTAATCATCACAACAGCCAGGTGCAGTAACATGTGCCTGCAGTCCCAGCTACTTGGGAGGCTGAGGCAGGAGGATCCCTTGAGCCCAGGAGTTCTGATCTATAGTGTGCACGGTGATTGAATGTCTGCACTAACTTTGCTATCAATATGGTGATCTCCCAGGAGTAGGAGACCACCAGATTGCCTAAGGAGGGATGAAACGACCCGGGCTGGAAATGGAGGAGGTCAAAACTTCTGTGCTGATCAGTACTGGGATTGTACCTGTGAACAGCCAATGCACTCCAGCCTGGGCAATATAGCAAGATCCCATCTCTTAAATAAATAAATAAATAGACAAATAAATAAACAAATATCATCACAACAATGAGACTTAGAGTGGACAAAGAAAAACAAGACCCAACTATATGTTGTTTACAAGAAATCCACCTGAAACATAAAGACAGACAAATTAAAAGTAAAGGATTAAAGAAAGATATATCATGCTAAAATTAATAAAAAGAAATCTGGGATATCTACATTAATTTCAGACACAGCCAACTTCAAACCAAGGGACAAGGAACATTGTCAGGAATAATGAGAGGCATTACAGCATGATGAAGGGTGATAAAGGGGTCAATTCTCCAAGAAGAAATAACAGTCCTTGATGTGTATGTGCCTAATAGCAGAGCACCAAAATATGTGAGTCAAAAACTGATGGAACTGCAAGGTGAAATAGATGATCTACTATTATAGTTACAGACTTTAACATCCCTCAATCAGTAATAGACTGATCCAGCAGGTCAAAAATCAATAAGGACATAGTTGAACCAAGAGTATCATCAAATAGGTGTAATTGACATCTACAGACTACTTCATCCAACAACAGCAAGATACACATTCTTCTCAAGCTCACATGGAACATTCATTGCAGCAGACAGCATTCTTTGGGAGGCTGTTGTGGGCAGATCACCTGAAATCAGGAGTTCGAGACCAGCCTGGCCAACATGGTGAAACCCCGTTTCTACTGAAAATACAAAAAAATCAGCCAGGCATGGTGGTGAGCACCTGTAATCCCAGCTACTCAGGAGGCTGAGGCACGAGAATTGCTTGAACCTGGGAGGCGGAGGTTGTAGTGAACCGACATCATGCCACTGCACTCCAGCCGGGGCAACAAAGTGAGAC
Source organism: Piliocolobus tephrosceles (assembly GCF_002776525.5). Taxonomy (NCBI): domain Eukaryota; kingdom Metazoa; phylum Chordata; class Mammalia; order Primates; family Cercopithecidae; genus Piliocolobus; species Piliocolobus tephrosceles. The sequence continues at coordinate 79,238,676 of NC_045445.1, forward strand.
TCCATCTCAATAAATAAATAAATAAATAAATAAATAAGATTCATCACATAAATAGAACTAACGACAAAAACCACATGATTATTTCAATAGATTCAATAGATACAGAACTGAAAAGGCTTTTGATAAAATTCAACACCCTTTCATGTTAAAAACTCTGAACAAACTAGGTATTGAAGTAACATACCTCAAAATAAGAGTCATCTATGACAGACCAACAGCCAAGATCACACTGAAAGGGCAAAAGCTGGAAGCATTCCCCTTGAAAACTGGCACAAGACAAGGATGCTCTCTCCTGCCACTCCTATTCAACATAGTGTTGGAAGTCCTGGCTAGGGCAATCAGGCAAGAGAAAGAAATAAAGAGCACCCAAATAGGAAGAGATGAAGTCAAACTATCCGTGTTTGCAGATAACATGATTCTATAACTAGAAAAAGCCCCATAGTCTTGGCCCAAAACTCCTTACATTGATTAACAACTTCAGCAAAGTCTTAGGATACAAAGTTAATGTGCAAAAATCACTAACACTCCTACACACCAACAACAGTGAAGGCAAGAGCCAAGTCAGGAATGTATTCCCACTCACAATTGCCACAAAAAGAATAAAATACCTAGGAATACAGCTAACCAGGGAGGTGAAAAATCTCTATGAAGAGAACGACAAAACACCGCTCAAAGAAATCAGAGATGACACAAACAAATGGAAAAACATTCCTTGCTCATGGATAGGAAGAATCAATATCGCTAAAATGGCCATACTGCCCAAAGCAATTTTTAGATTCAATGCTATTCCTGTTAAACTACCAATGACATTCATCACAGTACTAGAAAAATTATTTTAAAATTCATACGGGTTGGGCAAGGTGGCTCACACCTGTAATCCCAGCACTTTGGGACTCTAAGGTGGGCAGATCACCTGAGGTCAGGAGTTTGAGACCAGCCAGGCCAACATGGTGAAATCCTATCTCTACTAGAAATACAAAAATTACCTGGGCATGGTGGCAGGTGCCTGTAATCCCAGCTACTCATGCGGCTGCGGCAGGAGAATCGCTTTAACCCAGGAGGTGAAGGTTGCAGTGAGCTGAGATCGCACCATTGCACTACAGCCTGGGTGACAAGAGTGAAACTCCATCTCAAAACAACAACAACAAAAAATTCATGTGGAACCAAAAAAGAGACCAAATAGCCAAGGTAATCCTAAGCAAAAAGAACAAAGCTGGAGACATCGTGCTACCCAACTTTAAGCTATAATACAGGGCTATGGTAAGCAAAATAGCATGGTACTGGTACAAAAACAGACACATAGACTAATGGGACAGAATAGAGAACCCAGAAATGAGGCCACATAGCTGAAACCATCTGATCTTTGACAAAGCTGACAAAAACAAGCAGTGGACCAGCCTGAGCAACATGACAATACCCCATCTCTACAAAAATTCAAAACTTAGTTGGGCATGGTGGTACACAGCTACTCAGGAGGCTGAGTCAGGAGCACTGCTTGTGCCTGGGAGGTCAAGGCTGCAGCGAGCCATGATTGCACCACTGCACTCCAGCCTAGGCTACAGAATGAAACCCTGGCTCAGAAAAAAAAAAAAAAAAAAAAAAAAAAAAAAAAATTCAATTAAAATTAAAAAACAAGCAATGGGGCAAGGATTCCCTAGTCAATAAATGGTGCTGGGATAACTGGCTAACAATATTCAGAAGATTGAAACTGGACCACTTCCTTACACCATATACAAAAATTAACTCAAGAGGGATTAAAGACTTAAAAGCCAAAACTATAAAAACCCTAGAAGACAACCTAGGCAATACCATTCTGGACATAGGAACAGGCAAAGATTTCATAATGAAGATGCCAAAAGCAACTGCAGCAAAAGGAAAAATTGACAAATGGGATCTAATTAAACTAAAGAATTTCTGCACAGCCAAGGAAACTATCAACAGAGTAAATAGACAACCTATGGAATGGGAGAAAATTTTTGCAAACTATGCAGCTGACAAAGATCTAATATCCAGCATCTATAAGAAACTTAAACAAATTTACAAGGAAAAAATAAACAACCCCATTAAAAAGTGGGCAAAGGACATGAACAGACACTTTTGGAAAGAAGACATACATATGACCTACAAGCATATGAAAAAAAGCTCAACATCACTGATCATTAGAGAAATGCAAATCAAAACCACAATGAGATACCACCTTACACCAGTGAGAATGGCTACTACTACTATTATTATTATTATTATTATTATTATTATTATTATTGTTATTATTATTTTGAGATGGAGTCTCACTCTGTTGCCCAGGCTGGAGTGCAGTGGTGCCATCTCAGCTCACTGCAAGCGCCACCTCCTGAGTTCACACCATTCTCCTGCCTCAGCCTCCCGAGTAGCTGGGACTACAGGTGCCCACCACCACGCCCAGCTAATTTTTTGTATTTTTAGTAGAGACAGGGTTTCACTGTGTTAGCCAGGATGGTCTTGATCTCCTGACCTCGTGATCCGCCCACCTCGGCCTCCCAAAGTGCTGGGATTACAGGCATGAGCTACCGCACCTGACCATTATTATTATTATTATTTTGAGATGGAGTCTCATTCTGTCACCCAGGCTGGAGTGTTGTGGCATGACCTCAGCTCACTGCAACCTCTGCTTCCCAGGTTCAAGTGATTCTCCTGCCTCAGCCTCCTGAGTAGCTGGGCCACCTGAGTAGCCTGCCACCACACCAGGCTAATTTTTATTTTTATGCTTTTTGAGACAGAGTTTCTCTCTTGTTGACCAGGCTGGAGTGCAATGTCATGATCTCAGCTCACCACAACCTCCACCTCCCAGGTTCAAGGGATTCTCCTGCCTCAGCCTCCCAAGTAGCTGGGATTACAGGCATGTGGCACCATGCCCAGCTAATTTTTGTATTTTTAGTAGAGATGGGGTTTCTCCATGTTGGTCAGGCTGGTCTCGAACTCCCGACCTCAAGTGATGCACCCTTCTTGGCCTCCCAAAGTGCTGAGATTACAGGCGTGAGCCACCACGCCTGGCCAATTTTTATATTTTTAGTAGAGACGGGGTTTCACCATGTTGACCAGGCTGGTCTTGACCTCCTGATCTCAAGCGATCTGCCTTCCTCAGGCTCCCAAAGTGGTAGGATTACAGGTATGAGCCACAATGCCCAGCCCATGGATATTATTAAAAAGTCAAAAAATAATAATAACTGATTCTGGTGAGGTTGCAGAGATAAAGGAATGCTTATACACCATTGGTGGGAGTGTAAATTAGTTCAACCATTGTGGAAAACACTACATCATTCTATCATAAAGACACATGCATGTGTATGTACATTGCAGCGCCATTCACAAGACCAAAGACATGGAATCAACCTAAATGCCTATCAATGGCAGACTGGATTAAGAAAATGTGGTACGTATACACCATGGGATACCATGCAGCCATAAAAAGGAATGAGATCATGTCCTTTGCAAAAACATGGATGGAGCTGGAGGCCATTATCCTTAGCAAACTAATGCAGGAACAGAAAACCAAATACCACATGTTCTCACTTATAAATGAGAGCTAAATTATGAGAAGACATGGACACAGAGGGGAATAATAGACACTGGGGCCTATCAGAGGGTGGAGGATGGGAGGAGGGAGAAGATCAGGTAAAATAACTAATGGTCACTAGACTTAATACCTGGATGATGAAATAATCTGCACAACAAACCCCTGTGATACAAGTTTACCTATATAACAAACCTGCGTATATACTCCTGAACTTAAAATTAAAGTTAAAAGAAAGAAAAAGTTGAATTTGTGAGTTTTTGTGCCCTAGTAAAATTAGATACTACTATAGTTAGTAGTAGTATTATAAAGGTCTAGAGAGAGTTAAAAAAAAAAAAAAGGAATATTATGAGCAACTTCTGCCCACAAATTTGATAACCTGGATGAAATGAACTAATTCTTTGTACAACACAATCTGCAAAAACGCACAGGAGAAGAAATAAACTATCTGAATAGACCTGTCTCTATTAAAGAAATTGAATCAATAATTTTTAAGCAAAATTCACGTTTTATTTAGGTTGAAATAAACTATACAAAATTGATTTTCTTCACCAAAAATAACACCAATATTTTCCGTATTTTTCTAGATAAACCACAACACTTAGTTTTGTAGGTTTTCCAGGTTTTTCTTATAAAGCAAGATGAGGCAGTAGATAAGAGTCGTGGAAAAAGACAGAAAAGAAGAAACAGACAAATCAGTTGTCAGTATCCATGGCCTCTGATTCTATCTTAACCATGAGACAGAAGTGTTCAACATATACCTGCTAAAAAGCTTAGGAAGATGTAGGCTCCACAAAGGAAGGTAAGCAGCAACAATGAGATGTGGAAGAACGGCAGGCTCTTCCATTCAAACTATGTTATTTGTTCCTTTAAGTTCAAGAAAGACAAAATCTACACTGAAATCCTTGTTTGGTGAGCTCACAAGCTTTTCTCCAGTAATTTCTTGTAACTGTCCAATATAGATTTTTAGCATACTTAAAACTCCTATTAGCCAAAGGTCAATTGTGGGCTTCACTATAACATTTTATAAAATGTATTCCTTCCTCCCACACCTCTTCAAAATATATTTCTTCAAAGAATTCATAATGCCCAACAAGTAGAGATCCACAGTGACAATAAATGCTCTGTCTAAAATGACTTAACTAAAACAAGTCCAGAGTGCCCTCAACAGAGATCACACAGAAGGAAACGTGGCACTTTCAATGTTCTCTTCTGGAAGAACAGGTGGGTCTTCAAAGCATGAGAGTTCAAACAGGGACATTTAAACAGGTAGATTATCAATGGCTAAGGTATTCAATGGAGCCCTATAGACAAAGATATTTAGTGATTAAGTGACCTACATACACTGTACAACTTTTCTTCCAAATATCAAATATAAGAAAGCCTATCTTTAAAAGTCTCTTAGGTGTTTTCCATGGTTTCAGAATTATCTGTGGGAAACCCTGACTTACTTGTGTAGAGTTTAATATATGTGTCCACCATTAAATCCAGGTCGTGTTTTATATCAAAATGTATGTTAGGCAAAGCCAAGTTACTCAACCTTTGGTCTGTCAAAATGATCCTCAAATATGTTTTAGACGCTTTCGTCCATTTTCATACTGCTCATTCTCAACCTTCATCACAGGAAGAATACACAGGACCTTCAGCAACGCATACACATTAGGAGAAAACTTCATGTCAGGAAGGTGGAGGGCTTCATGGATGGTGTATGGAAGCTCTGTATCTTTCCCCCCGTGTTTCCATTTGATTCTCCAACAATGACGCTCGGCTGACAGCGTGTCGGAATTGGGTAAGTTACTTCTGTACACATCAGCATAGCGTTCCTCCGATGTGTTGAATTTGAGTTGTCCCGTGACTGAGGGTACCAGAGATAAGCATTTAAGAGCTTTGAGGTGCTGTTCTGAGAATATATCTTTAAGTTCCTGAATAATGTGCTCCACTGTTGGGACACTTAGGGTTTCTTTACAGTAACTCTCAGAGGTTAGCTGAGATTCCTGGTGAGCTCTGTGGAATTTCCCAGGGAGTTTCATTTGAATATCAAGTTTGGTTGCCAAATTTATGGCTTCCTCAAACCAAAATTCATTATAAACTTCAATATTTTCCATCACTTCGTTGAGTGAATGCAGTACTGCAGTCAAGCTACTCCCTGTAAAGAAGACATCAGAAGTTTGCCCCTGGAGATTTTTCCCAAAGGCTCTTATAAAAGGACATTTTTAAGAACAACAATAGTAACAATGAAATCAAAATCTGTTACTGTGCTGCAGAGTACAAATGCTCGGCCAGCTATACAGTTATTCCATCCAATATTTCTCACTGAGAATGGCAGATTTCCTTCAGTTCTTTACCCCTTTCTTTACTGTTCTGAAAAAGAAATTACATTGTGAAGTTCTAAAAGCACTTGTGGTGATCCATGGAAAAAAGAACAAACTTCCTCAATTGTTCCTAATGCAACAGATGCTCCCATAACAGGTACTGATTTTGCCAACCACATATTTAAGGCACAGGAAGAGCAGAGTGTGTAGATAGCTTGGGGATATTTCTCTAAACGTCTAGAGGCAACAACTTTCATTTTGGAAGAAAATCCACCGGGCGAGGTGGCTCACGCCTGTAATCCCAGGACTTCGGGTGACTGAGGCAGGCGGATCACAATGGCAGGAGATCGAGACCATCCTGGCTAACATGGCAAAACCCTGTCTCTACTAAAAATACAAAAAAATTGGCCGGGCGCGGTGGCTCAAGCCTGTAATCCCAGCACTTTGGGAGGCCGAGACGGGCGGATCACGAGGTCAGGAGATCGACACCATCCTGGCTAACACGGTGAAACCCCGTCTCTACTAAAAATACAAAAAACTAGCCGGACGAGGTGGCGGGCGCCTGTAGTCCCAGCTACTCGGGAGGCTGAGGCAGGAGAATGGCGTGAACCCG
>NC_045445.1:79245250-79251566 GCF_002776525.5 Piliocolobus tephrosceles
TAGTCCCAGCTACTCGGGAGGCTGAGGCAGGAGAATGGCGCAAACCCTGAAGGCGGAGCTTGCAGTGAGCCAAGATTGTGCCACTGCACTCCAGCCTGGGCGACAGAGCGAGACTCCGCCTCAAAAAAATAAAAATAAAAATTAAAAAAAAAATAAAAAAAAATAAAAAATAAAATAAAATAAAAAGAAAAGAAAAGACAAAGAGAAAAGAAGAAGGAAATCCGCTAGACACAATGTAAGCCTGGCCACGACAATACTCCATATTGAATCCCCACTTCTCAGTTATCATAGTGTGAAACTTCACAGCCAAAATTTCTGTATCTGCTTCATAAGGCAGGAAGCCTATAAATTCCTCTCTTAGGTTATGAGATTCATCAACAAACCTAACCAACACAGGTAGGTGCTCTTCCCCTGCTATGTCCACTACATCATCACTGATAATGGAAAAGAAGTGTGAGTCTCTCACTTCCCTGTTTGTTTCTTCTCGAATACAGCTCTCACAGATCTCTAGCATCTGCCTCTGCTGTGTTTTCGAACAAAACAACATGTTAACTGCTGTTGGCTCAAGCAGCTTTCTCAGAACCTCTTCACCAGAATTTATTCGGCACTCCAGCAGTGCCTGAAAGTTATCTGGAGTAAAGAGACCTTCTGGGATTTCGTCAGCCTCATGTCCATCCAGAGGTATGTTTTGCTTTCCCATCAGAATTAATATTTCAAATAGAGATTTTAGGTATTCTTTGTTTTTTTTCTCTTCAAGGGTTAGAGGTAAAATGTCCTCATTCTTGCCCTTCACCCTCTTCTTCACTGGGGTTCTGAGCATTGCTATTGTTGGTTTCTTTATGTTTTTGTTCCTGCTCAGAAGTTTCATCAATTTTTTTTTCTGTTTCAATGTCCTGATTTTGTCTTCACTCAGTTCTTTTATTCGTTTTCTGTGTCTACTATGTGGGTTGTTCAAATGACTGGTAAGGTCAAATATTGTTGGTATTGCATTATCTCGAAGAACTGTCCTATAAGGACTAGTTCTGCAGATCATGGAGGTCTCAAAATCTTTGGCACATAATCGATAATGTTTATTTAGCTGATCAGGTGTTTTATCTTCTAAGTCTACTCTCCTACAATTCTCCACCCACTTCTGGCATCTGGCCGGGGCCCACGGGAACCTGAAGAAGGCCAGGTTGTACTGCGTGCTCTTCCGCGTGCACTTGTGGGCAGCGCAGAAGTTTGCCTCAGGGCAGTCCGCCTGCCCGTCAGGGCTGTGGAGGGGACTGAATCAATAATTAATAACCTTCCCAAACAGATGGCACTAGAGGTCACTGGTGAATTATACCAAACATTTAAGGAAGAAATTATATAAACTCTCTACAGTCTCTTCCAGAAGGTAGAAGCAGAGGGAACACTTCCTAATTTACTCTATGAGACCACCATTACCCTAGTACCAAAACCATATGAAGGTATTACAAGAAAAGAAAACTGGCTGGGTGCGGTGGCTCAAGCCTGTAATCCCAGCACTTTGGGAGGCCTAGGCAGACGGATCACCTGGAGGTCAGGAGGTCGAGACCAGCCTGGCCAACATGGCAAAACCCCATCTCTACTAAAAATACAAGAATTAGCCAGGCGTGGTGGCAGGCGCCTGTAATTCCAGCTACTCGGGAAGCTGAGGTAGCAGAATCGCTTGAACCTGGGAGGCGGAGGTTGCAGTGAGCCGAGATCGTGCCATTGCACTCTAGCCTGGGGGACAAGAGCTAGACTTCCTCTCAAAAAAAAAAAGAAAGAAAGAAAAGAAAACTACAGGCCAACATCTCATGAATGTAGATTCAAAAAATCCCCATCAAAATATTAGTAAATATCCATAATGAATAAAAATTATGCACCTTGACCATGTGTGATTTATTCCATGTATGCAAGGCTAGTTCAACATTTGAAAATCAATTGATGTAATCCATCACATCTATAGGCTAAAAAGGAAAAATTGTATGATCATATCCACAGATGTAGAAAAATCGTTTGAGAAAATTCAACACTCATTCTGTATGATGCTATAGTAGTGTAGACATTTGTCAAAGCCCATAGAATGTACAAAATCAAGAAGGAAAATTTAAACTATGGACTTTGAGTGATAATGGTGTGTAAAGGTTGGTTCATCAATTTGAAATACATGTACTACTTCTGGTGTGGAACGTTGATAGTGAGGGAGGTTATGCATGTGTGTGAGAAGGAGTATATGGGATCTCCCTGTACTTTTCATTCAGTTTTGCTGTGAACCTAAAACTGTTCTAAAAAGTAAAGTCTATTGTTTTTTAAAAATGGAAGAAGCCATTCTGGGTCACACCCTAAATAACTGGTAGACCTGGAACTCAACTCCAGATTTATTTGACCACAGCTGTCTTGTCCTTATCCACTGTGCCACAAGATCCACTTTGAATTTCACCCTGTTTAATATTTCTTTGCTGAACACAATTGGCTAGATGGAAAATGAACTTGACTTACCATTTAGAAAAGCAAGGAACCTAATTTTTTTGTAGAAATTATAATAATATATTTCTACTAAAGGGTACATTTCAGGAAGAAAAATGAAGGAAAAGTTAAGACATTTCTAGATAAACAAAAACTGATTATATTCATCACTAGTAGACATGCCCTACAACAAACGCTAGAGCCAATCCTTCTTCTGGGTATATACTGAAAGGAGATGAAATCACCATCTTGTAAAGATATCTGCACTCTCAAGTCATTGAAGCATTATTCACAATAGCCACAATATGGATACAACATAAGTGTCCATCAATGAACAAATGGATAAAGAAAATGTGTTTTATATGTATATAGATATATGTGTGTACTTATTTATACAAACCCACATATATAATGAAATATTATTCAGCCTTTAAAAAGGAGATACTGCCATTTGCCACAAAATGGATGGAGCTGGAGGACATTATGCTAAGTAAAATAAGCCAGATAAAGAAAGAAAAACATAGCATAATCTTATTTATATTGTGCACTCTATTTTTTAAAAGTCAAATATATAGTACAGAGAGAATGAAGCAGTGGTTACCATGGGTGGGGATAGGGAAGAAACAGGAAAATGTAGGTCAAAGGATACAAAGTAGCAGATATGTCGGATGAACAAGTCTAGAGTTTTAACATACCACATTAGGACTGTAGTTAATAAAATTGTATTAAAGATTCTTGTCAACTAAGTAGAGTTTAGCTGTTCTTGTCACAAAAGAAGTAACTATGTGAGATGATAAATATGTTAATTTGCTTCACCACAATAACTATTTTACTATCTGCATGTATTCCATAACATGTTTTAAACCTGAATACACAATAAGATTTATTTTTATTTTATTTTATTTTATTTTTGAGATGGAGTCTCGCTCTGTCACCCGGGCTGGAGTGCAGTGGCCGGTTCTCAGCTCACTGCAAGCTCCGCCTCCTGGGTTTATGCCATTCTCCTGCCTCAGCCTCCGAGTAGCTGGGACTACAGGCGCCTGCCACCAGGCCCGGCTAGTTTTTTGTATTTTTTAGTAGAGACGGGGTTTCACCATGTTAGCCAGGATGGTCTCGATCTCCTGACCTCATGATCCGCCCGTCTCGGCCTCCCAAAGTGCTGGGATTACAGGCTTGAGCCACCGCGCCCGGCCTAAGATTTATTTTTAAAAAATGCCAAAGAGAGTCTTCCAGACTGAAATAAAAGGAAAACAGAAAGTAATTCAAGGATAGCCAAAGAAATAAAGAACAATGGTAAAGGTAGATACGCAAGTGTTATTGGCTGAATTGTGTCCACCAAAATTTATGTATTAAAGTCCTGGCTTCCAGTACTTCAGGATGTGACTATATTTGGAGAAAGGGTATTTAAGAAGTAATTAAGTTAAAATAAGGTCATTGGAGTGGGACTTAATCCCATATGACTAGTATCCTTATGGGAAACAGAGATTAGAATACAGATACCCACAGAAGAAGAACTATGCAAAGACACAGGGAGAAGATGGCCATCTACAAGCCAAGGAGAGAGGCTGCTAAAGGAACTAACCTGGTCGAAACCTAGATCCAGGGCTTCTATTCTCTATAACTATTGGAAAATAAATTTTTATTGTTTAAGCCACTCAGTCAGTGATACTTTGTTATGACAGCCCTAGCTACCTAATATAATAGGTAAGTATAAAAAGCCAGTAGTAGTGCTTATTTGGCTTGTAACCATTTTATTCTGTAGAATTTAAAGGACAAAGATATAAAATAATAATTTTAAAGTTATGCTAATGGGTACACAATGTATAAAGGTGTAATTTGTGACAATAACAACATAAAAGAGGGCAGAGCTGTAAGGGGGTCAGACTTTTCTAGTACTATTGAAGCTAAGTATTAATTCAAAGTTGAGTGTTACAAAGTTAAGACAGCAATTGTAATCCCCAGGGTAATCACCAAGGAAAAAACTGAAAATACACAGAAAAAGAAACAAAGAGGGATTCAAATGGTACACTAACAAAAAAAATTAATTAATCACAAAAGGAAGCACTAATGGAGGAAGTGAGAAACAAAAAACATAATATATTAGTATGCTAGGGCATATAAATATATATGTATATATAAAATACTATATATAAAAGACATATTAGTATGCTAGGGCTGCCATAACAAAATATAACACAAAGGGTGGTTTAAACAACAGAATTGTGTTTCCTCACACTTATGGAGTCTAGAAGTTCAAGATCAACGTGTTAGCAGGTTTAGTTTCTCCTAAGTCCTTTCTTCTTGTCTTCAGATGGCTTCCTTCCCATTGCGTCCTCGCATGGTCTTTTCTCTATGCATGCACATCCTGGCATCTCTCAATGTGTCTTAGTCTAATAAGGACATCAGTCAGATTCGATCAGAGCCCACCCTAATCGTCTCATTTTTACTTATTTACCTCAAAGGCCCTATTGCAAATATAGTTACAATCTGAGGTACTGGGGGTTAGGCTTTCAACATATAAATGTTGAGGAACCACAATTCAGCCCGTAATAAGACATACAGAAAACATGGCCAAGCATGGTGGCTCACGCATGTAATTTCAGCACTTTGGGAGGCCAAAGCTGGAGAACTGCTTGAGGCCAGAAGCTTGAGACCAGCCTGGGCAACACAGTGAGACCCCATCTCTATGAAGCAAGTTCAGTTAAAAAGCATTAACCAGGAATGGTGATGCACATCTGTACTCCCAGCCAGGGTGACAGAGTGAGAGCCCATATCTTTAAAAATGTAATTTGTGACATCAATAATATAAAATAGGGGAGTGACATTGTAAAGGAGTAAAGTTTTTGTTGTTAAGCTGTTGTCAGCTTGAAATAGAATGTTATAACTTTAAAACATTTTATGTAGTTGCAATAGTAATCACAAAGAAAATACTTATAGAATATACACAAAAGGAAATGAGAAGGAAATCAAAGCAGGTCACTATAAGAAAAAAAAAAAAACAGTGAAACATGAAGGAAGGCAGTAAGAGAAGAAACGAGGGAAAAGGGACAAAACATACAGAAAACAAGAAAATGGCAATAAGAAGTACTTCTCTATCAGTAATTACTTTAAATGTAAGTGGATTAAACTCCCCAAAATACATACGTTGGCCGATTGTATAAAAAATCAGGATCCACCTGTTTGCTATCTACAAGAGACTCACCTTAGATCTAAGGACATGCATAGACTTAAAGTGAAGGGATGGAAAAAGATACTACATAAAAATGGTAACCAAATAGAGCAGGATGACTGTACTAATATCAGACAAAATAAGCTTTAAGTCAAAAACCATAATAAGAGACAAATAAGGACATTATATAGTAATAAAAGAGACAATTCATCAAAAAAATTATAAATAGTCATGCAACAAACATCAGAGCTCCTAAATATATAAACTTTGACAGAATTAAATAAGAAAAGAGACAGCAAAAAATATGAAAAATAGACAGCAAAATAGTAATAGTAATAGGAGACTTTGATGCCTTACTTTTAATAATGAACAGATAGAGCAACTAGACAAAAAGTCAATAAGAAAATAAAGGACCCAAACAAAACTGTAGACCTGTTGGACCTAACAGACATATAGAACAGTCCACCCAAAAAGAACAGAATATGAACATGGGACCTTCTCTAGGAAGGACTTCACGTTAGACCACGAAACAAATCTTAATGAATTCAAAAAGATTGAAATTATGCAAAATATATCTTCCAATCGCAATGAAATAAAACCAGAAATGAATAGCAGAATGAAAACTGGAAAATCCACAAATACGTGGAATTTAAATAACACATTCTTTTTTTTTTTTTTTTTTTTTTTTTTTTT
>NC_045445.1:79251666-79280906 GCF_002776525.5 Piliocolobus tephrosceles
TGCAAGCTCCGCCTCCCGGGTTTACGCCATTCTCCTGCCTCAGCCTCCCGAGTAGCTGGGACTACAGGCGCCCACCACCTCGCCTAGCTAGTTTTTGTATTTTTAGTAGAGACAGGGTTTCACCGTGTTAGCCAGGATGGTCTCGATCTCCTGACCTCGTGATCCGCCCGTCTCGGCCTCCCAAAGTGCTGGGATTACAGGCTTGAGCCACCGTGCCCGGCCTTAAGAGTTGTTTTAACAAGAGCAACAAAATTGACAAATCCTTAGGCCAGTCATGGTGGCACACACCTGTAATCCCAGCACTTTGGGAGGCCAAGGTGGGAGGATTGCTTGAGGCCAGGAGTTTGAGGCCAGCCTGAACAACATAGCAAGACTCTGTCTGTACCAAAAAAAAAAGAAAGAAAGAAAAATCTTTTAGCCATATTAACTAAGAAAAAAAGAGAAGATTCAAATAACTAAAATCAGAAATGAAAAAAATGGAACATTACAACTGATGCCAAAGAAATTTAAATGACAGTTAAAAAAAATACTATGAGCAGTTGTATGCCGACAAATTGAACAAACTAGAAATAGATAAATTCATAGAAACACACAACCTACCAAGACTGAATCATGAATAGAAAATATTAACATATCAATAACTAGTAAGAAGACTGAATCAGAAATCATAAAACCTCCCAATAAACACAAGCCCAGTAAGAAGGAGGCAGAACGGCTGGGCACAGTGGCTCATGCCTGTAATCCCAGCACTTTGGGAGGCCAAGGCAAGTGGATCACTTGAGGTCAGGAGTTCAAGATCAGCCTGGCCAACATGGTGAAACCCCGTCTGTACTAAAAATACAAAAATTTGCTGGATGTGGTCACGCGCACCTGTAGTCCCAGCTACTCAGGAGTCTGAGGCAAGAGAAAAGCTTGAACTTGGGAGTCGGAGGTTGCTGTGAGCTAAGACCGTGCCACTGCACTCCAGCCTGGGTGACAAGAGTGAAACCCCATCTCAAAAAAGAAGAAGAAGGAGGAGGAGGCGGAGAAGGAGAAGGAGGAGGAGGAGAAGGAGGAGGAGGAAGAGGAGGAGCAAGATGGTTAAACAGAAGCCTCCATTGATTGTCCTCCCCACAGAAACACCAAATTAAACAACTATCCACACAATAAAAGTCCCTTCATAAGAATCAATCATCAGGTGAGTGATCACAGTACCTGGTTTTAGCTTCATATCACTGAAAGAGGCCCAGAAGAGGTAAGAAAGGCAGTTGTCAGTTGTAGACACTACATCTCTCTCATCTCTTGGCAGTAACATTATGGTGTAGAGAGAGAATATGTGCACTTGGGAAAGGGAGAGTGCAGTGATTGTGGGACTTACATTAGAACTCAGTGCTGTCCTCTCACAGTAGAAAGCAACACTGGGCACAACTCAGCTGGCACCCATGGAGGGAGCATTTATACCAGCCCTAGCCAGAGGGGAGTCACCCAGTGGTTGGAACTAGAATTCTGGCAAGCCCCACCACAATGGGATAAACTGCTCTAGCATCCTAAATAAACTTGAATGACGGTCTAGGCCACAACACCAGGCAGGGCAGCTTACAGCTCCAGGAGAGACTCCCTCCCTCAGCTTAAAGAGAAGAGAGGAAAGAGTAAAGAGGGCTTTGTTTTGCAACTTAGATATGAGCTCAGCCACAGTAGGAAAGGGCACTGGGCAGAGTCCTGAGGCCTCCATTCCAGGCCCTGGCTACCAGATGACATTTCTAGACACACCCTGGGCCAGAAGGGAATGGCTGCCTTGAAGGGAAAGACACAGTCCTGGCAAGATTAATCACCTGCTAACTGAAGAGCTCTTGGGCTCTGAATAATCAGTAGTGATATCCTGGTAATACTTGCCATGGACTTTGGGTAAGACTCAGAAATATGCTGGCTTCAGGCATAAACCAGCACGTTCCAGGCTGTGGTGGTTACAGGGAGTGTATTAGTCCATTCTCACACTGCTATAAATAACTGAGTCTGGGTAGTTTATAAAGGAGAGGTTTAATTGGCTCATGGTTCTGCAGGCTGTACAGGAAGTATGATGCTGGTCATCTGCTTAGCTTCTGGGGGGACATCAGGAAACTTAAAAGCATGGCAGAAGTCAAAGGGGGAGCCAGTACTTCTCACATGGCAAAAGCAGGACGAAGAGGGGAGGGGAGAGGTGCTACACACTTTTAAACAACCAGATCTCATGAGAACTCTATCACAAGAACAGCACTAGGGGAGATGGTGCTACACCATTAGAAACCACCCCAATGTTCCAGTCACCTCCCACCAGGCCTCACCTCCAACATTGGGGATTACATTTCAACATGAGATTTGGGCGGGAACACAGATCCAAACCATGTCATTCTGCCCCTGGCCCTTCCAAAATGTCATTTCCTTCTCACATTTCAAAATACAATCATGTCTTCCTGACAGCTCCCCAAAGTCTTAACTCATTTCAGCATTGACTCAAAAGTCCACAGTCCAAAGTCTCATCTGAGACAAGGCAAGTCCCTTCTGCCTATGAGCCTGTAAAATAAAAAACAAGTTAGTTACTCCCAAGAAACAATGGGGCTACAGGCATTGGATAAATACTCCCATTCCAAAAGGCAAACATCAACCAGAAACATGGGGGCTATAGGCTCCATGCAAGTCCAAAATTTAGCAGGGCAGCCATTAAATCTTAAAACTCCAAAATAATCTCCTTTGACTCCATGTCTTGCATTCAGGGTATAGTGGTGCAAGGGCTGGGCTCCCAAGACCTTGGGCAGCTCCACCCCTGAGGCTTTGCAGGGTATAGCCCACACAGCTGCTTTAATGGGCTGGCATTGAGTATCTGCAGCTTTTCCAGGCACATGGTGCAAGTTGTCAGTAGATCTACTATTCTGGGGTCTGGAAGATGATGGCCCTCTTCTCACAGCTCCACTATGCAGTGCCCTAGTGGGGACTCTGTGTGGAGGCTCCAACCCCACATTTCCCCTCTGCACTACCCTAGCAAAGGCTCTCCATGAGGGCTCTGCCTCTGTACCAGGCTTCTGCCTGGACACCCAGGCTTTTCCAAACATCTTCTGAAATCTAGGGGGAGCCTCCTAAGCCTCAACTTTTTTACTGTGCACACCTGAAGGCTTAACACCATGTGGAAATTGCCAAGGCTTATGGCTTGCACCCTCTGGTGCAGCAGTTCAAGCTGTATCTGGGGCCCTCTCAGCTACGGCTGGAGCTGGAGCAGCTGGGATGGAAGGAGCAGTGTCTCAAGGCTGCACAGTGCACCAGACCCTGTGCCTAGCCCATGAAACTATTCTTCTCTCCTAGGTCTCTGGACCTGTGATGAGAAGTGCTACCACAAAGGACTCTGAAATTCCTTGGAGGCCTTTTTCCCATTGTCTTGGTTACCAGTATTTGCTTTCCTTTTAGTTATGCAAATTTCTGTAACCTGCTTGAGTTCCTCCCCTGAAAATGGCTTTGTTTTTCCACCACATGGCCAGGCTGCTGATTTTCCAAACTTTTATGCTCTGCTTCCCTTTTAAATATAAGTTCCAGTTTTACATTATTTGTTTGCTCACACATTTGAATGTAGGTAGTTAGAAGTAGCCAGGTCACATCTTGAATGCTTTGCTGCTTATAAATTTATTCTGCCAGATACCCTAAATCATCACTCTCAAGCTCAAAGTTCCACAGATCCCTAGAGCAGGGGCACAATGCCTCCAAGTTCTTTGCAAAGCATAACAAAAGTGACCCTTGCTCCAGTTCTCAATAAGTTCCTCATCTCCATCTGAGTCCTCCTCAGCCTGGTCTTCATTGTCTATATCACTATCAGCATTTAGGTCACAACAATTTAACAAGTCTCTAGGAAGTTTCAAATTCTCCCTCATCTTCCTGTCTTCTTCTGAGCCCTCCGCACTTCTAAACTCTGCCCATTACCAGCAGCAGTTCCAAAGCTGCTTCCACATTTTCAGGAATCTTTATAGAAATGTCCCACTCCTTGGTACCAATTTTTTGTATTAGTCAGTTCTTATACTGCTATAAAGAAATACCAGAGACTGGGTAATTTACAAAGAAAAAGAGGTTTAATTGGCTCATATTTCCACAGGTTGTACAGGAAGCACGATGCTGGTCATCTGCTCGGCTTCTGGGGAGGCCTCAGGAAACTTAAAATAATGGCAGAAGGTGAAGGGGGAACCAGCACTTCTCACATGGCTGGAGCAGGAGGAAGAGAGAGAGAGAGGGGAGGTGCTACACAATTTTAAATAACCAATTCTCGTGAGAACTCTATCAAGAACAGCACTAGGGGGATGGTGCTAAACCATTAGAAACTACTCCCATGTTCCAATCACCTCCCACTAGGTCTCACCTCCAACATTGGCGATTACAACTTGACATGAAATTTGGGTGGGGACACAGATACAAGCTGTATCAGGGAGACACTCCTTCTGTTTGAGAAAAGAGGAAACAAGAGTAAAGGGGACTTTGGCTCTCTTGCAGCTTAGGTGCCAGCTCAGCCACACACCAAGAGCCTGCTTGGGGTCTCCGATTTTAGGCTGTGATTCTGGTATGGCATGTCTGGACCTGCCCTGGGCCTGAGGGGAGCCCACTGCCATGAAGGAAGTGTCTCAGGCCTGGAAGCATTCACCATAAACTGACTGAAGAACTCTTAGGCCTTCGGTGAACTTAAGTGGAAGCCAGGGAGTACTCGCCACAGGCCTGAGGTGGTGGTGGCCATGGTGAGAGAGTTCTCTGCTTGTGGAAAGGGGAGGAAAGAGTGGGAGGGACTTTGTCCTGTGGTTTGAGTGCCAACTCAGCTGCAGTAGAATAGAGAACCAGGTAGATTCCTAAAGTTTCTGACTCCAGGCCCTGGCTTCCAGACAGCATCTCTGGACCCAACAGTGGTAGCAATGCAGTGGTTATTGTGGGCCTTCGGCAAGACTCAGTACCATGGTGTGACCCAGCAGATTCAATGGTGGTGGTCACAGAGGTACTTGTATCACTCCTCCACTAGCTCCAACCAGCTCAGCACAAACAGAGAGATTCCATTTGTTTGGGAGAAAGTAAGAGAATAGAACAAAAGTCTCTGCCTGGTAATCCAGAGAATTCTTCAGAATCGTATCCAAGACCACTAAGGTGGTACCTTTATGAGGCTACAAGAACCACAGCATTACTGGGCTTACAGTGCTTCCTAATGTAAATATGACTGCAGAGACCAAAAATATAGATTAAAACCCTCGAATCTCTTTGAACACCTGGAAAGCCTTCCCAAGAAAGACAGGTACAAACAAGCCCAGACTGTGAAGACTATGATAGATATTAACTCTTCAATGCCTACACACCAATGAACATCTAAAAGCATCAAGACCATCTAGGAAAACACGACCTCACCAAACAAACTAAATAAGGCACCAGGGACAGATAATTCAGATAATTCAAAATAACTGTGTTGAGGAAAGTCAAAGAAATTCAAGATAACACAGATAAGGAATTCAAAATCCGATCAGGTAAATTTAACAAAGAGATTAAAATAATTTAAAAAGAGTCAAGCAGAAATTCTGGAGCTAAAAAATGCAACTGGCATGCTGAAGAATGCATCAGGGTCTTTTAATACCAGAATTGATCAAGCAGAAGAAAGAATTAGTGAGCTTGAAGATGGGCTATTTGAAAATACACAGTCAGAGGAGACAAAAGAAAAAAGAATAAAAAGAATGAGGCATGCCTACAAGATCTAGAAAGTAGCCTTAAAAGGGCAAACTTAGAAGTTATTGGCCTTAAAGAGGAGGTAAAGAGAGAGACAGGGGTAGAAAAATTATTCAAAGGGATAATAACAGAGAATTTCCCAAATCTATTGAAAGTGATCAGCATTCAAGTACAAAAAGGTTATAGAACACCAAGCAGATTTAACCCAGAGAAGACTACCTCAAAATATTTAATAAACAAATTCCCAAAGGTCAGGAATAAAGAAAGGATCCTAAAAGTAGCAAGAGAAAATAAACAAATAACATACCGTGGAGCTCCAATGTATCTGGCAGCAGATTTTCCAGTGGAAGACTTACAGACCAGGAGAGAGTAGCATGACACATTTAAAGTGCTGAAGAATCAAAACATTTACCCTACAATAGTATATCTGGTGAAAATGTCCTTCAAATATGAAGGAGAAATGAAGACTTCTGAGACCAAAAAAAGGCTGAGGGATTTCATCAACATGAGATGTGCCCTATAAGAAATGCTAAAGAAAGTTCTTCAATCTAAAAGATAAGGCTGTTAATGAGCAATAAGCATTCATCTGAAGGTACAAAACTCACTGGTAATAGTAAGTAAACAGAAAACATAGAATGGTATCACCCTGTAATTGAGATGTGTAAACAACTCATATCTTGAGTAGAAAGACTAAATGATGAACTGAAGAAAAATAATAACCACAGAAACTTTTCAAAGACATAAATAGTACAAGATATAGGCCAGGCATGTTGGCTCATGTCTGTAATCCCAGCACTTTGGGAGGCTGAGGTGGGCAGATCACAAGGTCAGGTGTTCAAGACCAGCCTGGCCAACATGGTGAAACCCCATCTCTACCAAAAATACAAAAAGAAAATTAGCTGGGCATGGTGGCATGTGCCTGTAATCCCAGCTACTCAGGAGGCTGAGGCAGGGGAATTGCTTGAACCAGGACCCAGGAGGTGGAGGTTGCAGTGAGCTGAGATTGCACCACTCTGCTCCAGCCTGGGCTACAGAGCAAGACTCTGTCTCAAAAACAAATATATATATATATATATATATATATATATATATATACACACACATACACACACACACATGCACACACACACATAATAAACTTAAAAACAGGAGGACAAAATTAAAGTGTAGGGTTTTCATTAGTTTTTTCTTTTTTAGTGAGAATGGAAAATGACAAGGATGCCCACTTTCAGCACTGTTATTCAACATAGTACTGGAAGTCCTGGCTAGGGCAATCAGAGAAGGCAAAGAAACAAAGGCATCCAAATTGGAAAGGAAGAGGTCAAATTATTCTTGTTCACATTATGCAATTAGTGTTATGTTGTCATCAGTTTAAAATAATGGGTTACAAGATATTATTGGCAAGCTTCATGGTAATCTCAAATCAAAAAACGTACTATAGATATATTAAAAATAAAAAGCAAGAAATTAAATCAGACCACCTGAGAAAATCACCCTCACTAAAGGGAATACAGGAAGGAAGAAAAGAAGGAAGAGAAGACCACAAAACCACCGGAAAACAAAGAGCAAAAGTCCTTACTTATCAACAATAACATCAAATGTAAATGAACTAAACTCTCCAATCGAAATACATAGAGTGGCTGAATGGATGAAAAAATAAGATCTGTTGCCTAAAACAAACATACTTCATCTATAAAGACACACATAGTCTGAAATGAAGGGATGGAAAAAGATATACCATAGTTCACATTAAAATGTAAACCAAAAAAGAGCAGGAGTAGCTATATTTATATCAGACACAATAGATTTCAAAACAAAAACTTTATGAAGAGACAGAGAACATCACTATAAGGGGTTACCTTAGCCAGAGAATATAACAATTTTAAATATATATACACCTATGCACCCAATACTGCAGCACCCAGATATATAGAGCCAAAGAGAGAGATAAGTCCAATACAATAATATTTGGAGACTTCAGCACCCCACTTTCAGCATTGGACAGATCTTCCAGACAGAAAATCAACAAGGAAATATTGGATTTAATCTGTACTATAGACCAAAGGGACCTAATAGATATTTACAGGACATTCCAGCCAATGGCTGCAGAATACACATTCTTCTCCTCACCACATGGATCATTCTCAAGGATAGACCTTATGTTAGGACATGAAACAGTCTTAAAACATTTTAAAAGTTGAAATTATAGCTATTTTCTGTGGTGCCTCAGAGGCGTTCAGCTGCTTCAAGATGAAGCTGAACATCTTCTTCCCAGCCACTTGCTGCCAGAAACTCATTGAAGTGGATGATGAACGCAAACTTCACACTTTTTGAGAAGTGCATGGCCACAGAAGTTGCTGCTGATGCTCTGGGTGAAGAATGAAAGGGTTATGTGGTCCAAATCTGTGGTGGGAACGACAAACAAGGTCTCCCCATGAAGCAGGGTGTCTTGACCTGTGGCTGTGCTCGCTTGCTTGCTACTGAGTGAGGGGCATTCCTGTTACAGACCAAGGATGTGGAGAGAGAAAGAGAAAATCAGTTTGTGGTTGCATTGTGGATGCCAATCTGAGCGTTCTCATCTTGGTTACTGTGAAAAAAAAAAAAAAAAGGAGAGAAGGATATTTCTGGATTGACTGATACTATGGTGCCTCGTTGCCTGGGGCCCCAAAAAGCTAGCAGAATCTGCAAACTTCTCAACCTCTCTGAAGAAGATGATGTCTGCCAGTATGTTGTAAGAAAGCCCTTAAACAAAGAAGGTAAGAAACCTAGGACTAAAGCACCCAAGATTCAGCATCTTGTTAATTCATGTGTTCTGCAACACAAATGGCGGTGTATTGCTCTGAAGAAGCAGGATACTAAGAAAAATAAGGAAGAGACTGAAGAATATGCTAAACTTTTGGCCAAGAGAATGAAGGAGGCTAAAGTGCCAAGAACAAATTGCGAAGAGATGAAGACTTTCCTCTCTGCGAGTTTCTACTTCTAAGCCTGAATCCAGTCAGAAATAGAATTTTTTGAGTAACAAGTAAATAAGATCAGACTCAAAAAAATGAAATTATATCAAATAGCTTCTCTGACCACAATGAAATGAAATAAAATAGAAATCAATAGCAAGAGGAATTTTGAAAACTATGCAAACACATGGAAATTAAATTATATGCTCCTAAATGACCAGTGGATCAATGAAGAAATTAAGAAAGAAATTGAAAAAAAAATTGAAATAAACCATAACAGAAACACAACATACCAAAACTTTACGGGACACGACAAAAACAATACTAAGAGGGAAGTTTATAGCTGTAAGTGCCTACATCAAAAAAAAGAAAACTTCAAACAAAAAAATCTAATGGTACATCTTAAAGAACTACAAAAGCAAGAACAAATCAAATCCATAGTTAGGAGAAGAAAAGAAATAATAAACATCACAGCAGAAATAAATGAAATTGAATCAAAAAAATACAAAAGATCAACAAAACAAAAAGTTGGTTTGAAAAGATAAATAAAATTGACAAACTTTTAGCCATACTAAGGAAAAAAGAGAAAGAAGACCCAAATAAATAAAATCGTGGATGAAGAAGAAGACATTACAATCAATAGTGCAGAAATTAGAAGGATCATTATGGGCTACTATGAGCAACTATATGCCAACAAATTGGAAAACCTAGAAGAAATGGATAAATTCCTAGACACATACAATCTACCAAGATTGAATCAGAAAGAATTCCAAAACCTGAACAGACCAATAACAAGTAACAAAATCAAAACCATAATAAAAAGTCTCCCAGCAAAGCAATGCCTAGAACTCAGTGGTTTCACTGATGAATTTTACCAAACATTTAAAGAAGAACTAAAACAATCATGCTCAAACTACTCTGAAAAACAGAGGAGGAGGGAATACTCCCAAACCCATTCTATGAGGTCAGTATTACCCCGATATCAAAATCAGGCACCAAAACACACTACAAAACAAACAAACAAACAAACAAACAAAAACAAAATAAAAAATACACCACAAAACCTACAGGCCAATATCTCTGATGAGCATTGATGCAAAAACCATCAACAAAATACTAGGAAACCAAATTCAACAACACATTGAACAGATAGTTCATCACCACCAAGTGGGATTTATCCCAGGGATGCAGGGGTGGTTCAATGTACACAAATCAATCTATGTGATACATCGTATCAACAGAATGAAGGACAAAAATCATATGATCATTTCAATTAATGCTGAAAGAGCATTTGGTAAAATTCAGCATCCCTTCATAGTACAAACCTTCAAAACATTGGGTAGAGAAGAAACATACCTCAACACAATAAAAGTCATATATAGTGGAACTGCAGGTAGTATACTGAATGGAGAAAAATGGAAAGTCTTTCCTCTAAGATCCGTAAAATGACAAGGATGTCCCCTTTCAGCACTGTTATTCAACATAGTACTGGAAGTCCTATCTAGGGCAATCAGAGAAGACAAAGAAATAAAGGCATCCAAATTGGAAAGGAAGAGGTCAAATTATCCTTGTTTACAGATATTATCATATTGGGAACAACCTAAATATGCCAGCAAAAAACCATTAGAACTGATAAATAAATTCAGTAAAGTTGCAGGATACAAAATCAACATACAAAGGTCAGTAGCATTTCTATATGCCAATGACAAAGAATCTGAAAAAGAAACCAAGAAATAGTCTCATTTACAATAGCTACAAATAAAATTAAATACCTAGGAATTAACTTAACCAAAGAAGTGAAAGATCTCTATAATGAAAACTATGAAACTCTGATGCAAGAAATTGAAGAGGACACAAAGAAATGGAAAGATATTCCATGTTCGTGTATTGAAAGAATCAATATTGTTAAAATGTCCATACTACCCAAAGCAATCTACAGTTTTAATGCAATCCCTATCAAAATGCCAATGACATTCTCCAACAGAAACAGAAAAAAAAAATACTAAAATTTATATGGAGCCACAAAAGATCCAAAAAAGCCACAGCTATCCTGAGCAAAAAAAGCAAAACTGAAAGAATCACATTACCTGACTTCAAATTGTACTACAGAGCTATAGTAACCAAAACAACATAGTAATGGCATAAAAATAGATGTATAGACCAATGGGACAGAATAGAGAACTCAGAAACAAATACATACATCAACAGTAAATTCGTTTTCAACAGAGGTGCCAGAGGTGCCAACAGAGGCCCCAACATACATTGGGGAAAGGATAGTCTCTTCAATAAATGGTGCTGGACAAACTGGGTATCTATATGCAGAAGAATGAAACTAGACACTTATCTCTTGCTGTGTACAAAAATCAAACCAAACCAGGCACGGTGGCTCACACCTGTAATCCTAGCACTTTGGGAGGCTGAGGTGGGTGGATCACGAAGTCAGGAGATGGAGACCATCCTGGCTAACACGGTGAAACCCCGTCTCTACTAAAAATACAAAAAATTAGCTGGGCGTGGTGGCACGTGCCTGTAGTCCTAGTTACTCGGGAGGCTGAGGCAGGAGAACCGCTTGAACCTGGGAGGCGGAGGTTGCAGTGAGCCAAGATCACACCACTGCACTCCAGCCTGGGAGACACAGCAAGACTCTGTCTCAAAAACAAAAAAACAAAAAGAAAACAAAACAAACAAACAAACAACAACAACAATAACAAAACCACACACACAAAAAAACAATCAAATCCAGATGGATTAAAGACTTAAATCTAAGACCTCAAACTATGAAACTACTACAAGAAAACATTCAGGAAACTCTCCAGGACATTGGTCTGGGCCAACATTTCTTGTGGAATATCCCACAAGCATAGACAACCCAAACAAAAATGGACAAATGGGGTAACATCAAGATAAAAAGCTTCTGCACAGCAAAGAAAACAATCAACAAAGTGAAGAATCAATGCACAGAATGGAAGACAGTATTTGCAAACTATACATCTGACAAGATATTAATAACCAAAATATTTAAGGAGCTCAAACAACTCTATAGAAAATAAAATCTAATAATCTGATTTTAAATGGACAAAAGATCTGAACAGACAGTTCTGAAAAAAAGAAATACAAATGGCAAACAGGTAGGTGAAAATGTGCTCAACATCATTGATCATCAGAGAAATGCAAATCAAAAGCACAATCAGCTACCATCTCACCCCAGTTAAGATGGCTTTTTTTTTTTTTGTGAGACGGAGTCTTGCTCTGTCACCCAGTCTGGAGTGCAGTGGTGCGATCTCAGCTCAGTGCAACCTCCACCTCCTGGGCTCAAGCAATTCTCCTGCCTCAGCCTCCCAAGTAGCTGGGACTACAGGTACACGCCGCCACGCCTGGTTAATTTCTTATGTATTTTATTAAAGATGGGATTTCTTTTTTTTTTTCTTTTTTTTTTTTTTTTTGATACAGAGTCTTGCTCTGTCACCCAGACCCAGGCTGGAGTGCAGTGGCCGGATCTCAGCTCACTGCAAGCTCCGCCTCCCAGGTTGACGCCATTCTCCTGCCTCAGCCTCCCGAGTAGCTGGGACTACAGGCGCCGCCACCTGGCCTGGCCAGTTTTTTGTATTTTTTAGTAGAGACGGAGTTTCACCGGGTTAGCCAGGATGGTCTCGATCTCCTGACCTCGTAATCCGCCCGTCTCGGCCTCCCAAAGTGCTGGGACTACAGGCTTGAGCCACTGCGCCTGGCCTAAAGATGGGGTTTCATTGTGTTGCCCAGGTTGGTCTCGAAATCCTGAGCTCAGGCAATCCACCCACTTTTATCCAAAGGACAGGCCATAATACATGCTGGTGATAATTTGGAGAAAAGGGATCACTTGTTCACTGTTGGTGGGAATGTAAATTAGTACAACCACTATGTAAAACAGTTTGGAGGTTCCACAAAAAAACTAAAAATATAGCTACTATATGATCCAGCAATCCCACTGCTGGGTATATTCCCAAAGGAAAGATAATTAGTATATCTAAGAGCTATCTACACTCCCATTTTCATTGCAGCACTACTTACAGTAGCGAAGATTTGATGCAACCTAAGTGCCCATCAACAGATGAATGGATAAAGAAAATGTGGTACATATACACAATGGAGCAATATTCAGCCATAAAAAAGAATGAGGTTCTGTCATTTGCAACAACACGGATGGAACTGGAGATCATTATGTTAAGTGAAATAAACCAGGCACAGGAAGACAAACTCACATGTTCTCACTTATTTGTGGGAGTTAAAATTAAAACAATTGAACTGATGGAGATAGAGAGTAGAATGATGGCTACCACAGGCTGGGAAGGGTAGTGGGAGTTTGGTGAGAGAAGTGGGGATGGTTAATGGGTACAAAAAAATAGAAAGAATGAATAAGATCTAGTATTTGATAGCACAATAGAATGACTATAGTCAACAATAATTTAATTGTACATTTTAAAATAACTAAAAGAGTGTAATTGGTTTGTAGCATAAAGGATAAATGGTTGAGATGAGAGATACCCCATTTACTCTGATATGACTATTACACATTTTGTGCTTGTATCAAAATATCCCATATACCCTATATACACCTACTATGTACCCACCAAAAATAAAAATAAAAAATAAAAAGAATTAAAAATGCACTTCAGGACATCCCCTCCAAACACCTGTGTGTGGACAAATTACAGTTCACAGTTGCTCCTATATCCCTCATCACAATTGACCTTCCCCCCCAACCGTGGGAGGCAATTGCTCTTATGCCAGGTTACAGGTGGGGAAATTGAGGCATCTGCTCTTCCCTTGCCCACTCTATCCCCCAATGAAAGCACTATTGGGAGTAGCACTATAGCCCCAAGATGGAGGCATGGAGGGCAGCAGAAGCTGAACCACAGTCCTTGCACACTCCCTGGCCTGCCCCTTGGAGAGTATGCGGAAGAGGAAGTAGAAGTCTCAGATCTGCTTCTCTCTGGGAATATGGATCATTGTCTTCTGGATTCCTCTCCCCCTTAACATGGAGGAAAAACTCCAAAATGAGCTTGCTTGTGCTCCACTCCCTCAGTCCTCTCACGATTCAATAAAATTATCATTACTGAGGGCTGATTTCCAGGACTTTGATTGATGCCTATAGGCTACCAAAGGAATTCTTTGAGCTGTTAATGGAGGGGAAAACAGGAGGTCATTTTTAAAAATAATTGTTATTACATATCTTCTCCCTGGTAGCATACATTCCCCAAGTCTCTGATCCTCCCATATCTGGTTTATTGCTAGGGCTTACATGAATTGCCCAATTTCCTATGGCAACTCAGATGACCCCAGAAGACTAGCTCAACTCCCCAAGACATTTGTATAATTTTCTAGTTGGGGACCTATCTCCACAAAGAAGACCACTATCTATACCCACTTATGGGGGCTTCCTGCTCACTAACAAGAACGTGTAGAATAGAGTTTATGCTCCCTAGGCTTATATATTTTCTCTGTCAATTATTTGTTCATTAGTTTAGATAGTTTGCTGTTATTCTTCCAGTTTCAGTTTCTTCATTTGTACAATTTGGTTAAAAATAATTACTCTTTAGGCCGGGCGCAGTGGCTCACGCCTGTAATCCCAGCACTTTGGGAGGCCAAGGCGGGCGGATCATGAGGTCAGGATTTTCTACCATATGATTCTGCATGTCCTCCTTCCCCCTGCCACAGACAAATTTTGTGGTAGGGTAGGGAGAAAGACCTGTTCTAAGGATGTAAGCTGGCCTGTATGGGCTGGCTTGAAAAAATTAGCCGGGCCAATCAGATCAATCAGATTCTCTCTTTCTTAAATGTAAAATACGAAACAGAAAATGACAACAACAACAAAAACAAACAGTGAATTATTACAGCTAAAAGGTCATGAGGTATAGTTGAGGCTGAAGAAGTCATGCTAGGCTATGTACAGGGAGATTTATTAGTAATCATGAGTAATTAGAGGCAGTCAAGTAATAGTGGAATAGAAAGAAGCATGCATTAAAAACGTAGCCAAGTCACTATAATGAAGACCTTAAACTCCTGTTATAAGTCTCTAGGGCCACCTTAAAGCCCAAAATATCCCTTACTCCAATCTTGGTGTGGTCTATTCCTGTTATTTTTAAATGAATGAATGAATGAATGATTTATTCGAGCCAGGTCTGCTCTGCGGCCCAGGCTGGAGTGCAGTGGCACAGTCATAACGTACTGCAGCCTGGAAATTCTGAGCTCAAGTGATCCTCTGGCCTCAGCCTCCCAAGTAGCTGGAACTACAGGTGTGTACCATCACACCTGGCTTCTGTTATAGCTTTTATTCTTAGATTTCTGCACCATTCCTTCCATCCTGTTAGTCCACTCATAGTCTTAGAATAAACTTCACTTTATTTTAGTTAGCTTAATGGGTTTCTTGCAAACAATTTAGCCTGAACAGACCCTCTACTCTTTCTTGCATTTCTCATGGATTATATAGAACATTTTACCCTGGATAAAATGACCAAATTAAATATGGATTTCACTTATATGAAAACTTGCATCAAGTAATAATGGATATTAGTTGCAAGCACAATTATGATGTTTCTCTCAATATTCTGCCTGGAAACAGGGATAAAGGGAAGTGGAGAACTCTGATAGAATGCAGGATCGTTTGACGTAGGTTGAAGGGGCTACAGTGGCAATGAGAAATGAGCTCATCCAAATAATGTTG
This sequence comes from Piliocolobus tephrosceles, assembly GCF_002776525.5. Lineage (NCBI taxonomy): Eukaryota > Metazoa > Chordata > Mammalia > Primates > Cercopithecidae > Piliocolobus > Piliocolobus tephrosceles. The sequence goes on from NC_045445.1 coordinate 79,267,003, forward strand.
ATGAGAGTGTGGGAGCGGGAGTGTGGTCTTGCAGAAATGATCAGGAAAGCTCAAGTCACTGCCTCTTCACTCTCCTAGCTACATCAATACAATATGCAGCTACCCTGCCTGGTTTGGCTGACCTCCAAATGAGTCAACTGGTTTTTAACTTGGTGCTTTTAGAATGCTCTGGTTGATCTCTAGAGCTTTCTACCTCACTTTTCTCTCATCTTATCGTCTAGTCCCCACTACCTCTTCCCCTCTCATTTCCCTGCCTTGAACTGCCTATCTTGTCTGGTTGCTTACTTACTCTTTAGCTCTGTTATATTTCTGCCCTCCCTGCCTCAGAAGCAAACCTATGCGCCATAAAGCATTTTGCCTATCATAGCAACTTGTGGGAGTTAAAATTAAAACAATTGAACTGATGGAGATAGAGAGTAGAATGATGGCTACCACAGGCTGGGAAGGGTAATGGGAGTTTAGTGGGAGAAGAGGGGATGGTCAATGGGTTCCAAAAAACATAGAAAGAATGAATAAGATCTAGAATGTGATAGCACAATATCAAATATATGGAGAACTGACCTAGTGTTCCTTGCTGTATCCTCTTTGAGCTCCCTGGGTGAGATTCTAAAGATAAGATAAGTGCGTTTCATTCCTCTACTGATTTGGTGTCTATTTTCACTCTGGAACTCCCCATCTTTCCACTTTCTCCACAAATTCTCTCAACTCATGCTAAATACATCTATAAATTATCTACTGCTGCAGAATGGAAATAAATGCAGCTACTTTGCTGGCACTGACTTGTGGCTTGGCTCTGACTCAACCTCTTGGGTGCAGGCAAGAGTAATAACTGAACAGTGGCATATCAGCCCGTGGAAGGAAATGGGCTGGAAATAGACTGAAGCAGATAGGATATTGGTCTTTCTTGGACTTTGTTCTGGATGAAATGACAAAAAACAATTGAAAGAAAATTGGCCCACGAATTTAGGCATAATGATCAACCTGAATAAGGTGTCTGTACTACTAGTCTTCAACTACAAATAACAGAAAACAATGTAACCTCAGGCAAAATAGAAAAATTTATTGTAAGTTAGGGTATGTCGCAATACCTAAGGTTTAAGCAAGTTACTGGACCTCAGAAGTGGACTAGAAGAGGCAACTTCAAAGTCTTCAGAAACTTGTACAACAGGCAATATCATTTATTCTTCTCTTTATGTTTCTCCTTGTTTCATCATCTGTGATGAGCAGCTTTCTCTGCTCCTTAGAAAGCATGGGAAAATAGTTTGCCCATACTGCCAAAGCAGTATTGTTTACTTTCTAACCTTCAGCTACAGGGAAAAAAAGTCCCTCCCTTCCTCCCTCTCTCACTCTTTTACTTCTTACTCTCTCTCTCTCTCTCTCTCTCTCTCTCTCTCTCTGTTTCCCCTGAAATTTCAAATTCCTGGAAAGAGCTTCAAAATAGTCAGGTGCTCCTCCTTGGGCCAATCGAGTTAGCCCTAGGGTTGGGACAGCAGTTATAACCCACATTCACTTTAGGGATCCCACCCCTGAGAATGGAAGTAGAAAATTAGGGATAGTTTAATGGGTCACCTGAAGTATACAGTCACTCCAAAAGGGATTTACTCAGTGGCCAAGCAGAGGGCGTGCATCTGAGAACAAACCCCAAAAGGCTCTGCTTCCTCAGTAACTGCTGTCAGTTTTCAGTTCCTTAAGAGTGAGGAAAACAAAGATTTAAACTCAGATGGGTGTTATGGCTCACACCCATAAACCCAGCAATTTGAGAGGCCGAAGCAGGCAGATCACTTGAGGCCAGGAGTTCAAGACCAGCCTGGCCAGCATGGCGAAACCCTGTCTCTACTAAAAATACAAAAAAATCAACCAGGCATGGTGGCACATGCCTATAATCCCAGCTACTTGGGAGGTTGAGACACGAGAATCGTTTGAACCCAGGAGTTGGAGGTTGAAGTGAGCCAAGATCGCGCCACTGACCTCCAGCCTGGGCAACAGAGAGACTCTGTCTCAAAACAAAAACAAAAGCAAAAACAAAAAAAATTTAAATGCAAGAGGAAGTTAAAGTAGTGAAATAAAATGGCTAGCAGCCTGTTTAGTGGATTGAGTCAAACCTAACTATAACTAGGCCTGTAACATAGCAAACACTTAAAAAATGTTAGCTATTATTATGGCAATTTGAAGAGGCTACGTGCAGTTGGACTCTGAGCAAAAGGGATTAGATAATGTTTGCAGGTAGTTGCTACAGAGCAACTACCATGCCCAGATAATTTGTGGACTTTTTTGTAGAGACAAGGTCTCAGTATGTTGCTCAGGATGGTCTTGAACTTCTGGGCTCAAGCAATCTTCCTGTCTCAGCCTTCCAAAAATTTTGGGATTACAAGTGTGAGCCACCATACCCTGCCCCATTACAACTTTCTTTGTTTTTTTGTTTTGTTTTGTTTTGTTTTGCTTTGCTTTTTTGAGACGGAGTCTAACTCTGTCACCCAGGCTGGAGTACAGTGGTGTGATCTTGACTTACTGCAACCTGCACCTCCAGGGGTCAAGCCTCTGCCTCGGCCTCCTGAGTAGCTGGGATTACAGGCACCTGCCACCACGCCTGGCTAATTTTTTTTTTTTTTTTTTTTTTTTTTTTTTTGTATTTTTAGTAGAGACGGGGTTTCACCATCTTGGCCGGGCTACTCTTGAACTCCTGACTTCGTGATCCACCCGCCTCGGCCTCCCAAAGTGTTGAGATTACAAGCGAGAGGCACCGCGCCTGGCTGCAACTTTCTATATCTCTTGCTCTAGGATGATAGGGCAGGTGAAAAACTTCAGCAATATTCTTTCATAAAGCCCAGTGTTGCATTTCCTTTGCAGTGAAGTGGGAGCTCTGATCCGACTGTATAACTTGTGGTATTCCCAAAGTCTGTAAAAACTGTTTTGTTAACCACTCAATAACATTAGGAGAGGTTGGTGCCTTACATGAGTAAGCCAATAGAAGGCCTAATCTGCATTGTTAAGGCATATCTATTGGCTCCTACTATTGCAGGGAAAGGCCCAATGAAGTTGATTTGCCAGATCTGATATGGCCCTCCTCCTCTGTAAAGTTCTCCAGTGTCTACATTTCTGGCATGTAGTATAGTCCTTAGTGACTTTTTGTAAATGTCTTTGTACTCCATCAGCTCCTATATTAACAATCCATTTTCATAACCCCATGATGTCCAAATGCCCTGACCTCTAGGGTACCCACCAAAAGAAGGGGTAGGGGTGGCTCATCTCAAAGTTCTGGGAACTCTCCCTCCTTTAAGAGACCTACCTGTTTTGATTACCTGGTTAGTTCATTGGCTTTAGCATTTTATCATCACTTCTCTGTGTCTTGTTTGGTATTAACAAAGATATGGTGCACTAAGATGTGCAAAACAGAAACTAACGTGACTGCTTTTTTCTTGTATCCCTTAACCTCAAATGTCTTGGCCTTGTGTTTTCCAGCTGTGATTTTTGCCAAAGTTCTGACCAAGTAGTTAGCCCATTAGCCACCAACTAAGTGTCAGTAAAAATAAAAACCTTAGGAAAATGTTTGTCAAGGACATTGTCTATTGCTAGGAGTATTGCACATGGCTCAGCTCATTGGCCACTTTGTCTGTCCCCCTTATGAAAATCAGGGCACATTGGGCACTTTGTCTGTCCCCCTTATGAAAATCAGGGTATTTGCATAGCCTATCATAGACTGTGGCTATCCAGTCTGGCTCCCTTATACCCTGTGCTTACTTCATTGGAAGACAAGCCATTGCTCTTGGTTTGAAAGTGTTAACCATCCTCTTTATTCCATATTGAGCAAGAGGCAAAGGTATTTCTGGAGGTTATGGTAAGTTAACCTCTGAGGTGGGGTATGTAGTTATTTCCTCATGGAGTTGTTACACTCCAACAAGGACAGGTTTAGCTCTATCCTATAGAGACCATATCCACTTTAATAGGAAGTCCTCTGTTTCTGATCTAATTTTACAGGGAAATTTTTCCATTACCCAGGGAAAAATAGGAACCTCAATCCATATGGTAATTGACTCTGCTTCAGTAAAGGCTTCAGTTTCAATAAGTGCTCAATACACTGCCAGGTGTTGCCTCTCTAGTGGTGAATATCTTTGGGCTGAGTCAGGGAGCCTCACACATCAAAAGTCCATGTGTATATAAGCATTTACTTGTTATTTGGTTCAGAGTCTCCAGAAGGCAAATCTTTAAGTAGTCTGCTATGATTTGAACGTGTTCCCCAAGTTTATGTGTCAGAAACTTAATCCCCAATGCAACAGTATTGAGAAGTGGGACCTTTAAGAGGTGATTAAGTCAGGGGGGCTCTGCCCTCATGAATGGACTGATGTCATTATAGAGTGACTATGTTCCTTATAAAAGGATAAATTTTGCCTAATTCCTTCTCTCTGTCTCATCTATGTGATGCCTTTTGCCATAACAGCAATAAGGCCCTCATCTGATGCTGGCACCTTGATCTTGACTTCTCAGCCTCCAGAACTATGAGAAATAAACTTATTTTCTTTATAAATCACCCATTCTCTGTTACTGTGTTATAGCAGCACAAAATGAACTAAGACGTGGTTGAAATTGATTGTTAAGTCCTGTTCTCAAGGCACTGGTGGAACTTTCAAAGCAATAGCCTCCTTTACTTTAGCGTATGTTGTTGGTCAGAGCCCTACTGAAAAATGAAAGACTATGGGCTTCTCAGTATATAGGGACCAACCAATATTGGAGGTAAGGAACGTGTTGGCACCAAAATCCAAACATTGGTACCAAATGTTAAGCCTTCTTTACCAATGTGGGAGTTTGGAGTGCTAGGTGGTTATCCTTTACCAGATCAGGAATAGTTTGCCCTCCTAAATTCCAGATATAGTCCCCAAATTTAACAGACTGTGATGGCCTTTTACCTTATGCAGGACAATTGCCCATCCTTTCTCAGTGAGGTGTTTATTCACAGTTATGATGGACTGTGAGACCATCTTGGTCAAGTACAGTGAGGAGGATGTCATATATGTAACTCAGCCAAAGCCAAGTTTCTGGTGGAAATGCAGGGCACGCATTTAGGTCCTGTTTGCAAAGACTGTACAATTCCAGTGCTATTTAAGTTTCCGATAGGTAACTGGGAAAAGGCGTACTGTTGACCATCAAAGGCAAGGGTACATTGTGATTGACTTTCCTGTGAAATTTTTACTGAATTGAACATGTTAGCCAAGTCTATAACTACAAACGATTTACCCTTGTTGTTTTGAATGTTGTTTACTAAGGCAACAATATCTGGTGGGGATGCTCTAATAAAGAGAACAACCTTGTTAACCCTCTTTAGGCTACAGTTGGCCACCATTCATTAGTAGTGGTTTTAAGCACAGCCCATATTGGAGAATTTAAAGTTGAGATGGTAGGAATCAGTGCCTTTCTTTAACTAAGTCAGCTATGAGAGGCCATAATCCTTCAGTGTCTTGCCTTAGCCAGTACTGTGGTATATTTACCTTCCACACCAATAGGGGAAGGTTAACTGATTCCCACTGGGCAGCACCCATCAGTAGTGTAAAAGCCTTAAGCTTGTTCCAGGAGGTTACCTGCTAACTGAGGAAGTCCATTCTATTAATGGGAAAAAAGAGTGAGGGTGGAGAAGAACTAGGAAAACACATCTTTGAGCAGAAAGTGGGCCAATTTTAATAGTTAAGCAAGTAATTTCCCACTTAATCCTCTTTGGAGAAGTCGGGTAAGAGGTCTCTTTAAAACATGATTTGGGGGATTAGAGAGATTTGGGTACCCATGTACAACAAAGGCAGTCAGCATTATTTCTTTTTTGGAGCTCAAAACACAGTTAATGTGGTAAATAGTGGTATTCTACCAGAAGGGGTTCACTTCCATGGCCATTGGATCCCTATGTGGAAGTGAGTTTCTGTTACTGACAGAGATCGAGAACAAGTATAGAAGATAAAAGGGCTTTGAAATGGGAAGACTGGCTGGGTGCGGTGGCTCACGTCTGTAACTCCAGCACTTTGGGAGGTTGAGGCTGGCAGATCACTTAAGCTCAGCAGTTCAAGACCAGCCTGGGCAACATGACAAAACCCTGTCTCCACAAAAAATACCAAAATTAGCCAGGCATAGTGGTGTGCATCTGCAGTTCCAGCTACTCAGGAGGCTGAGGTGGGAGGATGGCTTAAGTCCAGGAGGTGGAAGTTGCAGTGAGCTGAGATTCTGCCACTGCATTCCAGCCTGGGTGACAGAGCCATATTCCGTTTCAAAAAAGATAAAAAAAAAAAAAAAAAAAAAAGGGCTGGGGCCAGGCACAGTGGCTCATACCTGTAATCCCAGCACTTTGGGAGGCCAAGGCGGGCAGATTGCCTGAGTTCAGGAGTTCGCGACCAGCCTGGGCAACACGGTGAAACCCCGTCTCTACTAAAATACAAAAAGTTAACCAGGCGTGGCAGCATGCTCCTGCAGTCCCAGCTACTTGGGAGGGTGAGGCAGGAGAGTTGCTTGAACCCGGGAGGCGGAGGTTGCAGTGAGCCAAGATCATGCCATTGTACTTCAGCCTGGAGGACAGAGAGAGACTCCGTCTTAAAAAAAAAAAAAAAAAAAAAGGCTGGGTATGGTGGCTCACACCTGTAATCCCAGCACTTTGGGAGGCCGAGGCGGGTGGATCATGAGGTCGAGATCGAGACCATCCTGGCTACACGGTGAAACCCCATCTCTACTAAAAATACAAAAAATTAGCCAGGCATGGTGGTGGGTGCCTGTAGTCCCAGCTACTCAGGAGGCTGAGGCAGGAGAATGGCGTGAACCTGCGAGGCAGAGCTTGCAGTGAGCCGAGATCACACCACTGCACTCCAACCTGGGCAACAGAGCAAGACTCTGTCTCAAAAAAAAAAAGAAAGAAAAAGAAAAAAAAGCAGAAAGAAAAGAAAATGCTTTAGCCAGCTCAGCCCAAGAGGGATCTCAACATCCTTCCAAGGAAGGGATAGAGTGACAACATTCTAAACAACGTAATTGTGTCACAACAGCAGAAGCATACTAACTGCTTGCAAAGGCATCTTTCCCAAGTGCATTTAGGTGACCTACCCTAATCTGACTTATCTGCCTTATTAATTAGCTCCCTTGCCCGCCATAGTGGTCCCCAAGGACAAAGATGTCGTCTCATCTCAGAGTACTTCAAATACTTAGCTGAGCCAAGGGAGCTCCTTTCACTGTAGCTGTTATGGGATCAGGGGCAGCCCACCCTTGGTCCAGAAGCATGAACTCTTCTTTTCCTATTTGGGACCATGGGTCTTACAACTTCTAGCACCTGCCTAGCAAGGGACCCAAGTGGGCTGGCTGATCTTTCCTGGGCAGTTTAGCACTTCTGACCATAAAAGTTAGTTCTAATGGTGTGAGTTCACTAAAATACTGGTGCTACAATTTGGCCAGGCTAATGAGGTATACGGGGAGACCACAAAAACTATAGAATGAAGTACAACAAAGAGTGATGCCATGCCCAACTGATGCAGAGGTATTCCAAATATTGAATCCCAATCACTTAAAGGCCTTCCAAGATCAATTTGCCTATTTGTTGTCCTACTGATGGGAATAGACCTCTTGCCAATTGCTTGATCACCAGGATGCTATAGAACTCACTTGTAGGATTTTGAGGCTGAGCCACAAAAGATGACCACAAGGTGACAGTAGCACATAACAAGCTTTATTTGGGTGGCACTTGGACAGGTTGGTAAGAGGGGAAGTCCTTCACAGCAGGAGACTATCCAGAGGCAACTGTACCGGGTCATTATCCAGAAGGAGAAAGGACAAGGGAACTCCCAGGGGAGAGCTGAGAGCTGAATCAGAGATGGAGTTTATTTGTGTAGGTGATATTACTCAGCAGCAAGATGGGGAGTGTATTAGTCAATATTACTCAGCAGCAAGATGGGGAATGTGTTAGTCCATTCTCACACTGAAATAAAGAAATACCTGAGACTGGGTAATTTATAAAGAGGTTTAATTGGCTCATGGTTCTGCAGGCCGCATAGGAAGCATGGCTGGAGAGGGCTCAGGAGACTTTCAATTATGGCATAAGGAGAAGGGGAAGCAAGCACGTCTTGCATGGCTGGAGCAGGAGGAAGAGGGGTTGGGGAGGTGCCACACACTTTTAAACAACCAGATCTTGTGAAAACTCTACAACAAGGCAAAGTAGGAGGATGGTGCTAAACCATTGGAAACCACCCCACGATCCAATCACCTCCAACCAGGCCCCACCTCCAGTATTGGGGATTACAATTGAACATGAACTTTGGGCAGGAACACTTATCCAAACCGTATCAGGGAGTTTCTGGGTCAGACAGCATCAAAGGTCAGCATTAGTTTGATTTTTTATAGATACAGGGTTTGTCTTATCTATGTCTAGCAGATGTTAGGTACAGTTTTGTGGAGTATGTAAAGCAGGCTGGCTCTAACTGGCCAATCTGCCAGAATCTGCTTAGTTGGTTTATATTTAAAACAACTGGATGTGTAAAAATTTTAGGCTTTTGAGCTAAAGGTACTAGCCTGCTGTGAAGAAGTAACAATATGGGGGCAATCTTTAGCTCAATTATATAACAGTAGTGGACATACAGTTTGTAATGGAAACACTTTAATATAGACTTTATTTCCTGGTCATTAGAACACTTTGATTATAGACATTGTTTCCTGGTGGATATCAGTGACACACCTACTCAGAGGGATTGTTTCAGATCTGGCTATGCAATGGTGTAATGAGGCCAAAGAATCAGCAAACCCTCTGAGTATTGTATCTGATATCATAAAGTTTCTCATTGTATCTAATAAGGAGTTAGAATTAAACCCTAAGTTTATAAATCTTCCAAACAAAAACTCAAAAGGAGAAATAACACACTTGCTGAAACAGGTGACCTTATTTTTAATAAAATCAATGGTGAAGTGTGATAAGATTCTGGGCTATCATAAGCCAGTGGTTTGATATTATTTAGCCAAAAAATTCTTTAGAGTATGGCCTTACTTTTCCATCATGGTATATGCAGTCAACTCTATTCCTTTCCTTGTCGTTTCACAAGACACTTAGGATCAATTGAGTCCTAGCTAAGAAACAAGTATGAAATCATCCCATTCTGAATTTGGATGAAAACTGGTAATAAAATCAAGTAAAACTCCTGGAGGATACATTGGTTAAGAAACAAGCTTAGTCTATAAGTGTAGCAGGACAAGCTGCAGACAAAACTCCTCAGACACCGGGTTAAAGAAGGAAGGAGCTCTATTCGGCCGGGAGCATCAGCAGACTCACGTCTCAAAAACCAAGCTCCCTGAGTGAGCAATTCCTGTTCCTTTTCAGGGCTTACAACTCTAAGAGGGTCCACATGAGAGGGTTGTGATCGATTGAGCAAGCAGGGGGTACGTGACTGGGGGCTGCATGCACCAGTAATCAGAACAGAACAGAACAGGACAGGGATTTTCACAATGCTTTTCCATACAATGTCTGAAATCTATAGATAACATAAATGGTTAGGTCAGGGGTCGATGTTTAACTACCAGGCCCAGAATGCACCACCGGGCTGTCTGACTACTGATTTCACTTCTGTCATTTCTTTAATTCCTACTTTTTCTTTGAGGCAGAAATTGGGCATAAGACAATATGAGGGATGGTCTCCTCCCTTATTAGGAATTGCACATGAGATGACACACATATTTATGCTGTATCAAGGTCACAATTATCTTACTGTATAAAACTGAAAACATCACTATCTGGACAGTTGGACATGTTTTATTGGGAAAATTATGTTTATCTTTATTTTTATGCTCTGTACTAGTAGGTTGGTTCATTAATAAATATGTGAAAACTTTTATTTGAAAAAATTATTTAGAATATGCTTCATTCATTATTCTTGTCCATAACACTGGGAATAATAAGGAGTATTGTAAATTACTGGCAATTTTTTTTCAGAGCTCTTAAGTTACCATAGAAATGAAATGGCTTTTCCCAACAGATTCCAGATATTTAGAATTCCAAAGGTTGAGATGATAAAATTCAGTAAGGCCTTGATCACTGTTTGAGCATCTGCTTTAGCTGATAGGAGCACTTCTGGTAATTCAGACATCATACACAATTATTCTAATCAGTATCTCTTTCCTTCTGAGGACAGAAACTCTATAAAAACCTTTTGCTACTGGATCCCAGGTAATAATACCTTTAGTAGGCTTCCTTAGTTTCCTTATGTGTCCCTTGTAAACAATTTTTCTGACAAGTAACATGCCTTTGCATTATATCCTGAATTATTTAATCTTTATTCCAAGTATGATAAGATTCCAAGGAGTTCAGTATATTTCTTTTGTTTAAATGAGCTTGTTGACAATATGAAAAAGCCATCCAAGCATACAACAATTGAAGTACAGGAATAATTTTATTGTATAATTCCTAAAGCCCTATGGTGTTCTTAGATACCCCTGGTTTCCAATTTCTAAATCTTGTGAAGTTGCACGTTTCTGAAATTGTGAATAGGAATCCCTGGATATAAGTAATGGGGATTAAATTCATCCAGTCAAAACTTTAGAAGCCTTTTTCACAGCTTGGTGTGCAAATTAAATTTCTTTAGACATTTTACTGCGTCTGGTATGTGCACCTTAATGAATTACAGAAATCTGTTGGGGAAACTGGGATGACTCTAATAGATTAAGAATTAGTTTACAATGTGATATTTTATTTCACATGGATGTTAGAAAAGCCTCTATTCTTCCATATTTGTTTCATAGCATGATAGACTTCAAATGCATATTTGCTATCAGTATAGATATTTACCTCAAGATTGGTGGCTAAGTTAAAAGTTTGTGCAAGAACTGTGAGTTCTACTTCTTGGGCTGATTTTATGTTTGCAGAGGATAAGCGTCTAAAACCTCATGAGGAGATACTGGGAATATGGCAGAATAGAAAGTCCCGGGAACTGGCCGGGCGTGGTGGCTCACGTCTGTAATCCCAGAACTTTGAGAGGCCGAGGCGGGCAGATCCCGAGGTCAGGAGATCAAGACCATCCTGGCTAACACGGTGAAACCCCGTCTCTACTAAAAATACAAAAAAAAATTAGCCAGGCGTGTTGGCGGGCACCTGTAGTCCCAGCTACTCAGGAGGCTGAGGCAGGAGAACGGCATGAACTTGGGAGGCGGAGCTTGCAGCGAGCCAAGATCGGGCCACTGCACTCCAGCCTGGGCGACAGAGCCAGACCAAAAAAAAAAGAAAGTCCCAGGAACCTATCTCCCCACATAGACAATAATTGCACTGGACGAATCTGTCTGATGTAACTCTTCAGAACTCTGGAGACTCCAAAGTCTGGAGACTTCTGAATGCTTGGAACTTCCTTGGAAATGCTTAGATAGTAAATTGTGGTTAATTCCAGTCAATTTCAGCTCTTAGTATAGTAGCAACTACCCATCCCCTACTCCCGGCCACATGGCAGGCAGGTGTGCAAATATTTCTGGAGCAACCTACACACAGCTTGTAGGAGCCGGGATGGGCAACAGTGGACCCTGTCCTCCAAATATCAAGGATTTATGCTCTCTAATCACTAATCGCTGCTTTTAATCGCAGAGGTGCAGACAAAGAGGTGGGTGACCATTGCTGTTTCATTTCCCAGTATTGTTTCAAGTCCCTCCCACTCTGGCTAAAGTGACTTCCAGGGCATTTTAAGGTCTGGTTCTCTTTTCTCTCCCCTTCATTTTTCTTTTTTCCCTTTTTCCTTTTTTTGGGGACTAGGACATTCAAAAGCAACTGCATACATAGGGAAAAGTAGAAAGTGATTGTGCACACCCAGGGAAAGTTACAAACTCAGAGAAGACCTATGACAACCTTAAGTGCAATGGTGCGATCTTGGCTCACTGCAACCTCTGCCTCCTGGGTTCAAGCGATTCTCCCATCTCAGCCTCCCAAGTAGCTGAAATTACAGGTGCATGCCACCATGCCCAGCTAAGTTTTGTATTTTAAGTAGAGAAGGGGTTTCACCATGTTGGTCAGGCTGGTCTCAAACTCCTGACCTCATAATCTGCACACCTCGGCCTCCCAAAGTGCTGGGATTACAGGCATGAGCCATGACATCCAGACAACTATAAAACTCTTAAAGAAAACAATATCTTCATGATATTGGATTTGGCAATGATTTCTTGAATATGACCTCTAAGGCACGGACAAAAAAAAAGAAAAAGAAAAATTTGACTGTATGAAGATTTAAAACTTTTGTGCATCAAAACACAATATCAGGAGGCTGAGGCATGAGAATTGTTGAACCCAGGAGGTGGAGGTTGCAGTGAGCCGAGATCATGCCACTGCACTCCAGCCTAGGTGACACAGCAAAAAGAAAAAAAGAAAAAAAAGAGACAATATCAATGGAGTAAATAGGTGGTGGGGCTCAGGACACCCTACCCCAAATAGGGAACCCTGGCATGTTGAATATTTTAAGCTGAAGGATTTGAGAAGCAGCATGTACAGATGTACAGGAATGACTTTTGACCTTTCCCTGAAGCAGGTCATAATACCTTCATGTGAGAGGTATCCTACCCTATACGAGGAGGAAAGGGTCATCCTTATCTGAGAAGACAAAGGGACACAGAGAGTACTCTGAACAAACAGATCTTGCTATTTTCCCCAATTTATAAAACTGAGCTTATTACACTTTGTCTTATCACATTTCTCCATAACTCTCCACTCTTCATCAAATCTAGCATAAAACCACTCAAGTTTAATTGCTTCATCAGGTGTTCATTTCCTGTGAAGGCTTCTGTGTCACATAAAACTTATATTAAGTATATTTACATGCTTTGCTCTTGTTAATCTGTCTTTTGTTACAGTGGCCCCAGCCAATGAACCTAAAATGGGTAAAAGGAAAAGATATTTTTCCTTCCCTACCGTTTCTCATGACCAGGAAGATACAACTGGGTTGCCCTACTTGCTCTGGAGCCTGCAGACGGGATCATGGGAAAACTGACAAAAGTCAGTGAAAAGTAAGAATTCTTATCAAAGTCAGCACTTCCAGATCTGTTGTGCCGGGTTCAGAGAGAAAGGTAAAATCTTCCCTTTGTCTCTTCCCTTCATTTCCAAACTCGGATTTGCAGGAGAAAAATATTTGTAAAAATTAGTTATTTTGATTGGGACTCTGATTAAATTTGGGTTTTAGGTATCCATTAGTTATTGATCCTTTTCCAACACAGGAACAGCTATTACTTTCCTGTTTCTCTCATTTTAAGTCCTGAGAGCTTGGCTTGGCTTTCTGCTTGTTCAGGCATGCAAATTGTTGGTTGTTATGCATGCAAGTGAATAACTGCAAGTTGGGGGGGCCTAAGAACATGGCTGGATAGAAATGTGGGTTGCACTCCCCATTTGTGGCTAACATCCTCCTGACCATTGCCAACTATCAGGGAGGTTTTCTAAATATTTCCTTTTTTTTGGCTATCTTTGGGAGCGGTTTTGAATCTTGGGAGGGCTACATCTTTTGCACTCTCTTTGGAGACAAGTCTTGCATTCAGGGTCAAGTCATAAAAGGCTGCTTGGCTTTGGTTTTGAGTCACTTGATAGATACCTTTGATTTAAAAGTAAAGGGAAAATTTTTTTTAAAGTTCATGTTTACCTCTTTGTATTTTATTTTTTATTTTTATTTTTTATTTTTTATTTATTTTTTTTATTATACTTTAAGTTCTAGGGTACATGTGCATAACGTGCAGGTTTGTTACATATGTGTACATGTGCCATGTTGGTGTGCTGCACCCATCAACTCGTCAGTACCCATCAATTCATCATTTATATCAGGTATAACTCCCCAATGCAATCCCTCCCCCCTCCCCCCTCCCCATGATAGGCCCCAGTGTGTGATGTTCCCCTTCCCGAGTCCAAGTGAGCTCATTGTTCAGTTCCCACCTATGAGTGAGAACATGCGGTGTTTGGT
>NC_045445.1:79285906-79307360 GCF_002776525.5 Piliocolobus tephrosceles
CCCTCGCGCTTCCCAGGTGAGGCGATGCCTCGCCCTGCTTCAGCTCTGGCTGGTCAGGCTGCAGCAGCTGACCCACACAGATTGTCCGGCACTCCCGAGTGAGATGACCCCAGTACCTCAGTTGAAAATGCAGAAATCACCGGTCTTCTGTGTCGCTCGTGCTGGGAGATGGAGACTGGAGCTGTTCCTATTCGGCCATCTTGCTCCGCCCCCTATTTTTATTTTTTAGAGATGAGGACTCACTCTGTCACCCAGGCTGTAGTGCCATGGCACAATCATAGCTCACTGCAACCGTGAACTCCTGGCTCCAGGGATCCTCCTGCCTCAGCCTCCTAAGTAGTTGGGATCACGTGCATAAGCCACTGCGTTCACGTGGCTTATAGAGCCGGGCGTTGTGGCACATGCCTGTAATCCCAGCTGCTCAGGAGGCTGAGGCAGGAGAATCACTTGAACCCGGGAGGCGGAGGTTGCAGTGAGCCAAGGTCGCACCATTGCACTCCAGCCTGGGCAACAAGAGCAAAACTCCATCTCAAAAAAAAAAAAAAAAAAAAGACAGAAAATATTTGGGTCTGTTAATAAACATGTCCTTTGCCACATTGAAAGATTATGCTATGAGGAAGCATATGCCTCCAGAAATTATAAAATGGTCTATTCATAAAGTTATTGATCTACTACAGGATGCTGATATATGAGTTCACAATTGCCTGCTTCCTAGTTTTCACTGGAAAAATTAGGATACTAAGGATTAAAACTTATAATCAATATATGTAAATGAAACTATGAGAAAAAATAAGGATGAAGAGAAACAATTTTGTATGCGAAATATGTGAGGTATAAAGGTCGCGTTTTTTGGTAAGGGAAGAGTATCTTAAAGTAGAATGACTGGTAGGAGAGTAGAAAAAAGCTGAATGGATTTTTAAAAAAATTGTAGGAGGTTTGTGGAAAAGGAGTCTTATCTTGTGTGATCAAGGCTGGCTAAGATTAAATACATTTATTTATGATTTTATTGTAAAAAATAGTTTTAGTATTAATAGTACAATGATGCTAAACTATAATTTGTTTTTCATTTTCTTTCCTTTTTTTTTTTTTTTTTTTGTTATGGAGTTTTGCTCTTGTTGCCCAGGCTAGAGTGCAATGGCACGATTTCAGCTCACTGCAACCTCTGCCTCCCGGGATCAAGTGATTCTCCTGCCTCAGCCTCCCAAGTAGCTGGGATTACAGGTATGCGCCACCATGCCCTGCTAAACTGTTGTATTTTTAGTAGAGACAGGGTTTCACCATGTTGGCCAGGCTGGTCTCGAACTCCTGACCTCAGGTGATCCACTCACCTCAGTCTCCCAAAATGCTGGAATCACAGGCATGAGCCACCATGCCCAGCCCTTTAAAATATTTTTTGACACTTTAAATAGATAACTAGGTATTGCTTTATAGTGATCTGTGATCCTATTCAATCAAGCATTCAAACCTTTTAATATTTTTGACAAACTTCCAAAAATCAAATTTTAAATGAAGTCTTTTTGACCTCCAGCTAAATCTGTTATATTCCAGATGGGCTCTGAAAAATCTCAAAAGACTTACTCTCTCTCCTTATAAAAAGAGAGATATTGGCTGGGCACGGTGGCTCATGCCTGTAACCCCAGCACTTTGGATAGCCAACGCAGGAGGATCACTTGAGCCCAGGAGTTTGAGACCAGCCTGGGTAACATAGGGAGACCCTGTCTCTACAAACATTAAAAAAAATTAGCTAAGGATGGTGGTGAATGCCTTTAGTCACAGCTACTCAGGAGACTGAGGTGAGACAATCACTTGAGCCCAGGAGGTTGAGGCCACAGTGAGTCATGATCATACCACTGCACTCCAGCCTGAGCAACATAGTGAAACCCTGTCTCAAAAATAATAAAAATAAGGCCGGGCACGGTGGCTAACGCCTGTAATCCCAGCACTTTAGGAGGCCGAGGAGGGTGGATCACGAGGTCAGGAGATGGGGACCATCCTGGCTAACACGGTGAAACCCCGTCTCTGCTAAAAATACAAAAACAAAATTAGCCGGGCGTGGTGGCAGGTGCCTGTAGTCCCAGCTACTTGGGAGGCTGAGGCAGGAGAATGGTGTGAACCCAGGAGGCGGAGCTTGCAGTCATCCAAGATGGCACTACCACACTCCAGTCTGGGCGACAGAGCGAGACTCCATCTCAAAAAATAAATAAATAAACAAATAAATGAATAAATAGAAATAGCAAGTCATTCTCATAGAAAATAAAAATCAAAAAGAAAAATATTAAACTAATTAGGCTATTGATATGTTAAATTACATGGAAAGCATTGTCAAATAAAAATGATATTTTAAAAAATTTTAATGGTGTTTAACCTTCTTTGTATTTGTATGGGTATCTGTTAGTAATATAAATGTTTCAGAAATTGTATGAAGTTCATAGAAATTTGTCAATACCCTTGCTCTTTAGTATATGTCCAGCATAATTAAGTTATCAGTCACAATTCCAGTTTTTATGTTAAAATATTGTATACCACAGAAATAACTAAATTTGCTTATCAAGTGAACTCTCATCAGATCTTTAACTTTGACTATTTTAAATCTTTTGTCATCACAAATAGTTTTTACTTTACTTTGATTCTTCTGTGAATGCATAGAACAAATGCTTCATCTTCAAAGAAACCCATGAGAAAGACAGGTACTATGAAATATAAACCTCTGATAATTTGAGACCATTCCATTCCATTGAGTAAGAATTTCCAGGACTAATGAAGAACTTGATGGATTTGTAAAACTGCTAACCCAAGATTAAGCAGAACAATAATTAATTACATGAGACTGAATTAACTGATGAGGGTGATTATCTTTTTTTTTTTAATTAAGATGGAGTCTCACTTTGTCACCAGGCTGGAGTGCAGTGGCATGACCTCGGATCACTGCAACCTCCACCTCCTGGTTTCAAGCGATTGTCCTGCCTCAGCCTCCCAAGTAGCTGAGACTACAGGCATGTGCCACGACGCCCTGCTAATTTTTGTATTTTTAGTAGAGGCGAGGGTTTCACCATGTTGGCGAGGATGGTCTTGATCTCTTGACGTTGTGATCCGCCCACCTTGGCCTCCCAAAGTTCTGGGATTACAAGCGTGAGCCACGGCGCCTGGCCGATGATTATCATTTTTAATGACTTTTTGTTTGAAACATTACCAGTTTAATGTTTTGTTTTCCAGATTTAAAGAAAACCTTTTCTCTCTTTTCTCTTAAGCTATCTATAACTTACCTGATCCCCCAGAACTCAGAAACTCTTAGTGAATGTTTTTATGTTCATGGCAATATAGTTATTTGCATAAGTTCAGCAAGAATCTGTTCTCCTTGTAACAAGACACAATTGGAAAAGTTGGTTATATTACCAAAACTTTTATTGCAATCTCATATTTGAGAATGATGTGCTTAGAATTAGCTTATGATCAGGTAGTTTTAAGAAACTAAGGTTGACTATATGAAACTAGTGCCTACAAAGCCCCCTTGGAAAAATCAGCATGTTACCTGGCTTACAAGGCACCCAGACTTTCAGGTGAGTAAGGAAAGTCACTTCCTGGCATGTCTGGGAGCCTCAGGATATTTTGGAGACCTCAAGAAGAGAAAAATTTACCCAAATCTATAGGTATTGTAGGTGAAGTCTAATGGCAAGATCTTGGCTTGGCTTCATAGCCTTAAGAAGCTTTTAAAAGTCCATTCTAAGATTTCTTATTAAAAGTTTCAGCAAGACAAACCAAAAAGGACCTATGTGGTGAGTTACAATTCTTGCTTCATTTATGTGAATAATATGGCCAAATCTCATGAGGTCAGACTTATTTTGTAAACAAGAAACAGAAGAGGGGTGACTATAGAGAGAAATTTTATGTTTCAATGGAAAACTATGGCACACTCTTGTGGGTTATTATAGTCCTGTTCATTGTCCTTGAGCTATGTTTTTTTGACCTCTTGTTAAACTCCATTTTACTTTCTATGTTTTTATCTTCCATGAATTAGACTAGATCCTATCATTATCACACATTTTGTTAGCTGTTACCAAATTATCAATTCCAGTTTTCACCAACATCTGATACAATTCTCCAAACTAACATTTCCATTTTTTCCTCTATTCTCCTGATTTGTCATGACTGAGAACTAAAACTTGAATGCCTAGATCTTCATCGAGACTATTTAAAGAAGCCTTGCAAGCTAAAGCTGGATGCTTCCATGCTCTATTCTAGGAAATAACCATGACTGTGACATTGATATGTATGCTATCACCAAAGACATTCAAACTGCAAACCAGGAAATTCATCAAATTGCCACTGCTATCCTCACTCCATAATCTAAAGATGTTTTGAGACCAACATCTAGGAATCTTAACTTACTGCCCTCTGGACACAGAAACTGAGTTTAGTATCTGTTCCACCCATTAGTCTTTGCTTTCTTCCTTTTTTTTTTTTTTTTTTGAGACGGAGTTCCCCTGTTGTTGCCCAGGCTGGAGTGCAATGGTGAGATCTCAGCTCACTGCAACCTCCGCCTCCTGGGTTCAAGCGATTCTTCTGCCTCAGTCTCCCTAGTAGCTGGGATTACAGGCAGATGCCACAACGTCCAACTAATTTTTGTATTTTTAGTAGAGATAGGGTTTTACCACGTTGGTCAAGGCTGGTTTCAAACTCCTGACCTCAGGCGATCAGCCTGCCTCGGCCTCCCAAAGTGATGGGATGACAAGTGTGAGGCACTGTGCCTGGCCTGTTTTCCTTCTTTTTCCCAGAGAAATCCCCCTTGTTTAATGATGATTTGGACCACCCAGTAAATACCCTCTACTATTCGCTAGTCCTAATTGAACAAAATGGATTTAGATTATTCAAAGTAAAGAAAATGTATCTTATTTATCTAAACAAGAGGAGGGAATGACAATGAAACTCTCCTTGACCAAACTTTAGTTGGTCTCCTATATGCCCTCTTGTCAATTAGTCCTTGACCTTGCACTTCAGTGTCCATCCTTTTTGGGCCTGCATTGCCCAATTTTAGCAAGAATCCTGCTCATTCAGTTTAAAGAGAATCCCCCCAACACATACACTTTGATATCTGATCACCATGGCCTACCTTCAACAAGGAATGTGTTAGGTCAGTTTAGCAAGAATTCCCTCTACGCTCGATGTCTTCTCTTAGCAATTTTACAGGCTGGGCGTGGTGGCTCATGCCTGTAATCCCAGCACTTTGGGAGGCCAAGGCGAGCGGATCACAAGGTCAGGAGTTAGAGACCAGTCTGGCCAATATGGTGAAACCCTGTCTCTACTAAAAATACAAAAAGTTAGCTGGGCTAGCGAGACTCCGTCTCAAAAAAAAAAAAAAAAAAAAAAAAAATTTTTTTACAAATACCAAGTGACACCCCCTACGCTGCTTCTTGGTTATAAACCCCTACTTTTTCTTTATTCAGAACTGAGCCCAGTTCTGTATCAAGGTCTTATTTTCCTACTGCAGTAACTTCTGAATAAAATCTGTTTTTACTACTTTACTGTTTGGCTCTGCTTTTCTTTAATAGTATATATGGTTAACCACATCCTTCAACGTTCCTCAGTAAGGTTAGATTAAATCCAGTTTCCCACAAAAGTTGATTTTTTTTCTAATGGCTCCATGATAGAATATCATGCCACAATTTATTTTAAAACTGTTTTCCTCTTGTTAGACATTTACATGATTTCAAATATTTTCCCATTATAAGCAACACCATGATAAATATCTTTTTTTTTTTTTTTTTTTTTTTTTTTGGAATCGCTCTGTCACCCACGCTGGAGTGGAGTGGTGCGATTTCAGCTTACTGCAACCTCCACCTCCTGGGTTCAAACAATTCTCCTGTTTCAGCCTCCCACATAGCTGGAACTATAGTAGCACACCACCACACCTGGCTAATTTTTGTATTTTTAGTAGAGACAGGGTTTCATCATATTGGTCGGCTGGTCTCAAACTCTTGACCTCAGGTGATCCACCTGCCTCAGCCTCCCAAAGTGCTGGGTTTACAGGCCTGAGCCACCACACCCGGCCCATGACAAACATCTTTATGCATGAAACATGATGCACATTTCTAATTTTTTTTTAGGCTATCTAGAAGTGGATGTTCATGAAGATGAATATTTTTGAGCTTTAGTACATATTCATACACCATCTTCTGAAAAAACTTTACTAATTGACACTCCCGAGAGCAGTGAATGAGAGGGCTTATATCACCAAAGATAGACATATCTTCATGTTGCTGACAGGGAAAAGGTTATTAAGCTTTTGATAAGAAAGAATGATGGAATGAGGTCTTGCTGATTGAAACTAACGTGGCTGGACATGTTTGGCATATAATGTGAACTTGTCTGTTTTAGCATAACAACTTGACAGTAGTGGCAAGTTATAAGTTATCAGTGATAAATATAGGCTGCCTAGAAGAATGGCAGTTGAGGGGGCACATAACATAGGTCCATATGACTAATGTCTGAGAAGCAGACTCACAAATAGTAGTACCTGGAGTTTCTGGAGATGATACAGTGAGTTGGCTTTTATTTCTGAGGTTTATTTCTGAGGTTTTACAGTTCTTTCTAAGCCTTACATTTTTAATAAAAATGTTTTTAAAAGTAATACATGATAATGGTACAAAATTCGAAAGGCACAAAAAGGTATATCATGAAAAGTAGGTATTCTACACCTGTCTTTCAGTCATCTAACTTTCCTTCCTGGAGTCAACCAGTATTACCAGTTTCTGGTTTATCTTCCCAATGATATCCTGTGCAGTCACAAAAATAAATCTCTCTTATATAGTTCTCTTTTGTCCTCCTACCCAAAAGTTACCATATAATACATACTGTTTTGTACCTTGTTTCTTTCATTCAGAAATTTGGCCTGGATATCATGCCATATAGGTATACTCTAGGAGCAGAAAGGGTGTGATACCTTTAGTCCCCATCGTAAGGGTCACAGCAGACACTTCTATAACAAAAGACAGTTTAACAAGAGAAAAGCATAACAAGTTTATTTGATTACAGTTTTATGTGGCACAGGAGTCATCAGCTTGCAGATCCAAAGACCCAAGGTAAACAGTATATTTTTATCCTTAGGTGTGATGAAGCATGGACAGCCATGTAGAAATATGATTGGCCAAAATGGTGTGAGCTAATAGTAATAGACTGAGGAGAGGCAGGGGACACCAAGCAAGGCCTGTCCATTCAGCTTATTCTTGGCTTCTTTATGCAGCATACGTTCTTTATGGGTATAGGACAGGACCCTCTCTGGAATGGGGGTCTTATCACCTACATTCAAAAAGGTAGATCAGGCCGGGGACAGTGGCTCACATCTGTAATCCGAGCATTTTGGGAGACTGAGGCAGGTGGATCACCTGAGGTCAGGAGTTCGAGACCAGTTGGCCAACAACAACAACAACAAATCAGCGGCTGGGAATGGTGGCTCACGCCTGCAATCTCGCACTTTGGGAGGGAGAGGCAGTTGGATCACTTGAGGTCAGGAGTTTGAGACAAGCCTGACCAACATGGTGAAACCCTGTCTTTACTAAAATACAAAAAAATTAGCCGGGTGTGGTGGCTCATGCCTATAATCCCAGCTACTCAGGAGGCTGAGGTAGGAGAATCGCTTCAACCTGGGAGGTGGAGGTTGCAGTGAGCCAAGATCGTGCCATTGCATTCCAGCCTGGGCAACAGAGTGAGCCTCTATCTCAAAAAAAAAAATTAGCCGGGCGCGGTGGCTCAAGCCTGTAATCCCAGCACTTTGGGAGGCCGAGACGGGCGGATCACGAGGTCAGGAGATCGAGACCATCCTGGCTAACCCGGTGAAACCCCGTCTCTACTAAAAAATACAAAAAACTAGCCGGGCGAGGTGGCGGGCGCCTGTAGTCCCAGCTACTCCGGAGGCTGAGGCAGGAGAATGGCGTAAACCTGGGAGGCGGAGCTTGCAGTGAGCTGAGATCCGGCCACTGCACTCCAGCCCAGGAGACAGAGCCAGACTCCGTCTCAAAAAAAAAAAAAAAAAAATTAGCTTGGCATGGTGGCTCATGCCTGTAGTCCTAGTTACCCAGGAGACTGAGGCCTGAGAATTGCTTGAACCTGGGAAGCAGAGGTTGCAGTGAGCCGAGATCACGCCACTGCACTCCAGTCTGGGCAACAGAGTGAGAGTCGGTCTCAAAAAAAAAAAAAAAAAGGTCAAGTAATTTCTTTATGACCAGTCTTTACAAAACAAGATAGATGAAAGAGAAATATTTCAAGGTTTTATGACTGGCACTGGGGAAAACAGGTTCTGGTTTCTATGACTCCTCATGGAAACAGGGATTTTAGTTTCTGTGGCTAGCCTTGGGGGAGAATGAGAGGTGAGAGACAAGAGAGCAGGAGAAGGTCAGAGAGAAACTTTGTTTCTGAAGATCCTTCTGAGGCTTTCATTTTGTTTGCTTGTTTTTTTTTATTTTTAATTTTTGTGGGTACATAGTAGTAGGTGTGTATATTTATGAGGTACACGAGATATTTTGATACAGGCATACAGTATATTATAATCAAATCAGGATAAATGTGGTGTCTATCACCTCAAGCATTATCCTTTGTGTTAGAAACAATGCAATTTTACTCTTTTAGTTATTTTAAAATGTACAGTGAAATTATTGTTGACTATAGTCACCCTGTTGTGCTATCAAATATTAGACCTTCCTGGCTAACAAGGTGAAACCCCGTCTCTACTAAAAATACAAAAAATTAGCCAGATGCGGTGGCATGAGCCTGAAGTCCCAGCTACTCAGGAGGCTGAGGCAGGAGAATCACTTGAACCCGGGTGGCGGAGGTTGGAGTGAGCCGAGATCGTGCCACTGTACTCCAGCCTGGAACACAGAGCGAGAATCTGTCTCAAAAAAGAAAAGAAAAGAAAAGAAATCTTTACCCAGTCCAATGTTCCAGAGAGTTCTCCAATGGTTTTTCATTTGTTTGTTTGTTTTTGTTTTGTTTTGTTTTGTTTTGGAGATGGAGTCCAGGCTGGAGTGCAATGCTGCAATCTCGGCTCACTGCATCCTCCGTCTCCCAGGTTCAGGCTATTCTCCTGCCTCAGCCTCTGGAGTAGCTGGGATTACAGGTGCCTGCCACCACACCCGGCTAATTTTTGGATTTTTGGTAGAGATGCGATTTCACTATATTGGCCAGGCTGGTCTTGAACTTCTGATCTCAGGTGATCCACTTGCCTCGGCCTCCAAAGTGCTGGGATTACAGGCGTGAGCCATTGTGCCCGGCCCCAGTGCTTTTTTTTTTAAGTAGTTTCATAGTTTGAGGTCTTAGAGTTAAGTTTTTAATTCATTTTTATTTGATTTTTGTATATGGCGAGAGATAGAGGTTCAGTTTCTGTTGTGCCGAAGTCGCGAGACCCCAGTAAGCGACCACCAGAGTCCAGAGTCAAAGCCAAATAGCCGGGGTCGCTTTATTTCAAGTTCGAACCCGGACCTCTCCGCACCTAACAATGGCAGGTAAAAGAGAGGTCCCGACTGCTGTTTCAGGGTTTCTTTTATAGCAAGGTACAAACAAGTTACAGAGAAACAGTAGTTACAAGCTTATTATTGGTTGATATTTAAAGTTTGAACATTCGGCAGTTTCTGACTGGTTCCCGCCTTTTTCCGCAACCTCAAAAGGCTGGGGGTTTTCCAGATAAGTTGTTTGTGTAAGCCCCGGGGGGGTGGTCACATTCTTGTATGTTGCAACCTCAAACAGCTGGGGGTTTTCCAGATAAGTTGTTTGTGTAAGCCCAGGGGGTGGTCACATTCTTGTATGTTTAGAAATTTTTCCTTAGGGGCTTTCTATCTCATTTCATTCTTCTGCATATGGATAGCCAGTTTTCCTAGCATCTGAGGCCTTCATTTTGGGGTATTTGTTTTCTGAGTCCCAACAATATAAAAAGCTTAATTACATATGTAAACATATATTCATTATTCAGCATATATTTCTTGAGCACCTACTAGGTGCCACACTTGTTCTACACACTGAAATACAGCAACTAACAAAACACAGAAAAATCTCATCCCTCACGGACATTGTGTCACAGTTGGAAGGAAAAGAACCAAAATAAATAGGTAAAACATATGTTACATTGTAGAAAGTGTTATAGAGAAATATAAAATGTTTGTTCAGCCAAACTGAATGTATCCTTGATCACTGTGGGGTACCCGCAGAGGAAAAGTGGTGTGCCACCTGGGCTGAGCTTGCCAAAGCCTAGACAGGCACAAGAGCAGGGAAGAGTCCTGCTCAGAAATCAGGAGCCAAGACCTGAAGACCTTCAGGATCAAAGACCAGTACTTAGCATGGAGGGGACCCATTGCCTTCTCCTCCTGACCCAGCCGGTCCTCCTGAAAACAGAAACCCTACTAGAGGGAGAAACACCTGTCCACTGACATGGTCTTGAGCCAGGAGGTCCCTGTCTGAGCAAGGCAGTGAAAGAAGTCTGAGACAAGAATTGTGTCCTGGACTCTGCAAATTCATCAAAAGTAGCAGTTCACCCTTTAAGGAGATTACAATATACCCCTATGCACATAAAGACCAAATGGAAAGTAGGGGATCAGAGGCCTGCACACTGTGATGAGGGCTGTCCTACCCTTCAAGCCTGGCTTGTCCCCTGAGAGGTGGCTAGTGATGGAGGTTGGGGGGTCACAGAAAGTAGAGGTTACAGATCTCTATAGCAAAGCAGATTGGAGTGGCTGCCCTCCTCCCCTTACCTCGCTCCTTCCTCCCAGTGCTCCTTGCAGGAAGGAGCCACAAGGAGACTGACTTGGATTCCACAGAACAAAGTACTTTCTACTGATAAGAAACAGAAAGGGACCGGGCGCAGTGGCTCACGCCTGTAGCCCAGCACTTTGGGAGGCCAAGGCGGGCGGATCACGAGGTAAGGAGCTGGAGACCAGCCTGGCCAACATGGTGAAACCCCGTTTCTACTAAAAATACAAAAATTAGCTGGGTTCATGCCTGTAATCCCAGCTACTCGGGAGGCTGAGACAGGAGAATTGCTTGAATCCGGGAGGCGGAGGTTGCCGTGAGCCAAGATCGCGCCACTGCACTCCAGTCTGGGTGACTAGAGTCAGACGCCACCTGGTCGGGGGCGGGGATGGGGGAGCGGCGGGGAGGAGATACAGAAAGGCCTGTCTCAGGAGGAAGTAAGCACCCAGTCATCAAAGAGGATATCTAAGCAGAGACGGGGGAGGGGGGTTCCTTTGTCATTCAGCAAGTGGTTAAACTCCAGGACACTTGGGGGCCCATTGACCCTAAAATGCATTGATCCTCTGTATTTGAAGAAGGAACTCTGCCCAGTTTTGTCTAGCCAAGTCAGGTGATATCTAGGATTTTTGACATAATAAGAGTTCAGAAACACCCCTCAGGAACCACAGGCCTTTCCTGGGGTTTTGCAAAGGAGCAGCATTAGCATTCATTACTGCTCTAATCAGCATCTTAATTCCATTCTGACTCTCAGTCCTTATACTAAGTACCTGGTACATATTCACCCTCCACCCCCAACGTCCAGTTAAGCTTGAGGGCAAACATGATATTCCCTAGACCATCTGTATTCCACCTCCTCTCCCTCCCCCTTTTAGAGAGCTCAGGAAATCGGTTTTAATGCAACAGGCTCCCGTTGCTTAGTAACAGAAGCGCCTGCTCCTAGCAACCAGGAGCCACAAAGATGCTGCAGAAAGAGGGGGCTGTCTGGGCCCTGCTCTTGCTCAGCTATAGACAGCTGGCTTTCCCCATGTTTTCCTCATTCAGCACAGACACTCTGTCTCAGATGCCTGTTCTTGAAAAGCTGATCTCTGGGGCTGCTGCTGATCTCACCACCAACCGGCCTGCCTAGAGCCCCTCTGAATCCCACCTCCCAGGCCACCAGGAGGCAGCTCATGATCACAACAGGGTGGCTCTGGGAAGTGCCCTCACTGAAGAGGGACAGAGGTAACCAGCTGTGTTGGTTTCTTCAGTCTGGCCTGGTGGGTGAGAGTAGGGTGTGCCACACAGGCTCCTATAACCCTGGGTAAGAGCAATTTCTGCCCGGGGTGGAAGTGGGGGAGCATGTCATAATCTAGTACATTTGAGAGTGAAGAGAGGCAAGAGACCATATAAGATAATTCCCTCCTAGAGATCAGGAAACTGAGAGTCAGGGCAGGCTCGGGCCCACACAGCCTTCGGTGACAGCCGGGTCTGAAGCAATGCCAGAACGTGAGGCTCCCCAACATAGTCAGCACCCATGAGACTGCCAGCCCGCTGTGCAGCGCCAGAGGCTTCTGCTTCCCCTCCCCAAAGGACAGCAAGAACATGTTTCTCCACTGCCTGAGAAGACCCCTGCCCTCTTGCTTTCTGGGATGGCCCCAGTTCAGGGTGATCACCAATGCAGATTTTTCCATTTGACGAGCTGATTTCCTAGAATTGTTGAAATAATAAGAGTTTAGAAGTACCCAGGAGAAGTCTGTCCAGAGCTCTAACTCTGTGGACTGGTGCTAATTGGCATCTTCCTTAGTCACAGATCTCCCTGACCTTCACAGGAGGTGCAGGTGCGTGCATTCCCTCTCCGTCTCTCTGGGGCTTCAAGCTCTGAAAGTGGGGCTGTTCCCCAGGAGTAAACCATGCAAAGTGGGGGTTGTGAGGACCTTACCCCCATTCCCTTCCCCCTACCCCTGGGCCAGACTCTCAGGCGGGAACAAGCCTTCTGACTGTGAGCTTCTTTCTTGCTTCTCCCCTCCCTCTCCCCTTTCTTCCTCCCAAGAAAACGGCTTCTGGTATCTGCCTTCCATTGCCTGGCAACCAAACCAGCTGCCACAGGCTGAGACGAGCAGCACAGATGCTGCTCAATGAGGGGCTGAAATGAGGGGGCACAGTTGCTGTCTCCAGTCACAAGCACCCATCGGCAATGGCGCTGGTGCTCACAAATTGGATACAAGGCTTTTCTTACATTTGCCAGCATTATGTCTATTTGAAAAGTCTTCCAAAGAACAGATACGCCACAGTTGGGTAAACTGCTCCACCCTTCGCTACTTCATATTTAAAATATGTCGTTAAGGAAAATTTCAAGTCTGTAAACAAGTGGGAGGGCATAGTGACCCCTCTTGTACACAGCATCCAGCTTCAGCGATTATCAGCTCCTGACCAGTCACATATCATTGGATTCATAAGTATTTCAATATGGAGCTCTGAAAGATAATAACCCCTTTCAGCATAACTACAGTGTCATTATAATACCTAAAGTAATTAATAATCATTCCATAATATCATCAAATATCCAGGGAATGTCCAAACTTTAAATGTGTCATGTCTCATCAATGTTATGGAGGGTTTATGTTATGGTGTTTTTTCTACTTTTTGTAGTCAGGATGTAAATAAAGCCCACACATTAATCTACGAGTTCCCCCTCAGGAATATCCTGAAATTGCAAGGAACTAGGATTGTCCTGGAAACCAATGATTTGCAGGCTCTTCCTGAGACCCCTGTGAGCTCCACTTTGAGTTACAGAAGGTATTGTTAGTTCCCAAATTTTGAGATGAGACTGAGATTCAAGACAGTGAAATGAGGAGCTCAGTGTCACCCAGCTACTGAGGGACTGGGTCAGGTTGTTAACTCATATCAGGAGTCCAAACTCCTATGTGTGCTGTGATGACCACACTCTGACACCCCTACCTGCCCTACCTCCAGAAAGGTGAGGGAAGCCTTTAGGAAGGGGGCAGTAAAGGCCTCCACCACTCCTGCCCCCACCCTTATACTAGTCCAGGTCTTACCCAGGATCTGTCAAGACCAGTGCAATCCCACCTTCTGTGATCTCCCTGGCCCATTTCTCTCCCCCCAGGTGATTGCCCTTGAGTACATGTGCCTCAGTCTCCCCCTCACCCAGAAGAAACTTTTATTACTAAATGTCTGTGCCCCACATCCCAGGTGAGCCTCATCCAGAACCTTTTGGAAGCAGCTCCCCAAAGGGGTGCTGACTGCCCGAGTGAGGGGCCTTCTGTATGTGCATGTGTGGCAGGGGAGGGTGCATTGTAAGTACAGGGAAGTCTTTAGGGAGAGATCCCAAACCCCAGCCAAGGAGCCAGCCATCAGCCACGCCAGAGTGACGGTGTCCCTCTTGTCCTCAGCAGGGGCAAGGGAGTGTCCAAGCAACAACCTGGGTCTGAGCATCCTGAGGACAGGGGCTTTGGCCTCACCTCTCCCTCCCATAGGCCTTTTACCCTCTGGGGACCACAAGAAGTTCTCATCTGTACAGCAAAGACACTCGAGAAAATCAGCCGGGCTGTCCTGTGGTTGAGGGAGGCCTCTCAGCTTGGAGTAATGGAAACTGATCTGGCCAGAGAGTCCTAGCATCAGGTCTTGGTCTCTGCTCTTACATTATGCAGCTCCGTGACCCCGGGCAGGGACCTTCTTTTGTGAGTCTCAGTTTTCTTATCTATACAATGAAGGGGCTGGACCAGCTGCTCTCT
The DNA here is from genome assembly GCF_002776525.5 of Piliocolobus tephrosceles. Classification (NCBI taxonomy): domain Eukaryota; kingdom Metazoa; phylum Chordata; class Mammalia; order Primates; family Cercopithecidae; genus Piliocolobus; species Piliocolobus tephrosceles. The sequence continues at coordinate 79,300,366 of NC_045445.1, forward strand.
GGGGGCCCACTAGCTTCCAGGTTTCTATAATCTCCAGGAGAAGGAGACCCATACTTTCCTTGGTAAGTGGTTTCTGGTCTTAATTTCATTTACTGTCAGGAAGGTCTTCCTGCCTATTTCCTTCTGTCTCTGAGCCTTCTTTCCTCTGGCCGAGGTCCTTGTCTAGATAAATATGTTTATTGTCCCAGAAGTGCCTGGGCGGGCAACAGACATTTTCCTCCCCACAACTCAAGTCACCATGGAGGGAGAGTGGGGTCCAGACCCCGCCAAGTCTCTGCTCCCGGTCCCCAAGGTGTTCAGGAGGGGGCAGTGTTCAGGCCACAGGTAAATGAGAGATCATAGAACCGACTGGCTCCTTGCTCTTCAAGGAGCCCAACTCCCCGATCTTCCAGATAAGGAAGCAGGAACTTTCCTCAGGAAACACAGAGCTGGGGAAGGGAAGAGCTGGGGACCCCTCAGGAGGGATCTTTCATGGGCAGGGGTGGAGATGGTGAAGAAGAGAGCCAGTCACCTAAGGAGCAGAGTTGGGGCATTAACTAAAACCAGTTTATCAAACACATGCTCGGGGAGCTCCTGAGTCCTCCTTAGGGAAGACAGGAAACACACACAAAAACACACACACATGAACACACCCCAAAGAGAAGAGATTATGAGCATATCTGACTACCAGGTGCCTGAGATGGGACTCTAACTTGACCATCCCACCCAGGGGCCGCGAGTCTCCCAGCAGCTTCATGTATTCAACAAATAGTGACTGAGTTACTGGGCATCAAACAGTAAACAAGAGGGACATGGTCCCAACCCTGTCTCTCAGGAACTTGCAGCCCAGCTCGGCAGGGGGCAGATGCTGAAGAGAGGATTCCAGTCCAGGGAGATACCCCAGGCTAAAGTAAGCCAGGGGACTGTGGGAACCCAGAATAGCCCAGATCAGGAGCTCAGGAATGGTCCTATGCTGCAGGCTGTGTCCTGGTGAAGCTCAATTAGACCCTCTACCCTGTTGCAAGGACAGAGGACTGTCTGTATCCTGGGTTCTTGCCTTAGTATACTGGAAGAATAGAATCACACCTGGGTTTGGAGAATGAGTGCAAAGTTTTATTGAGTGGAGGTGGCTCTCAGCAGATGAGGGAAGCCAGAAGGGGATAGAGTGGGATGGTTTTCCCCTGGAGTTGGGCCGCTCAGTGGCCCAGGCTCTCCTCTGAGTGTCCTGGCCAAACTCCGCGCGTTGCTCTGCTGGTCTGCGCCTGCAGCATGGCAGTGCCTGTTGGTACGTTCCTGTCGATGTCCAGTCGCCCATGTGTTCCTCTGCTGATGCGCTCCTCTCTTTGTTTAGCTGCCTGTGTCTTCTTCTGCTGATCTGCTTCTCTGGACGTCCAGCAGCTTGTGTGTGTGTGTGCTAGGATCTAGGGGTTCTTATAGGCACAGGATTGGGGCGTGGCAGGCCAGGGGAGGTCTTGGGAAATTCAACATTTGGGCAGGAAAACAAAAATGCCTGTCTTCATGTAAGTCTGTAGGCACAGGCCTGGGGATGGAGCCCTAGCCAGAGACCCCACCCTTACCCCCTTCTGTATCATTTAAAGGGACTATGATCTTCCCTTTCCAGCACTTCCCTTCCATATCACTGGCTATGCCCATTTCTGCAGGGGTCAGTTCTGGTTTCTTGGAGAAGGTAGTCTTAGGGAGCAATTGGTCTCCTCTCTTCAGGACAGACAAGGAAGGTTGAGGATGTGGATGACCTTCAGGCACTTTTTGTCATCTCAGCAAGAACTGGGCAGCTTCCAGGGCTTGGAGGAGAGCTGAGGCTCCCCTTCTTTAGATTAGGGGTTCTCAAAGTTTTTTATTTTTGGTTCTCAAGGTTTTGGAGTTGGTACCCCAAAGATCATGGTTGAGGATTCAGTGTTTTCTCCAAGCATATTGCAGCCCAGTTGCATATTGAAACTGGGTGCCCTTTCTCTTCCTGGCTGTGGGGATGTAAAGTGTGGGCTGTAGGGCCTCAGATAACGGCACAATTTTAATCAATTGTTCTGCAAAAAGTTTTCTTCTCTTCCTTGCTGATGCAGAGGGCCAAAACATTACCTTCTTCAAACCAGTGTCTGTGATTTAGCTTCCATTGACCTTGATAATGAACATAAAGGTCCCTGAGCAAAGCTGCCCCTTTTGTACATCTTTGCTGCTTTTCTCCTATGTATAGCTACCAAGTAGCTGGGATTACAGGCATGAGCCACCATGCTCGGCTAACTTTGTATTTTTAGTAGAGATGAGGTTTCTCCATGTTGATCAGGCTGCTCTCGAACTTCCAACCTCAGATGATCCGCCTGCCTCGGCCTCCCAAAGTGCTGGGATTATAGATATGAGCCACAGCGCCTGGCTCCTCCTCCTCGTCGTCGTCGTCTTCTTCTTCTTCTTATTCCTCCTCCTCCTCCTCCTCCTCCTCCTCCTCCTCCTCCTCCTCCTTCTTCTTCTTCTTCTTCTTCTTCGTCTTCTTCTTCTTCTTTCTTTGTTTTTGTTTTTGTTTTTGTTTTTTTGAGATAGAGCTTTGTTCTGTCACCAAGGCTGGAGTGCAGTGGCCCAATCTCAGTTCACTGCAATCTCCACCTCCCAGGTTCAAGCAATTATCATGCCTCAGCCACCTGAGTAGCTGGGATTACAAGCATGTGCCACCACACCTGGCTAATTTTTGTACTTTTAGTAGAGATGGAGTTTTGCCGTGTTAGCCTGGCTGGTCTCGACCCCTGGGCCTCAACTGATCTGCCTACCTTAGCCTACCAAAGTGCTGGGATTACAGGCGTGAGCCACCATGCCCCACCATGTCTTGCAATAGTTTCTGAATAAAATTTTTTTTTACTGATGTCATCCAAAAAACCACCAGGATGGCTAAATAGTAGAAAGGAGAGCTTTATTAGCAATACTGGTCTGCAAGCTGGGAAGAGAAAGTCTCCAGCATGGAGAGAGACCAAAGGCACTCTCTTTTCAAAGAAGGGAAGGACCGATTGGGTCTTATACCTCACAGGGCTGGTATCTTACGTATTCAGTAGGTTTTAGGGGGAAAGCTATACTATTTATGAGGGGAGCCAAGCACATGCAGCTTGGCTAAATATGTATGTAACATACATCCCATGTTCACTTTGGGATGAGGTTTTGGCATTAAAATGAGGTAGAATTTGGCTTTTTATGTCAAAATTTAAATTATAGGACACAAGGCAGTTTGTGCCCATCCTCTATAAAGTGGCTGAAACTGGCAAAAGGTCTTTAATAGCTTGTCAGAAAAGAATGTTTTTAAGGCTAGTCCTCTGTCCAATCAGACTTATAGTGGTCTGAGTTGTGAATTAGAGTTATCATAATTTTCCTGATAGTTCCTATTGTTAGAGAGTTAAGTAAGAGTGTGGTTTTTCTTGTAGGAATTTAGAAATTTGCCACACCAGCCAGGCCCTGAACCCTGGACTCATAGGTAACTTTGTTTCCTTAACCTTAGAGTCTGTCTTAGTTGATAAAGAGGAGTTTGTTTTGGTCTCTCAGAGCACACTGGCTTAACTAGTGTCTGGCTCTGGTTCTCTTTTGACAGTTTCTCAGTGCTGTGACTGGGACCTAAATGGGAAACACACTGTCAGACTCTTGGACATGACAAGCAGGTCTCCCAGCAAGCACTACTACTTTGTCTCCAGTCAGCTTGCTCATTTGGGCATCTTGTTTTCAGTCCAACCCCAAAATCTAGTGTTTTGGATAAATGTCAGTTTAAGCATTTTGGGCTAGATTTTGATTCTTAAGATTCTGCATATGGTCTAGAAGCTGGATTAGAGTTCCAGGTAAATAGACACTGGGTTAGAGTCCAGGGGTTCTCTCTGTAAGAGTTTAGTCTCTCTAAGAAACAGGCTGGGTTAGAATCCCAGTTTTCTCTGTTCATAAATGTAAGGGTACCATTAGTCAAGTACATGAGCACTTCTTAATCAACCGAAATCCCCTCCCCTACCCTTTCTTTTTTGAGACAGGATCTCGCTCTGTGGCCCAGGCTGGAGTGTTGTGGCATGATCATAGCTCACTGTAACCTCTGCCTCCTGGGCTCAAGTGATCCTCCTGCCTCAGCCTCTGGAGTAGCTGGGACTACAGGTGCATGCCACCACACCCAGGTAATTTTTGTATTTTTTGTAGAGACAGGGTTTGACCATGTTGTTGCACAGGTGGGTCTCCAACTGCTGGGCTCAAGTGGTCTTACAGGTGTGAGTCACTGTGCCCGGCTGAAATCCCCTCCTCTGAAACTCATGCTGACTACATGCTTTGCCACTACAGCATTGTTTACCTTCTTACTGGGAAAACTTTCCTAAAACTCTCTTGACCTACATGGCCCCTCTGGAGCTCCTAGAATATCTCTGAGTTTGTCTATCTAAGAAGAGCCCTAGAACAAAAAGGAACAAAAATCTTGAAAACACAATTGTCAGCAGGGTGCAGTGGCTCACACCTATAATCCCAGCACTTTGGGAGGCCGAGGCGGACGGATCACCTGAGGTCGGGAGTTTGAGACCAGCCTGACCAACATGGAGAAAACCCATCTCTAGTAAAAATACAAATTAGCCAGGCATGGTGGCACATGCCTGTAATCCCAGCTACTAGGGAGACTGAGGCTGGAGAATCTCTTGAACCTGGGAGGCAGAGGTTGCCATGAGCTGAGACTGCGCCATTGCACTCCAGCCTGGGCAACAAGAGCGAAACTCTGTCTCAAAAAAAAAAGAAAAAAAAAGGAAAAAAAAATTGTCCACTTGTTTCACCTGGTATGAAGAACTTGAAAAATAGCAGCCAAATAATTCATACCTCACTCAAACCATTCAAGTTCTTAATGACTTCAGAAAAGTTTTTCTGGTCCAGTAAGTCCCTAGAGTCCTTAACAGCATCTCCATATTCCCCTCTCAGCTCACCTTTGTATCCTTCTCTCCTAGAATGTCCTCCACCAGTTGCACTCCCAGCTGATCAACCTTATAGCTGTATGGTTCACAAGGCCCCCACCTCCTGAAGATGAAACCAAGTGTATGGCTGGTACCTGTTCCCAAGTGAGTCCAACAGAAGAGATAACATTTAAACCTAGGTATTGGTCTGAATTACATGCCATCAACAAAGACTTTCCTGACCCCCAAAAGAAAAGGTAAAGGTGTATTGAACAATTTAGAACTGTCTTAGGGGTATACTCTCTGGGTTCCCCAATTTGTATCAATTTATCCACCTATTGGTTGGTCCTTTGGTTTAAAAAAGCCAAATGTACCACAATTCCAGAAGACTTTCAAGGATCTCAGACTACCCCCAATTCTCATCAGAAACTGAAAGAAGTAAAAGAAAGATTATTAGGAGAGGATCCATCCCTCAGATCTATCACAGAGACTAGATTTGTCATATATTCAAAATTGTAAACAACAAAGGGATGAAACTGTAGCTAATTATCACCCTCGATTGTTGCCATCGAGACAACATGAAACGAGCATTTGGGCCTGAAATTGGCTTGCCAAACTGCCTCTGCTCTGGCCACAAGCTTTGAAAATAGTCTCAGACTGGAATTCCATGACATTTTCCAGAAAACTTATATTAGCTGACAAAATCCAAACATGTCTGAACTCCAGACATTAGCCCAACATTATGAAAAGAGTATTTTTTAAAAGTTGGAAAATGCAGAATCAAGCTTATGGCACTGACATTAAAATAGTTAGAAAAACCTGAAAAATTTAATCTATGGCAAACTCCAAAATCACATTCACATTGATTGGGACGCCCACCAAAATTGTAAGGAAGAAGGACATGTTGTCCAGGTTTTCCTGGACCTCAAGAGAAAGGATAAAAACCTGAGCCCCGCTCCTTAGGGGGCCCTCTGGTTACCTCATCAGAAACTTGTTGACTGTCCTCCAATGCTCTCAACTACCATTAAATTCACAAGGGAAAATTACCCTACAAGTTGAAGGGCACCATCAAAGTTTTCATCGATACCTTTGGCACCACTTCATTTTTTGCCCTCCTTCCTTGGACTCACCCAACTACCAGTGGTGGGTTTTGATAATTTACCTCACAATTTGCTGCTTTCTCAACCTTTTAACATTTCTATGAGACCCATCAAAACTCAACACAACTTCCTTCTCATTTCTACTACCCCAGTAAAACTCTTAGGAAAGGATCTTCTTATAAATTGGAGTTCAAAAATTTATTGTACCCTTAAAGGACTTCTACAGGTCCCTGACTCCTCTCCTCCATGATTATTTCTCCTAACATTTTTTTCTGATCTGAGTTACTTTGCCCCCTTCAACCTAGAACTTACTTAAGTAAAGATTTAAATAAACTGTTAGACAGAATTCCTTCATTAGGGGCAAAAAAAAAAAAAAAAAAAAAAAAAAACTCCACCAAGATTGGGTGTATATGGGATGCAGAGCTCCTTAAGGTAGAAATAAATTTTTCTGTACTCCTCCCCAAGATTCCCAAATATCGTTTAAAATGAGAAGAACATGAGTGACCCTGCTCAATAATCCAAAGTTTATTTGATAAGAAAACTTCTTGTCACAACTTCTAATCCATGCAATACAACCATCTTGGCCATTAAAAAACAAAATGGAGCCAGATGCACATCTGTAGTCCCAGTTACTTGGGACGCTAAAGCAAAAGGATTGAATGAGCCCAGGAGTTTGAGGCTGCAGTACACTACTATCATGCCTGTGAATAGCCATCATACGCCAGCCTGGGAAATACAGTGAGACCCTGTTTCCAAAAAAAAAAAAAAAAGAAAAAAGAAAAAGGGGCCGGGCGCGGTGGCTCAAGCCTGTAATCCCAGCACTTTGGGAGGCCAAGAGACGGGCGGATCACGAGGTCAGGAGATCAAGACCATCCTGGCTAACACGGTGAAACCCCATCTCTACTAAAAAATACAAAAAACTAGCCGGGCGAGGTGGCGGGCGCCTGTAGTCCCAGCTACTCCGGAGGCTGAGGCAGGAGAATGGCGTAAACCCGGGAGGCAGAGCTTGCAGTGAGCTGAGATC
>NC_045445.1:79307460-79309065 GCF_002776525.5 Piliocolobus tephrosceles
AAAAAAGAAAAAGGGAAATGGTATTGGTTAGTCTAAGATCTGAGATCTATCAGTAAAATGGTCAAACATAGATTTCCTTTGGTGCCTGATCCTAACACTATCCAGTTTGCTACCCTGTCTAACACCCAATATTTCATAGACATCAATTTATGTTTTGCCTTGTTGTAGTATTCCCCTTCATAAGAAATCTCAATACATGCTTGGCTTCACCTGTGAAAACCCACAATATACCTAGACCATTATGCCCCCAAAATTTACTAAGACCCCTACCTCTTTCTTGCATACCTTAAATGTCCAGTTGAGGGAGTTAAAATTCCTAGGAGACATCACTTTAGTCCAATATGTAGATGACCTCCTTCTAGGTTCTGACATTTATGACAACTACCTTTTGGACACTGAATATCATCTTAAGGCCTTAGACAGGACCACAAGGTGGCTAGAGATAAAACTCAATTATGATAATTGTGTATGTGATACCTGGGTCATGATTTCTCAGCCATAGGCAAAACTGTCTCTGGGCCTCTACTATTTAACATTTTACTTTCCCTGAAACTAAATGACAACCAAGAGGAAATGGTAGGATGTGGACACCTAATTTCTCCATGATTGCCTCATTCCTTTATGCTATGACTAGGGAGTCTCCTCAGACCCAGTAATCTGGGATTCCCTATCCAATGATGCTTTTGAGATCCTTAAAGCCTCTCTGCTTTCACCTCTTACCCTTGGACTTCCCAAATACTCAGCCTTTTTCCTTTTGTGGGCATGAATGAGAGGGTCATATCCTTGGAGTATGATTCCAGCAGCATAATGATCACCACTCAGTTGGGCGTATTTGTACATGTTTACTTCTTTTTTTATTCTGTGACATTGATCTACATGCCTATATCTCTACCTATATCATTCTATCTTGTTTATTATAACTATATATTTTTAAATAAAGTAGACTGATTCTTCCCATTTTATCCTTGTTTTTCAAAATTCCTTCAGCTATTCTAGTTCCTTTGCCTTTCTCTACAAATTTTAGAATAATCTATATCTACAAAAAATCTTGCTGGGATTGTAACAGAAATTCCATCAAACCTGTATATCAATTTGAGGAGAATAGATATATTTTATTTGCTGAGCCAATCCATGAACATAATATGTTTCTCCATGTATTTAGATCTTTGATTTCCTTCATCAGTATTTTTTACTTTTCAGCATACAATTACTGTACATGTTTCATTAATTTACACTTAGTTATTTCATTTTTGAGTGACTATTAACTGGTATCATATTTTAATTTTAGCATCCATGTAGTCATTACTAATATATAGAAATACAATTGATTTTTGTATGTTTTCCTTGTTTCTTGCAACCCTCCTATAATCATCAGTTCTAGGAGGTTTTTTTGTGTGTGTGTTTTCCCAGTAATTATTTGAGATTTTCTATGTAGACAATCATGCCATCTGCAAATAGGAACAGTTTTGGTCTTTCCTCTCTGATATGTATGCCTTTTATCTTCTATTATTGCCTTATTGCACTAACTTGAACTCCTATCACTATGTTGAAAAACATAGTGAGTGAAAAATCCTACATCCTTGTCTTCTTTCTTTCTTTCTTTCT
>NC_045445.1:79309165-79358065 GCF_002776525.5 Piliocolobus tephrosceles
CTCTCTCTCTCTCTCTCTCTCCTCTCTCTCTCTCTCTCTCTCTCTCTTTCTTTCGAGACGGAGTCTCGCTCTGTCACCCAGGCTGGAGTGCAGTGGTGCGATCTCGGCTCACTGCAAGCTCCGCCTCCCGGGTTCCCGCTATTCTCCTGCCTCAGCCTCCGGAGTAGCTGGGACTACAGGCGCCCGCCACCTCGCCCGGCTAGTTTTTTGTATTTTTTAGTAGAGAAGGGGTTTCACCGTGTTAGCCAGGATGGTCTCGATCTCCTGACCTCGTGATCCGCCCCTCTCAGCCTCCCAAAGTGCTGGGATTACAGGCTTGAGTCACAGCGCCCCGCCTTTTTTTTTTTTTTTGAGACAGAGTCTTGCTCTGTCATCCAGACTGGAGGGCAATGGTGCAATCTCAGCTCACTGCAACCTCTGCCTCTGGGGTTCAAGCGATTCTCCTGCCTCAGCCTCCCAAGTAGAGGAGCTGATAGCCAGAATAGCCAGTTTAGGGAGGAATATAACGGACCTGATGGAGCTAGAAAACACAATATGACAACTTTCCAATGCAATCATAAGTATGAATAGCAGAATAAATAAAGCAGAGGAAGGAATCTCAGAGCTTGAAGACTATCTTTCTGAAACAAGACAGTCAAGAATAGAGAAAGAATAAAGAATAAAATGAATGAATAAGATCTGAGAAATATGGAATCATGTAAAGAGAGCAAACCTACAACTGATTGGGGTACCTGAAAGAGATGGCGTGAATGGAACCAAGTTCAAAAATATATTTCAGGATATCATCCAGGAAAACTTCCCCAGTCTAGCAAGACAGGCCAACATTCAAATTCAGGAAATGCAGAGAACCTCAGTAAGATATTCCATGAGAAGATCAATTCCAAGGCACATAATCATCAGATTCTCCAAGGTTGAAATAAAGAAAATATTCAGGGCAGCCAGAGCAACCTCTGCCTCCTGGGTTCAAGCGACTCTCCTGCCTCAGCCTCCCAAGTAGCTGGGATTACAGGCATGCACCACCATGCCTGGCTAATTTTGTATTTTTAGTAGAGACGAGGTTTCTCCATGTTGGTCAGGCTGGTCTTGAACTCCCGACCTCAGGTGATCCACCTGCCTTGGCCTCCTAAAGTGCTGGGATTATAGGCATGAGCCACCACAGCCGGCCATCCTTGCCTTTTTCCTAATCTCCAGTGAAAAGCATTCTGTCTTTCACCATTAGGTATAATGTTAACTGCAGGTTTTTTGTAGATGTTATTTATTGCATAGAGGAAGTTTCTTTTTATTCTATTTTTCTGAGTTTTTATCATGAATGAAAATTGGGTTTTGTCAACAGCTTTTTCTGCATCAATTCATACAATTATATGATTTTCCTCTTTAGCATATTAACTTGGTGGCTTACATTTATTGATTTTTGAATATTCATGAGGGTGTAAGTCTGGGCTCCCCACTAGGCCTTTGCTGGTGGTGAGACCATAATTTTTTTTTTTTTTTTTTGAGACGGAGTCTCGCTCTGTCACCCAGAGCTGGAATGCAGTGACATCATCTCGGCTCACTGCAACCTCCGCCTCCCAGGTTCAAGCAATTCTCCTGCCTCGGGCTCCTGAGTAGCTGGAATTACAGGCGTGTGCCACCACACCCGACTAAGTTTTGTATTTTTAGTAGATACGGGGTTTCACCATGTTGGTCAGGCTGGTCTCAAACTCCTGACCTCGTAATCCGCCCACCTCGGCCTCCCAAAGTGCTGGGATTACAGGCATGAGTCACCGCGCCCAGCCCAGTTTTCTTATGTGTATTTTACACACAATGTTCAGAGGTATTGTTTTGCATTTAACCAGAAGAATAGTACATGTATTTCATCTTCTCAGAAGCAGAAACCCTGTTAGCCCTATCTTATTTTTTAACAGATATTTTGTTCATAAATCAGGAAGACGCTTCAATTTTATAAAATGCTTTTTTAGTCTCTACTGGTGTGCCTTCCTGTTTGTATCTATTAATACAGGGCTTATATAAGCAGTTTTACCTAAAACTTGTGTGGTGGATGTTACATAGTTGTCTACCCATGTCCCAAAGCATACAGCATGGGTTATGGACTCAAGTACAGAATGCTGGCTGTGACTTTTGCAAGACTACAGGGAGTAGTGCACCTGAAAGTTTTCCACAGGAATGTGTGTTTTTTGCTTCCTGATCTTTGCTTTTGTTCCAGAGAGACTAAAAATAAGTATTTTCTTTTGAGATGCAGTTTCGCACTTGTTGCCCAGGCTTGAGTGCAATGGTGCAATCTCGGCTCACTGCAACCTCTGCCTCCTGGGTTCAAGCAATTCTCCTGCCTCAGCCTCCTGAATAGCTGGTATTACAGGCATGCGCTACCATGCCTGGCTAATTTTGTAGTTTTAGTAGAGACAGGGTTTCACCATGTTAGACAGGATGGTCTCCACCTCCCACCTTGGCCTCCCAAAATGTTGGGATTACAGGCTTGAGCCACCGCGCCCGGCCAGGTTTATTTTCGTTAAACTACACACCCTGTGCAGAGCCAGACAGAGATGTCTCTTTCAGTGTTGTTTAAAAGTGAATGAGGCCGGGCGCGGTGGCTCAAGCCTGTAATCCCAGCACTTTGGGAGGCCGAGACGGGCGGATCACGAGGTCAGGAGATCGAGACCACCCTGGCTAACACGGTGAAACCCCGTCTCTACTAAAAATACAAAAAATTAGCCGGGCGAGGTGGCCGGCGCCTGTGGTCCCAGCTACTCGGGAGGCTGAGGCAGGAGAATGGCGTGAACCCGGGAGGCGGAGCTTGCAGTGAGCTGAGATCCGGCCACTGCACTCCAGCCTGGGTGACAGAGCAAGACTCCGTCTCAAAAAAAAAAAAAAAAAAAAAAAGTGAATGAGGCCAGATAATTCAAAGCCATCGATATGATAAAATTAAAGTTGCTTTGGCAAGGTCATGGATTTTCAGAATCAGCTTTATTTGCCCTATGGATCTCTGAGGAAATATAACCTCCTCAGGGTGGCCTTGTGTATCTAAAACAGAACCACATTCTTTCCCTCTTTCCCCCACATACACATTCTCTTTTTATCCTTTTACCTCCTGTTCTTTTTCTCTTTGGCAATTTACCTTCATCCGATACACTATTTTTCTTGTTAATAGATTCTAGGCCTGTGTTTCTAAACTTGTTCTGATTTGTTCACCAATATGGATCCAGCTCTTCCAATAGTGCCTCCTAATTAAATGTGTGAAATCAAAATACATCAAAAGAACCCCTAAAGTGATTGGTGCTCAGAATGCCTATTCAATAACTAGATTTGCCTGTGGGGCAGAAGCAGCACATTAATTGTGGGCATCTAGTAATGATTAACTTTTTTGAGGTTTTGGTTTTTTTTTTCCTAGCTCTTTCCTCCTTTAACATGGTAATTAAAGCTCACTTGCCTGAGAGTAGCCCAATCTATCGACCTTTTGGTCAGTGAAGTTTTCAGAGAAAATAATACAATTATCAATCAGCAAAAGGAGGGGGGAAGATGACAAAGGGAAAAATTTAAGCGGTAGCCTCACTGGGACATTCCCTGGCTAGATGTCCGGATTCGCCACAGCGGTAGCAGTTGAACTGGCTCGCCTTGCTACAATTGATGGCCACATGACCAGTTTCGCCGCATCGATAGCACTTGACCTGGGCGCAGTCTTTCTGAATGTGCCCAAGTTTGCCGCCAAGAGTAGCATTTCTGCTCTTTCTGACGATCACAATCACAAGCCAGATGTCCTAGTCTGCCACAGGTGTAACAGTGTCGGTCTCTCTCTCGTTTAGGTTCCTTACAGTCTTTGGCGATGTGGCCGCTTCTCCCACAGTTGTAGCAGATGTTTCCGAGAAGGACACAGTTCTTAGCATGATGACCGAATTCACCGCAGCGGTAACAGGTGTAAGATAGGGTGGTGGAACTGCATCGAGAACTTCTGCCATGGCCTCCACCTCCTTGCCCTCCAGCTCCTCCTCTAGGGCATCCCCGAGTCCAATGGCCAGAGCGCCCACACGCGAAGAAATCCTTACTGCTCATGGCTGCGGTGCGATCTTCCAGTGAGCAGGCCCACCTCGGCCCCGGAGGCCCCGGCAACTCCCGCTTTGGGCGGCTTAGAAAGAAAGAACTGTTTTCCACTGCGGGTCTCAGTGATGTCATACAAGGTTTGCACACGGCCCCATTCACGTGTCACGGACATTCCTGACGCCCTTTCCGCCCGACTTTCCTCCTACGCAAGAAGCCAAAAGCACAATAATCTATTAACTAAGTAGTGTTGTTTTCCGTTTTTGTTTCAACACTTGAATCATTGAGTTTGAATCCCTTCCTATTTAGAAAATTAGACTTGTAGAAGTTTTCATAATTTAGGACTTGGCCGGGTGCGGCGGCTCACGCCTATAATCCCAGCTCTTTGGGAAGGTCAAGGCGGATGGATCACGAGGTCAAGAAATCAAAACCATCCTGGCCAACAAAATTAGCCGGACGTGGTGGCGCATGCCTGTAATCCCAGCTACTCGGGAGGCTGAGGCAGGAGAATCGCTTGAACCGGGGAGTCAGAGGTTGCAGTGAACCGAGATGGCCCCACTGCACTCCAACCTGGGCAACAGAGTCAGACTCCATCTCAAAAAAAAAAAAAAAAAAAAAAAAAAAAAAGACTTAGGCTTTCTCCCTGTGGTCTAGTATATGATCAGTTTTTATATATGCTCTACGGACATGGGAAAGAATGTGTAAGATATATGTAATCCAATAAGCAAAAGAAAGAAATTAGAGTAACTCTTTTCTTGTTTTAAAAAATAAACGTCCATAAAGATAAGAGATACATAAGATAGGAAAATGCCACAGTGGAAAGATTTATGCATGATTTAGTCCATTTTATTGCAAGAATCTTAGCTTTCAATATAATCACCACCATTTAAGTTGTAAAACATAACAGGATTGAAGCATTTAGTATAAAGAAAGTGTTATTACTTGGAAAATAAAAACTACAAAACCAGGCCAGGTGTGGTGGCTCACAGCTGCAATTCCAGCACTTTGAGAGGCCAAGCAAGGAGAATCGCTTGAGCCCAGGAGTTGGAGATCAGCCTGGGCAACATGGCAAAACCCCACCTCTACTGAAACCAAAACCAAAACCAAGAAAAACATTAGCTAGGGGTGGTGGCTGGTGCCTGTAGTCCCAGCTACTTGGGAAGCTGAGGTGGGAGGATCACCTGAGCGAGGAGGTCAAGGCTGTAGTAAGCCATGATTGTGCCACTGCACTCCAGCCTAGGTGACAGAGCAAGACCCTGTCTCAAAACCAAAACCAAAACCAAAACCAAACAAAACAAAAACTACAAAAAGAAACATTTAAGTATTGGACAGATTTCCTCTCTGTTTTTTTTTTTTTTTTTTTTTTTTTATTTGTTTTTTATTTTTAGTAGAGAGGGAGAAAGCCAAAGTCTTTTTTTTTTTTTTTTTGAGATGGAGTCTGACTCTGTTGCCCAGGTTGGAGTGCAGTGGCGCCATCTTGGTTCACTGCAACCTCTGACTCCCTGGTTCAATCTCTGACAGATTTCCAAGTTTTTTGTACCTAATATAAGTTTCACAAGGATTTATGGACATGTCGCACATTCATGTAGATATAGAAATAAGTATGGGAGGTTGGGTGTGGTGGCTCACCCCTGTAATCCTAGCACTTTGGGAGGCCAAGGCAAGCAGGTCACTTGAGTTCAGGAATTCGAGACCAGCCTGGGCAACATGGCGAAACTCCGTCTCTACTAAAAGTAAAAAAAAATTAGCCGGGCGTGGTGGCTTGCACCTATAATCCCATCTCCTTGGGGAGCTGAGGTGGGAAGATCTCTTGAACACAGGAGGTGGATGTTGCAGTGAACCATGATCGTGATCGGGCCACTGCACTCCAGCCTGGGCAACAGAGTGAGATCCTGTTTCAAAAAAAAAAAGTATGGGAAATTAACACTGAAACATCAACAGTAGCTGCTTTGGGTTATATGATTGAATATGATTTTTTTTCCACCTCATTTTCCTTCTCTGTATTTTTCAATTTTTGAAATGAGATTAGGTTTTGTACTTAAAAAAAATCTACAATACGCTTTTTGTTTAATAGTTTTATGCTTTGTATGTGCATTTTTTTCAGACATCCTGCACAAATGTTTTGGTAAAACACAGAATTAAGAGTAGTGAATGTAGTAATTGGCCTTTATTTTCAACATGACTTAATTGGAATGTGCAACTGCCTCCATAAATGCAAACACACAAAAAATCTTTTCAAAAGTTAAAGTTGAGAGCCATGTAGCACATGTAGTTGCCACATAAAGTGTATATAGTTTAAAGAAATGAGTTTCATTCCTAAACAATGAAGTGGTGTTGCATAAATGGCATCAAAGGTTAAAAATTTGATATAGCCTTGTTAAATTAACCCTTTGTTGGTCTTTTTTTTTTTTCCTTTTTGTGGAGAATGGGTTCTCAGTATGTTGCCCAGGCAGGTTTCAAACTCCTGGGCTCAAGTTATCCTCCCGCCTCTGCCTCCCTAAGTTCTGGGATTATAGACATGAACCACCTTGCCCAGGAAATTAACCTTATTAATTATCATGTTGAAATTCCCTTTAGGTTTATATTTTAATTAAAGCTATGCATGATTGAGACAAAATAATAAATACACTTTATGTCACAGTAGAGAATATACATGTTTGAGTGGATCTCTTTTTTATTTAAACTTTTCTAAATTTTTAATGTTTGTGAGTATATAGTAGGTATATATACTTATGGGGTACATGAGATATTTTGGTACGACCATGCAATGCGTAATAATCACATCATGGAAAATTGGGTATCCATCCCCTCAAGCATTTATCCTGTGTGTTAGAAACAATCCAATTATACACTTTTTTTATGTTAAAATGTACACTTAAATTGTTATTGACTACAGTCACCCTATTGTGCTATCAAATACTAGGTTTTATTCATTCTTTCTTTTTCTTTTTCTTTTTCTTTTTGAGACGGAGTTTCACTCTGTCACCCAGGCTGGAGTGCAGTGGTGCAATCTCGGCTCACTGCAACCTCTGCTTCCCGGGTTCAAGTGATTCTTCTGCCTCAGCCTCCCTGAATAGCTGTGACTACGGGTGTGCACCACCACACCCGGCTAATTTTTTTTGTATTTTTAGTAGAGCCAAGGTTTCACCATGTTGGCCAGGCTGGTCTTGAACTCCTGACCTCAGAGGATCCACCTGCCTCACGTCCCAAAGTGCTGGGATTACAGGCATGAGCCACCGCGCCTGGCCTATTCATTCTTTCTAGCTACTTTTTTTTTGGTACCCATTGACAATCCTCACCTCCTCCCCAACCCCCCATTACCCTTCACAGCCTCTGGTAATCATCCCTCTACTCTCTATCTCCATGAGCTCAATTATTTGATCTTTAGGTCCCACAAAAAAAATGAGAACATGCAATGTTTGTCTTTTCTGTGTCTGGCTTATTTCACTTAACATAATGACCTCCAGTTCCATCCATGTTGTCAGAAATGACAGAATCTCATTCGTGTTTATGGCTAAATCTTACTCCATTGTGTATAAGTACAACACTTTCTTTATCCATTCTTCTGCTGATAGACATTTAGCTTGCTTCCAAATCCTGGCTCTTGTGAACAGTGCTGCAACAAACATGGGAGTGCAGACATCTCCTCGGTATACTGATTTCCTTTCTTTTGGGTATACAATACAGCAGTGGGATTGCTGGATCATATGCTAGCTCTATTTTTAATTTTTCGAGGAACCTCTGAACTGTTCTCCACACCAGTTTTACTAACTTACATTCTCACCAACAGTGTACAGGGTTTTCCTTTCCTCCACACCCTTGCCAGCATTTATTATTATCTGACTTTTGGATGAAACCCATTTTATCTGGGGTGAGATGATATCTAATTGTATCTTTGATTTGTATTTCTCTGATGATCAATGATATTGAGCACATTTTCATATGCCTGTTGGACATTTGTATGCTTTCTTTTGAGAAATGTCCATACAAAATTTTTGCCTATTTAAAAAAATTGGATTATTAGGTTTCTTCCTACACACTTGTTTGAGCTCTTTGTATATTCTGGTTATCAATCCCTTGTCAGAGGGGTGGTTTGCAAGTATTTACTCCCCTTCCGTGGGTTGTCTCTTCACTTTGTTGATTGTTTCTTTTGCTGTGCAGAAGCTTTAGAACTTGGTGTAATCCCATTTGTCCATTTTTGCTTTGATTGTCTGTGCTTGTGGGATATTACTCAAGAAATTTTTGCCCAGACCAGTGTCCTGGAGTTTCCCCAACGTTTTCTTGCAGTAGTTTCATAGTTTGCAGTCTTTAATCCATTTTGATTTGATTTGTGTATATGGCAAGAGATAGGGGTCTAGTTTCTTCCTGCATATGAATATCCAGTTTTCCCAGCACCATTTATTGAACAGACTGTCTTTTCCTCAATGTATGTTCTTGGTAACTTTGTTAAAAATGAAATCACTGTAGGTGTGTGGATTTCTTTCTGGGTTCTCTGTTCTGTTCCATTGGTCTATGTGTCTGTTTTTATGCCAGTACCGTGCTCTTTTGGTTGCTATAGCTCTGTGGTATAATATGAAGTCAGGTAATTTGATTCCTCTAGTATTGTTCTTTTTGCTCAGGATAGCTTTGGCTATTCTGAGTCTTTTGTAGTTACATATACATTTTAGAATTGCTTTTTTTCCACTTCTGTGAAGGATGTCACTGGTATTTTGATAGGAATTACATTGAATCTGTATATTGCTTTGGGTAGTATGAACATTTTAACAATATTGATTCTTCCAATCCGTGAACATGGAATATCTTTCCATTTCTGTTTGTCCTCTTCAATTTCTTTCATTGGTGTTTTATAGTTTTTATTGTAGAGAACTTTCACTTCTTTGGTTAAGTTAGTCCCTAGGTATTTAATTTTATTTGTTGCTATTGTAAATGGGATTCCTTTTTTAAAATTTATTTTTCAGATTGTTCACTGCTGGCATATAGAAATACTACTGATTTTTGTATGTTGATTTTGTATCCTGCAACTTTACTGCATTTCTTTGTCATTTCTATTTTTTTTTTTTTTTTTTTTTTTTTGAGGCGGAGTCTCGCTCTGTCGCCCGGACTGGAGTTCAGTGGCCGAATCTCAGCTCACTGCAAGCTCTGCCTCTCGGGTTTACGCCATTCTCCTGCCTCAGCCTCCGGAGTAGCTGGGACTACAGGCGCCCGCCACCTCGCCCGGCTAGTTTTTTGTATTTTTAGTAGAGACGGGGTTTCACCGTGTTAGCCAGGATGTTTTTTTTTTTTTTTTTGAGACGGAGTCCCGCTCTGTCGCCCAGGCTGGAGTACAGTGGCCGGATCTCAGCTCACTGCAAGCTCCGCCTCCCGGGTTTACGCCATTCTCCTGCCTCAGCCTCCGGAGTAGCTGGGACTACAGGCGCCCGCCACCTCACCCGGCTAGTTTTTTTTTTGTATTTTTAGTAGAGACGGGGTTTCACCATGTTAGCCAGGATGGTCTCGATCTCCTGACCTCGTGATCCGCCCATCTCGGCCTCCCAAAGTGCTGGGATTTCTTTGTCATTTCTAATAGTTTTTCTTGAGTCTTTAGGTTGTTACAAATATAAGAACCTATCATCTGAAAACAAGGATACTTTGACTTCTTTCTTTCCAATTTGGATGCCCTTTATATCTTTCTCTTGTCTAATTGCTTTAGCTAGGACTTCCAGTACTATGTTGAAAAACAGTGATGAAAGTGGGCATCCTTGTCATGTTTCAGATATTAGAGAAAAGGCTTTCAGCTTTTCTCCATTCAGCATATTACTAGCTGTGTGTCTGTTGTATATGGTTTTTATTATGTTAAGATGTGTTCCTTCTATACCCAGTTTTCTGAGGATTGTTATCATGAAGGAATGTTGAATTTTATCAAATGCTTTTTCATCAGCTGTTGAAATGATCATATGGTTTTTTTTCCTTCATTCTGTTGATATGATGTATCACATTAATTGATTCATTTATGTTGAATCATCCTTGCATCACAAGGATAAATATCACTTGGTCATGAGGAATGATCTTTTTAATGTATTATTGAATTTGGTTTGCTAGTATTTTGTTGATGATTTTTGCATCAATATTCATTGCAGATATTGGCCTATAGTTTTCTTTTTTAATGTGTCTTCGTCAGATTTTTGTATCAGGGCAATACTGGCCTTATATAATGAGTTTGGAAGTACTTCCTTCTCCTCTATTTTTCAGAATAGTTTGAGTAGAATTTGTATTACTTCTTCTTTAATTGTTTGGTAGAATTCAGCAGTGAAGCCATTGGGGCCTGAGCTTTTCTCTACTGGAAGACTTTTTATTATGCTTTGGTCTTATTACTTGTTATTGGTCTGTTTGGGTTTTGGATTTCGTCATGGTTCAACATTAGTAGATTGTACATGTCAAAGAATTTATTTCTTCTGGATTTTCCAATTTATTGGCATTTAGTTGCTCCAATTTATTGGCATATAGTTGCTCACTAATGATCCTTTGAATTTTTGTGGTATCAGTTGTATTGACTGCTTTTTCATCTCTGATTTTGTTTATTTGGACCTTCTCTCTTTTTTTTTGTTAGTCTGACTAAAGTTTAGTCAGTTTTATCTTTTCAAAAAACCAACTTTTTGATTCATTGATCTTTTGTATTCTTCATTTCAAATTTATTTATTTCTGCTCTGATATTTCTTATTTCTTTTCTTCTACTAATTTTGGTTTTGGCTTGCTCTTGCTTTTCTAGTTCTCTAAGATGCATCATTAGGTTACTTATTTGAAGTTTTTCTTCTTTTTTGATTTAGGCACTTATAGCTTATCAGGAGAACCCACCCCCAATATTTCAACATAGGTTCTTTCTATTTTCCATAAGTGTCGGCCGAATGAGAAATAAAGAGAAAGAGTACAAAGAGAAGAATTTTACAGCTGGGCCTCTGGGGGTGACATCACATATTGGTAGGACTGTGATGCCCACCTGAGCTGCAAAACCAGCAAGTTTTTATTAAGGATTTCAAAAGGGGAGGGGGTGTAAGAACAGGGAGTAGGTCACAAAGATCACATGCTTCAAAGGGCAAAAAGGAGAACAAAGATCACATGCTTCTGAGAAAACAGGACAAGGGCAAAATCAGAAACTCCTGGTAAGGGTCACAAGGCAAAGGGCAAAAGCAAAGATCACAAGGCAAAGGGCAAAAGCAGAATTACTGATAAGGTTCTATGTTCAGCAGTACATGTATTGTCTTGATAAACATCTTAAACAACAAAAAGCAGGGTTCAAGAGCAGAAAACCAGTCTGACCTCAAATTTACCAGGTTGGAGTTTCCCAAGCCTAGTAAGCCTGAGGGTACTGCAGGAGACCAGGGCATAGTTCAGTCCTTATCTCAACTGCATAAGACAGACACTCCCAGAGCAGCCATTTATAGACCTCCCCCAAGGAATGCATTCCTTCCTCAGGGTATTAATTATTAATATTCCTTGTTAGGAAAATAATTTAGTGATATCTTCCCTACTTGCACATCTGTTTATAGGCTCTCTGCAAGAAGAAAAATATGGCTCTATTTTGCCCGATCCTACTGGCAGTCAGACCTTATGGTTGTCTTCCTTGTTCCCTGAAAATTGCTGTTATTCTGTTCTTTTTCAAGGTGCACTGATTTCATATTGTTCAAACACATGTTTTACAATCAATTTGTACAGTTAACACAATTATCACAGTGGTCCTGAGGTGACATACATCCTCAGTTTACGAAGATAACAGGATTAAGAGATTAAAGTAAGACAGGCATAAGAGATTATAAAAGTATTATTTGGGAACGGATAAATGTCCACGAAATCTTCACAATTTATGTTCCTCTGCTGCGGCTCCAGCCAGTCCCTCCATTTGGAGTCCCTGACTTCCCACAACAATAGCTATGAATTTCCATCATAGTACTGCTTTTGCTGTATCCCACAGGTTTTGATATCTTGTGTTTCTATTATCATTTGCTTCAAGAAATTTTTCACTTTCCTTCTTAATTTCTTTATTGACTCACTAGTCATTCAGGAGCATATTGTTTAATTTCCATATGTTTATATAATTTCCAAAATTCCTCTTGTTATTGATTTGTAGTTTTATTCCATTGTGGTCACAGAAGATGCTGGGTATTATTTCATTTTTTTATGGAATGTTTTAAGACTTGTTTTGTGGACTAATATATGGTCTTTCCTTGAAAATGATCCATGTGCTGAGGAGAAGAAAGTGTATTCTGCAACCGATGGATGAAAAGGTTTGTAAATATCTATTTGACCTATATTATAGATTAAGTCTGATGTTTCTTTATTGATTTTTGCTGTCTGGAAATTTGTCCAATGCTGAAAGTGGGGTGTTGAAGTGTCCAGCTATTATGGCATTGTGGCCTGTCTCTCTCTCTTTAGCTCTAATAATATTTGCTTTATATATCTAGGTGCTCCAGTGTTGGGTGCAGATATGTTGACAATTATATTATCTTGCTGAATTGACCCCTTTATCATTATATAATGACCTTCTTTATCCCTTTTTACAGTTTTTTTCTTGAAATCTATTTTGTCTGCTGTAAGTATAGCAATTTCTGCTCTTTTTTGTTTTCCATTGGTATGGAATATCTTTTTCCACCCCTTTATTTTCAGTCTATGTGTACCTCTCTAGGTAAAGTATGTTTCTTGTAGGTAACAAATCAATGAGTCTTGTTTATTCATTCATTCAACCACTCTATGTCTTTTGGTTGGCAAGTTTAGTCCATTTACATTCAAGGTTATTATTGATAAGTAGGGACTTAATCTTGCCATTTTGTGATTTTTCTGGTTGTTTTATGATCTCTTCTTCCTTCCTGTCTTCCTTTTAGTGAATGTGATTCTCTCTTGTGGTATGATTTAATTTCTTGCTTTTTATTTTTTGTGTATCTGTTGTATGTTTTTCAACTTTGGGTTACCATGAAGTTTGCAAATACTATTTTATAACCCATTATTTTAAACCGATGACAACTTAACACTGATTGCATAAATGAACACACAAAAAGAGAAGTAACAAAAATGTTACATTTTAACTTCATTTTCCCACTTTTAAACTTTTTTGTTGGCTGGGCATGGTAGCTCACTCATGGCTGTAATCCCAGCACTTTGGAAGGCTGAGGTGGGCGGATCCCTTGAGGTCAGGAGTTCGAGACCAGCCTGGCCAACACAGTGAAACCCTGTCTTTACTAAAAATACAAACATTAGCCGAGCGTGGTGGCACATACTTGTAATCCCAGCTACTTGGGAGGTTGAGGCAGGAGAATTGCTTGAACCCAGGAAGTGGTGGTTTCAGTGACTTGAGATCATGCCACTGCACTCCAGCCTAGGTGACAGTGCAAGAATACTCTGTCTCAAAAAATAAAATAAAATAAACTTTTTTGTTGTTTCTCTTTATGTCTTATTGTATGGTGTCTTGAAAAGCTGCTGTAGTTATCATTTTTGATTGATTAATCATTTAATCTTTCTACTTAACATAGGAATAGCTTACACACCACAATTACAGTGTTATACTATTCTATGTTTCTGTGCTTCCTATTAACAGAAATTTTGTACCTTCAGATGATTTTTTCTTGCTCACTAACATCCTTTTCTTTGGGACTGAAGCTTGCATCCCTTTAGCATTTCTTGTAGGACAAGTCTGGTGTTGATGAAATCTCTCAGCTTTTGTTTGTCTGGGAAGGTCTTTATTTCTCCTTCATGTTTGAAGGATATTTTTGCTGGATATACTATTCTAGGGTCAAATTTTTTTCTTTCAGCACTTTAAATATGTTATGTTGCTCCTTCCTGGCCTGTGAGGTTTCCACTGAAAAGTCTGCTGCAAGACTTATTGGAGTGCCATTGTATGTTATTTGTTTCTTTTCCCTTGCTGCTTTTAGTATTTTTTTTTTATACGTGGCCTTTGGGAATTTGATTCAGGTAGTCTCCTTTGGGTTAAATCCATAAACTTCTTGTACGTAAGTGTTGATATCTTTTTCTAGGTTTGGGAAGTTCTGATACTATCCATTTGAATAAATTTTCTTTCTTTTTTTTTTTAAACATTCTATTATTTTATTTTTACTTATTATTATTTTTTTGAGACACAGTCTCACTCTGTTGCCCAGGCTCGGCTCACGGCAACCTCCACCTCCTGGGTTCAAGCGATTCTCCTGCCTCAGCCTCCTGAGCAGCTGGGATTACAGGCACGCGTCACCAGGCCCAATTAATTTTTGTATTTTTAGTAGAGACAGGGGTTTCACCATGTTGGTCAGGCTGGTCTCAAACTCCTGACCTCATGATCCACCCGCCTCAGCCTCCCAAAGTGCTGGGATTACAGGTGTGAGCCACTGCACCCAGCTTAAACTTTCTACCCCTATCTCTTTTTCTTCCTCCTCTTTAAGGCCAATAATTTTTTTTTTTTCTTTTTTTTGAGACTGAGTTTCACTCTTGTTGCCCAGGCTGGAGTGCAATAGTGCAATGATGCAATCTCTGCTTACCGCAACCTCCGCCTCCCAGGTTCAAGCGATTCTCCTGCCTCAGGCTCCCAAGTAGCTGGGATTACAGGCATGCACCACCACGCCTAGCTAATTTTATATTTTTAGTAGAGACAGGGTTTCTCCATGTTGGTCAGGCTAGTCTCGAACTCTCAACCTCAGCTGATCCGCCCGCCTTGGCCTCCCAAAGTGCTGGGATTACAGGCATGAGCCACCATGCTCAGCTCCAATAACTCTTAAATTTGTTCTTTCAACACTAGTTTCTAGATCTTATAGGCACACTTCATTCATTTTTATTCTTTTTTCAACTCCTCTGACTGTATATTTTCAAACAGCCTGCCTTCAAGCTCACTAATTCTTTCTTCTGCTTGATGAATTTGGCTATTAAAAGACTGTAATGTATTCCTCAGCATGTCAATTGCATTTTTCAACTCTAGAATTTCTGCTTGATTTTTTTTTTTTTTTTTTTTGAAATGGAGTTTTTGATCTTGTTGGCCAGGCTGGAGTGCAATGGTGTGATCTTGGCTCACTGCAACCTCCACCTCCTGGGTTCAAGCAATTCTCTTGCCTCAGCTTCCTGAGTAGCTGGGATTACAGGCACCCACCACCACTCCCAGCTAATTTTTGTTATTTTTAGTAGAGACAGCGTTTTGCCATGTTGGCCAGGCTGGTCTCAGAACTCCTGACTTCAGGTGATCCACCCACCTCAGCCTCCCAAAGTGCTGGGATTACAGGCATGAGCCACTGTGCCCAGCTGCTTGATTCTTTTTAATTATTTCAATCTCTTGGTTAAGTGCACTATTCTACTGTGGCTGAGCTAGTATCCAAGATGTAAGACAAAGTCATCTTTACTCTTTGCTCTCCTCTCCTTAGGCTGAAGCAAGGAATCACTTTCTGCTGTGAGCTGCAGTGCCTGGGGTTGGGGGAGGGATGGTGCAAGCACTCCCTTAGCCACCCCAGCTGGTATCTCTCTAAGTCACGTGCTACCCTAGTCCACTGGTTCTAAGCCCAGGCTAGCACTACAAGTTGCCTAGGAATGGCAATCCTTGTGTCCTAGACCGCCTTTCAATTTTATCTAGAAGCCCAGAGCACTTTAGCCCACGGTAGCAAAGCTTGCTGAGAAAATCAAGTTTTGACTGTTGGGATGGCTGATTCCCCTCTGGCTAGGGCTGGTTAAAGTGTTCCCTACATGCACAGGTGCTGGCTGTTTATTCTCCACTGTGACAGGGCAGCACTGAGTTCAATGTAAATTTCCCCAGTTGCTGTGCATTTCCTTTCCAAAATGCACAGATTCTCTCTCTTTGGCTGCATGGTTGCTGAAGGGTGATGAGTGAGGGGTGGTGTCAGGGATTCAAGACTCTCTCCTGCCTTTCTCAATGCCTTTTTCAGTGATAGGAAGTTAAAACCAGATATTGTGATTGCTCACCTGAGTTTTGTTTCTCGTGATGGTGGTTTTCTGTGTGCAGTTAGTTGTTAAAGTTTGGTGTTCCAGGCCGGGAGTGGTGGCTCACGCCTGTAATCCCAGTACTTTGGGAGGCCAAGGCAGGTGGATCACCTGAGGTCAGGAGTTCAAGACCAGTCTGGCCAACATGGTGAAACCCCGTCTCTACTAAAAATACAAAAATTAGCCGGGCATGGTGGCGGGCGCCTGTAATTCCAGCTGAGGCAGGGAGAATCGCTTGAACCAGGGAGGCAGAGGTTGCAGTGAGCCAAGATCGCGCCATTGCATTCCAACCTTGGCGACAGAGGGAGACTCTGTCTCAAAAAAAAAAAAAAAAAAAAAAAAAAAAAAAAAAAAAAAATTTGGTGTTCCAGTGGAGGTGAGGGGGACAAATGGTGTTGACTTTTATCCCACCATATTGCTCTGTCCCCTGGATTCCTTAATTCACTAAATAATTGGAACTCATAGTTTGAAACATACTATTTAGAGGCATACATGTAAAAATATCTTTATATTACGAGTTATTTATTTATTTATTTTAGACAGGAGGAGTCTTGCTATGTTGCCCAGACAGGTCTCAAACTCTTGGGCTTGAGCAATCAGCCTCCTGAGTACCTGGAACCACAGTCGTACGCTGGCTACTATTACTTTTTGATGTTTCGATTTTAGACATTATCTGTGTCTTTCCATTTTGGAGGATGAACATTTAGTCTTCTTTTACCACCCACCCTATGCACTTGCACAGACCAAACTCCTCATTCCAAGTATGCCTCCCTTCACCTAATATTGGTTGGGACAATATTCAATGTTTCCATAATTGTAAGTATGTAAATGATACTCATGCCTGAGCCATTTGGAGAGTACTCTGTTCACTTCATTACCTGCATGGTTTTTTATGTTTTCTGGAGTTAGTTATTATCATTCTTTATTTCTTTAGTTTCTCATATATTTACCTAAATTTTATTTCATAGTTCTATCTATGTGTTTATCTTTATACCAGTACCACATAATCTTGATTACTGTAGCTTTGCATTATACTTTGAAATTGGGAGGAGTAAGGCCTCCAGTTTTGCTCTTTTGATATGACTATTCTGAGTTCCTTGAATTTTCATATGAATTTTAGGATCAGCTTGTCAATTTCTGCCAAAAAGGCAAATGGGCATTTGATATGGATTATGGAATCTGTAGATCATTTTGGAGACTATTGTTATCTTAAAAATATTGAGTCTGGCTGGGCACGGTAGCTCACACCTGTAATCCCAGCACTTGGGAGGCTGAGGTAGGCGGATCATGAAGTCAGGAGTTTGAGACCAGCCTGACCAACATGGTGAAACCCTGCCTCTACTAAAAATACAAAAATTAGCCAGGCATGGTGGTGCATGCCTGTAATCCCAGCTACTCAGGAGGCTGAGGTAGGAGAATGACTTGAACCTGGGAGGCAGAGGTTGCAGTGAGCTGAGATCACACCACTGCACTCCAGCCTGGGTGACAGAGCAAGACTTTGTCTCAAAAAAAAAAAAAAAAAAAAAAAAAAATTGACTCATTCAATACATGAGCACAAGTTATTGTTTCATTTATTTAGGCTTCTATTTTCATTCTCTGATATTTTGTAGTTTTTAGTATACACGTCTTGCAAGTCTTTTGTTAAATTTTAAAGTATTTCATCATTTTTGATGCTATCTTAAATAGAATTATTTTCATATCATTTTTCAATTGTTTACTGTTATTGTATAGAAATACAATTATTTCTGTATGTTGATCTTGTATCTTACAACTTGCTGAACTGATTTAATAGTTCCAGTAGTTTTTTAGTGGATTCCTTAGGATTTTCTATAGACAAGATTATGTCATCTATAAGTAAAGATAGTTTATATTCTTCCTTTCTAATCTGGATGCCTTTTATTTCATGCTCTTGCCTAATTGCCCCAGCTAGAACTTCCAGCACAATGCTGAATAGAAATGGTGAAAGCAGACATTCCTGTCTTGTTCTTTACCTTAGGAGGAAAGCTTGCAGTCTTTGACCATTAAGTATGATGTTAGCCATGGTTTTTTAATTTTTAAAAAATCTACATAACTTTTTTATTGCGTTAAAGAAGCTCTCTTCTATCCCTAATGTGTTGAGTGTTCTTATTATGAAGGGGTATTGAATTTATCAAATGATTTTTCTGTATCCTTGAGTTTGCCTTGCCTTTGGCATTGGCTAGAATCACCAGTAGTACATTGTTGAATAGTAATTGTGAGAGTAAACATTATTGTCTTCTTTCTGATCTAAAGAGGAAAGCTTTCAGTCTTACCATTAAGTATCATGTTAGCTGTGGGCTTTTAGTAGATGCCTTTTATCAGATTGAGAAAGCTCCCTCCTATTCCTAGTTTACTAGGTGTTTTTATCATGAAACTGTGTTGAATTTTATCAAAGTGTGTTCACTGAGATGATCATGTCAGTTTTCTCCTCTCTATTCTGTTAATATGGTGTATTACGTTGATTATTTTTTGTAGGTTCATCTAACCTTACATTTCTGAGATAAATTCCACTTGGTAAAGGTATGTAATGCTTTTTATATGTTGTTGGATTTAATTTGCTAGTATTTTGTTGAGGATTTTTATGTCCGTATTGATAAGGAATATTGACCAATAGGGATTTTTTTTCTTGTGACATTTTTGTCTGTTTTTTGTTTCAAGGTAATACCGAACTCATAGAATAATTTTTGGAGATCTTCCAGTCTCTTCTTTTTTTGGAATAGTTTGCAAAGAATTGGTATTATTTCTCCTTTAAATGTTTGGAACATTTTATTAATGACGCCATCTTGGCCTAGGCTTTTCTTGTGGGAAGTTTAAAGATCACTACGTCAGTTTCTTTACTTGTTATAAGTCTATTCAGATTTTCTAGTTCTTCTTGAGTCAGTTTTGGCAGTTTGCGTTTTTCTGGGAATTTGCTGTTTCATCATTTTATCTAATTTATTGGCATAGCGTTGTTCACAGTATTCCTTTATACTGCTTTTATTTTTGTAATTGTTATTAATGATGAACACTTTCATTCCTGATTTTAGAAATTTGAGACTTCTCTCTTTTTTCTTTGTTGGTCTAGCTAAAGGGTTTTTCGAAAAACGAACTTTTACTTTTTTGTTATTCCCTATTATTTCTATTCTATATTTCACTGTAATTTTTATTACTTTCCTTTTTTTTTTTTTTTTTTTTTTTGCAAGCTCCGCCTCCCGGGTTCACCCGGCCATTCTCCTGCCTCAGTCTCCGGAGTAGCTGGGACTACAGGCGCCAGCCGGCACGCCCGGCTAATTTTTTGTATTTTTAGTAGAGACGGGGTTTCACTATGTTAGCCAAGATGGTCTGGATCTCCTGACTTCGTGATCCACCCGCCTCGGCCTCCCAAAGTGCTGGGATTACAGGCGTGAGCCACCGCGCCTGGCCTACTTTCTTTTTTCTGCTTTCTTTAAGTTTAGTTTGCTTTTCTTTTTTCAGTTTCTTAAGGTGGATGGTGAGATTATTACTTTGAGATCTTTGTTTATAATGCAGCTGATTATAACTATAAATTTCCCTCTAAGCATTGCTGTAGCTGCATTCCATAAATTTTGGTATGATATATTTTCTTTTTCGTTTATCTCAAAGTATTTTCTAATTATTCTTATGATTGCTTCTTTGATCCTTTGGTTATTTAGGAATATAACATTTAATTTCCACATATATGTGAATTTTCAAAGTCTTCTTCTCATATTTATTTGTAATTTCATTCTGTTGGGATTGCAGAACATATAATTCCAATCACTTTACATTTGTTGAGGCTAGCATGCAGTCTGTCCTGGAAAATGTTTCATGAGTGCTTGAGAAGAATGTTTATCATGCTGTTATTGGTTGGATCATTCTAGAGGTCAGTTAGGTACATTTTGGTTGATAGCATTGTTGCAGTCTTCCATATCATTGCTGATTTTCCATTTACTTCTACTATCCATTATTGAGAGTGAATTATTCAAGTCTCCAACTCTTATTGTTGAATTACCCATTTATCTATTCAATTTTGAAAGGTTTTCCCATGTATTTTGGGACTTTGTTTTTAGGTGCATATATATTTATGATCATTATAGTTTCTGGATGAATTGACCCTGTTATTATCATAAAATGCTTTAACTTGTTAAGTATTTCTCAGAGGTGTCACATTTCTCTCCGTGTCACGACTACACTAAGCAGGACACCATCACCTCTTGGCTAAGTGTTTCTTCTAAAATGTAAAGATGATCACACTACTCTCATATTTAAAATCCTTATTCCCAATAATAACTAGATAAACTCTGTTAGGCCTGAGAGAGGATGCAACTTTTCCAAGATCAAATTAAGACTGTGAACAAGGACTAGATCCCAGGTTTACCAACTCCCAGCTGAATATTCCCTTTACTGTATCGTATCTACTACGGAGCTGGGTACTCATGATTAGTCCACTGAACCTTTATTTAATTCTCCTTCATGTTTGAGAAGCTATAAATTCAAAGCGTTCACTTTTCACACACCCTTGCAGCTATGGGCCTGGAGGTAAACTAGGTTACATCAATTAGAATCAACTTCTCAGCATTTGAAAGACATATGTGAAGTGAAAGCCATCTTCAAGCCACATTTTGCCTGTTTTTGCTGGCAAGTGAGTTGTGCAGACTTACCACTCAAAGGTAATAGCATTTTAGCATTAATTCTCCAGCTTCCTATGCCAATAATCAGTTATAGTGGTGGCAGCAGCAGCAGCAGTGTTTTTTATTTGTTTGTTTTTTGTTTTTCCTGTTTTGTCTTTCAATTCCCCAGATCACAGCTCTCTGGGTTCTTGAATTCATGAATCTGGTTTTAGCCTCAAAGGTCCTAACAACTCTGGTTGGTCAGCTTTATATTCTTCTGCGAGTCATTCCTTGAGACGCCCTAGAGACTCGGTCTCAAAAAAAAAAAAAAAAAAAAAGTAGCCAGGCACGGTGGCACATGCCTGTAGTCTCAGCTGCTTGGGAGGCTGAGATGGGACTCTAGGAAGACAAAAGGTACTTCTTGTTTTCTAAGTTGTTTTACATTTTTGGTAATGGTAGCCTTTGGAAAGTTAAGGCCAGTCCCGTGTCAGATTTAGTCAACTACAATTTGGCAAGGTAAAGCTGAATTCAAGGGATTAGAGAGTCTTCTTGACTACCTTTCCTTCCTGTGCCACAATCTCAATTGAGAGTATTTGTAGGTTTCAGGAAATCTGTATTAGTCATGGTTCTTCAGAGAAAGAGAACACCACGTGTTTGTGTGTGTGGGCGCGCGAGTGTGTACACATGCATGCATGTGCATAAAGAGAAAGAGAGAGAGAGATTTTAAGCAATTAGTCCACATGACTGTAGAGGTTGACAAGTCCAAAATCTGCAAGGTGGGCTGACAGCCTGGAGCTCCAGTAAAGAGCTGATACGGTAGTTCAAGCCCAAAGGCCATCAGGCTGGGAACCTAGAGAAGAGCCAATGTTGCAGTTCAAAGGCCATCTGTTGGCAGAATTCCTTCTTACCCGGGATAGGTCAGTCTTTTGTTCTATTCAAGTCTTCAACTGATTGATGAGGTCCACCCACATGATGGAGGGCAATGCTTTATTCGAAATCCACTAATTTAAATGTTTTATTTTTTATTTTTTTATTTTTGAGACAGAGTCTCGCTCTGTCGCCCAGGCTGGAGTGCAGTGGCAGTATCTCAGCTCACTGCAAGCTCCGCCTCCCGGGTTTACGCCATTCTCCTGCCTCAGCCTCCCCAGTAGCTGGGACTACAGGCGCCCGCCACCTCGCCCAGCTAGTTTTTTGTATTTTTTAGTAGAGACGGGGTTTCACTGTGTTAGCCAGGATGGTCTCGATCTGCTGACTTCGTGATCCGCCCGTCTCGGCCTCCCAAAGTGCTGGGATTACAGGCTTGAGCCACCGCGCCCGGCCAATTTAAATGTTAATTTCATCCAAAAGCACCCCTCACAGAAACATCTAGAATTATGTTTCACCAAATATCTGGGCACTGTGGCCCAGCCAAGTTGACATATAAAATCCATCATCACATCCTCTAGAAGAAGCCCAGTCTCCTAAGAAATGTATAGGATGGAGGAAAAGAGAAAAATAAAGTCTCAGTTGTTAGCTTGAAATGAGTGGATACAATAGAGGTTCCCAAATTTCTTCCTTACCACTCCTTAGGAACGGCTTGTTAACTGGGAAGTTTAGACAAATAGGTAGGCCTAGGACTCTAAGTATTTTACAGGGTTCAAGATTTACAAGCTGTGCCTCTTTCTTTTCCTTTTTTTTCAAGACGGAGTCTTGCTCTGTCACCCAGGCTGGACTGCGGTGGCTCAGTCTTGGCTCACTGCAACCTCTGCCTCCCGGGTTCAAGCAATTCTCCTGCCTCAGCCTCCCACATAGCTGGGATTACAGGCACCCGCCATCACACCCAGCTAATTTTTGTATTTTTAGTAGAGACGAGGTTTCACCATGTTGGCCAGTCTGGTCTTGAGCTCCTGACCTTGTGATCTGCCTGCCTCAGTCTCCGAAAGTGCTGGGATTACAGGCGTGAGCCACTGTGCCTGGCCTGTGCCTTTTTCTTGAATTTCTCTTCTTAAGGGGTCACGGTGCATCATGGAAGTTTATCAAAATAAAGGGATGTGGAAAGAGTAAGTAACTCAATCTGTAAGAATTATGTGCTGATTTCAATTTTATAATACTTTCAAAAAATGCAGTGTTGTCCATTTATTAAAAATAGTGAAGATAATCAATAATTAGGGGCATGGAAAAGCAGTGAAAACAGCACAATATTGTATCTATAAAATGTTGATGTTTGTCTGTGCCATTGGTAAATAGTGTTGGTGGGGGGAAAGTTGAGTCTCTTATGCATTGAGACTTTGGGGTGACGTGTAGTGATTTCCATATGGCTGAGCCTAGGACCAAGCTCCTTGCCTGAGTTGAAGGTGGAAGTAGAAGTTCCTTGAAAGAAACAGAACTAATTCTGTTTGCTGATGAAGATTCATCTGTGCATGGTAAAAACACAGCCTCAAACACAAATATAGTGTCATAAAAAATGTTAATGTTAAAACATTATATGTACATTTTTTCTTTTTTTTTTTTTTTTGAGATGGAGTTTCACTCTGTCATCCAGGCTGGAGTACAGTGGTGCGATCTCAGCTCACTATAACCTCTGCCTCCCAGGTTCAAATGATTCAGCTGCCTCAGCCTCCCGAGTAGCTGGGATTACAGGTGCCCGCTATCACGCCCAGCTAATTTTTGTGTTTTTTAGTAGAGACAGGGTTTCACCATGTTGGCCAGGCTGGTCTTGAACTCCTGACCTTAACTAATCTGTCTGCCTTGGCTTCCCAAAGTACTGGGATTACAGGTGTGAGCCACTGCACTCGGCCCCCACCTCTCTCTCTCTTTTATTTTTTTAAAATAGAGACAGGGTCTTGCTATGTTGCCCAGGCTGGTTTCAAACT
Source organism: Piliocolobus tephrosceles (assembly GCF_002776525.5). NCBI lineage: Eukaryota > Metazoa > Chordata > Mammalia > Primates > Cercopithecidae > Piliocolobus > Piliocolobus tephrosceles. The sequence goes on from NC_045445.1 coordinate 79,332,585, forward strand.
TGTGGGCTCAGGCAATCTTCCTGCATTTGCCTCCCAAAGTGCTGGGATTACAGGCATGAGCCACCATGCCCAGCCAAAACATTATATATTTGAACAAAAATCATGAGAGAACACAAAGATGCTTGCTGTGGTTTGAATATGTCTGTCAAAGTTCATATGTTGGAAATTTGATGCCCCATGTGGTGGTGTTAGGACGTGAGCCTTAAAGGGAGGTGTTTGAGTCATGGGGGCACCACTCTTATGAATAGGTTAATGCTATTATTGAGGGAGTGGGTTTGTTATTTCAGTAGTGGGTTCCTTATTAAAGGATGAGTTCTGGCCCCCTCTTGGATGCTTTCTCTCTCTATGTCTTTGCCCTTCCACCATGGGATGATGTAGCAGGAAAGCCGTTGTCAGATGCCAGTCCCTCAATCTTGGACTTCCCATTCTCCGGAACTGTGAGGAAATAAATTTCTGTTCTTCATAAATTACTGAGTCTGTGGTATTTTGTTACAGTAGCACATAATGGACTAAGACTATACTAATGGGTATGAAGTTTCTTTTCAGGGTGATGAAAATATTCTAAAATTGATTGTAGTGGTAGCTGCACAATTCTGTGAATATACTAAAATCCATTGCATTGTATACTTTAAGTTGGTTAATTATGTGATATGTAAATTGTATATCAATAAAACCATTAAAACAGAAGAAGAACAGAGATAAAAGGATTTGTTAAAATAGTGTTGTAGAATTTGGGGTAAACTTTCTTGTATTTTAACTTTTGTGTAATAATAAATGATTATTTTAATTTAGAAGGGGTTCTTTGTACCACTGAGATTTCAGCATTTCTTTTTTATTTAATGCATGCTTATTTCTCTTTTTTCTTCTTCATATGCACACTGTGGTATAATCTTTTTGTGTATATTATATAAAAAATGCAAACCCATTTTTTCCTGAATAATGTTGATATAACATTTTTAACAAGTTAATTTGAGAGGATGATGATGTATAAGTTTATGGGTTTTAGGATTTATGAATTTGTGGGTCTCAGTTTTTGATATTTCCAAACTGGCTTTTTTAGAAAGCAATAAGAACCAGACACCAAAGTAAAATATTAATAAAGAGAAACAAAATATTATTTTGTATTCTTTCTAGTTCACACCCAAAGAGGGATGTAATTCAGAGCCTCTTGAGTAAATAATGCCATTTCTTTCAAAATTAATATTTGAGTTCTCACAGAAGACAAGAACAGGCCTTGTAGTAAGCAGTGAAGGACACTGAATCTCATTTTTAAGGTCCAGACAATACCAGGGTTGTGAATAGAAAGAAAAGAGCTGTCCATGTTGGTGGCCTACTGCCTCTTACCCCCAAATTGATTGAACACCTTTGCAGTTTTTGTTCTGGTTCCCTGTCCCTGGATCTTCTCCGTGGGTCATCATCAATAAGGTGTTCTCTTTGCCCAAGACAGGCTGGTTGGGCTCACCCTGAGAGCTGCTTTGGAGAGGATGTGTGGAAATATTATTTTCTTTTTTTGAGACGAAGTCTCACTGTATCACCCAGGCTGGCGTGCAGTGGCATAATCATACCTCACTGTAGCCTCGCCTTCCTGGGGTCGAGTGATTTTTCCACCTCAGCCTTCTGAATAACTGAGAGTACAGGTGCGCACCACCACGCCCGGCTAATTTTTGTATTTATTTGTAGAGACGGGGTTTCGCCATGTCACCTGAGCTGGTCTCGAACTCCTGGACGCAAGGGTTCCGTTCACCTCCGCCTCCCAAAGTGCTGGGATTACAGGTGTGAGCCATCGCGCCCGGGCTACAATTGTTATACAAATTTTTTTTGGCGGTAATTTTTACAGTTTTCAACATCAGGCATAGGAGGAGAGGAGTAAGAGGCTCAAGAGGGCTGCAGACTGGCAGTGAAGGTGAAGAACTGGAGAGTAGACCACTAAGGATAACAGAGGAAATAAAGGTAGATGGTTGGCTAAGAATAATGGGAGAGGGATTGACGAAAGAACGATGGGCTGAGGGAGGGATGATGGTGGAGGCCAGTGTGACCGAGGGGAGAGGAAAAGTGAAAGAAGCAGAGTGGGATAGCGTCCTGGGACGGGAGTGAAGGAGGTCGGTGGACCGCTAAGGGTTAGACTCCTAGAGGCGGGAGAGCTGGTGGGGGGGGGGTGAAGGGGCGTGAGCAGCGCATGCGCTGGAAGCACACTGCGGCGATTCAGGAGCGGTTGTGCTTTTCTGGCTTCAGCGTTGCGGCTCAAGGCACAGCTGGTCATGTGCCTGCTGTCCATTGCCGCTAAGGCCTGCTGCTGCCATTCAGGCGTCTCTCTCTCTCTTTCATGCCGCTTTCTCCACCCCATCTTGGGACGGCCGGCTCTAAGAATTCCCGCTACGACACTGAATTCAACCAGGAGGTAAAGGAACGATATAGGGGAAGAACAGAACATGGAGGGCGGCGGAGGGAGCTTGGGCCAGGAAGATCCTTAATTTGTTCATTTTTCCAGTTCACGGGAGGAAAAAATGGAATCCGTTACAGGCCCCAGTTTTCCAAAAGGATGTTGAGCATTTGCTTCCCATTGTGAAAGGAATGCGGACTCCTTACCTCTAACTAGAGTCAAGGCACCTGAGCACCGGTGTTTTCCATAATGTTCCCTGTTTAAAACATTTGTGGTTCATTTGTAGCAGATGTATTTAAAGGGCGAGGCCTTAGGATTATGTTCAGCCGATGGTTTATGAGAGTTTCCCTTGCCTTTGTTCAGGTTGACTGGTCTTATGTGAATCCTGGGGTACTCTAGCCCCCTCCCTTGGAGTTGAGACTCATTCCATCTAGATCTGGGATTCACTCTGATCACCTGCAACGCCTTCTTTCCCCAATTCAACTTCCCTAGTTTATCGCTTCTACCCGCATTAGGGAAGGCTGGTAATGGCTCTCCTTGGGCACTGGGGCAGAACAGTGGCGAGAAACACGTCCACATAGCATCAGGCATGCATACTGTATACAAATAGGAGCAAGAAGAGAGAGGACTAGCGAGGTGCGCAGGTTATTTGAAAGGCTGGATGAGGAGGCGCGGCGCCGAGGGGCGGCGCTCAAGCTAACAGTATTTGAGAAGACCTGAGTTACGGGGAGGGGCTCCAGTGGGTGGTGGAGAGAGGGAGGCACGCATGCGCAAGACGTGAATGGCGTAGGGGTTGGAGGTTTGGAAGGTCAGGAAGGGAAGGACTCGCAGGCATATTTACGAACGCAAAGTTGCTAGGAGTTGGTACCAGCAGTTGGGAGGTAGAGGTGGAGCTCATGCGTATTTGAGACAACATCTTGAAGGTTGGGGAGAACGGTAAGGAGGAAGCGGCGCGCATGCGTATTTCAGACGAAGTGCCGGGGAGGGCAGGCGCTCAGCGTTCGGGTAACTAAGGTTGCAAAATGGCGAGGGGGGAGGTAAGCTGTCTTTGCTTGGCCATCTTGGGCTAGCAGGCCCTCCAGAGAACTACCTTTTTAGCTGAGTGAAGGGATCAGTCAACCTGAGTTGGAGTTCTGTGCTGTGGCCAGATCCACTAGAAATTAACCCAGAATCTTAGCCTCTCACTGGCCTATCGGTAAGTGGGTTCAAAAATGAGGAGGCGATGATGACTCTGCAAAAGGTTGCGGCAGCTGGCGGTGCGTAGGAAATGCGTAAAAAGGGAGCAGTTGGAGATAGGCCACATTTGGGCAGTACGCATTCGGAGGGCTCTCTCTGGCTTTCCGATCTTGGGTCTCTGTACTTGGCTCTGAATACAGTCATCCCATCACAGTAGCAAAACACTGTGGTTGTAGTGTGAGAATCTAATGTTAATGTTGGCCGAAAGCCCTTGATTTTCTCCCCTGAGAACATAGGCGTGAGGATTTGGATGTGTTTCCAAATGCTTGTTACTCTTTGCTGTAAAACTGGAATTTGGACCTATGGCTGCCTGGGACTCATACTGTCGTGGAGAAAGATAGAAAGATAGTTAATGGCAGTGGTGGTATGAAGGTGACCTGGGCTTTCACCCTTTCCTTTATTTTTTCTTCTGTAGAACTTTCAGCACGGTTTTGTCAAGGGGGAAGATTAGAGTTTCTATTTTAAAGGCAGATGTACTGTCATGACTCTCTGAAGACTTGCTGTTAATCGCTAAAACTAGTAAGTTAGCACTTAGATACAGATACATAGTTAGAAAGGGCACAGGATTAAAAAGTGAAAAAAACATCTTTTTCCAATAATCCTAGCTATGATTTCATGATGGTCCTTTTCCTTCTCTGGGCCTATTTCTCTCTCTCGCTCACTTATTTATTTACTTTTAGACAGAGTCTTGCCCCGTCGCCTAGGCTGGAGTGCGGTGGCGCGATCTCAGCTCACTACAACCTCCGCCTCCCGGGTTCAAGCGATTCTGATGCCTCAGCCTCCCAAGTATTGGCTGGGGTTACAGGTGCGCGCCACCACGCCCGGCTAATTTTTGTATTTTTAGTAGAGACGGGGTTTTGCCGTGTTGGTCAGGCTGGTCTCGAACTCCCGGCCTCAAGTGATCCGCCCGCCTCGGCCTCCCAAAGTGCTGGGATTACAAGCCTGAGCCACCACGCCCGGCCACTGGGCCTATTTCTGTATCTGTAATAATGATTAGATGTCAATAGCACTTACTACGTTTGAGGTTCTGGTCTGCGTGCTTTTACATAGGCCGTAACTCATTTGGTACTCTTCGACCATCTTACGAAACAGCAGAGTAGTAAACAACAGCAGTACTGTTACTAAGTTTTTACAAATGAGAAATTTGAGGGACACGAGACTAATTTGTTCAAGGCTTTACAGCCAGTTGAATGGCTGAGACAGGGTTTTTATCCAGGTGGGATGGCTCCAGAAGCCTGTGCTCTTAAGCATTATGCTTTATTCCCTAAAAAGAGGAGGCGAATTTAAAGGAGCCTTCTTTCATGATTTCAAAATCTGTTTGTAACTAACCAAAGCCATTTGAGAAAGAAGACCTGTTTTCTGTTTCTGACTGTGCAGACTACAGGGTTACTTACCTAGGAGACAAAAGGTAAAGAATTGTTGATTTGGTGCCTAGTGGGGTGGCTATCCTTAACTACCCTTGTCTTCTGTGCTTTTTGTTCTGCAGAGGGTCTAAAATGGCCGACTGCGGCAGGCTGGACACACCCTTCTTGTTTTGCCTGATTTTCTGTCTGCTCTAACGCTTTGAAACTTCTAACCAGTCATTTGCTGCAGTACATGTTTTTTTTTTTAACCCATTATTAATATTTCGCCATGTTGATCCAAATATACAATAGTGAGGGAAAGGTTACTGTCTTTTTTCTTGTAATAAAAGACTGAAAATACATTTGTTTCATTTTTATTATTTGCTTAGGATACATTCGTGGAAGTGGAGTTAGTACATCAAAGGGTATGAACATTTTAAACTCTCAGTGTCTATTGCCAAATTTCTTCCCAAAAAGGTTGTATCAATTTTTACTCATACAAGCACTGAATGTTGTTGTTTTTTAATTTTTAATGGATAAAAACCAGTATTAATTTTTCATTTGCTTATTAGTTTGGATTTTCTTCCTCCATATATATCTCAGCAGTTTTCTTTCATGTAATGATAGTTAATATCTTATGTTGATTTATGCGTTGAAGTTTTAGTTTAGTGTTTATTATTATGTTTGAGTGTGTTCTGTAAATAAAGATTACTCAGACTTTTGTAAAGTTATAAATACCTACTCCATGTTATTGTTTGCCTCTTAATTTTTGTCTTTAAATTTTTGGTTAGTAGAGATTTGAAATTATTTGGCAAATTTGTCTTCTATTTTGTGATTTTTCTTCTATTGTTTAAATTTGAATAGCTCCCTCAGTCTAGAAATTTGGTAAATTTTGTAACTTTGCCTGAGGATAACTATCAAGCATGGGAGAAAAAACATCCATCATTTCACCACCCAGAGAGAACTATTGTTAATACATTTATTCACTTCATTCTCTGCATTTTTCTATGCAGTTGATAATATATGTGTACTATTTTATAATGTGTTTTGTTTTTAACATTATAACATGTGTATGTCCATGTTAAACATTCTTTGTAATTGTCAGTGTTTCATGATGTTCTGTTGTATGGAAGTATTTTACAGATTTTCAGTATTTTAAATTATGTAATGAATATCTTTTCATTTGGTTTTTATTATTCATCTATTTTGGGTTGTTATTGAAGAGACTTCTAGAATTAGTTATTTGTCAAAAGATTTGAACATTATAAAGAATTGGCATAGTTACTTTTCAAAAAATTAATGTCAGTTTTTGTACCCAGTCATTTAGGTACTTATAAAAAATGTTTTTGCTTTTTTTTTTTTGCTGACTCCATATGTAAATGAATGAATGGTATCTCATCGTTTTTTTGTTTTGTTTTGTTTTTTTTGAGACAGGCTCTCCCCCTATTGCTCAGGCTGGAGTACAGTGGCGTGATCATGGCTCACTGAAGCCTCGACTTCCAGGGCTCCAGAGATCCTCTCACCTCAGCCTCCTGAGTAGCGGAACTACAGGTGTGTGCCACCATGTCCAGCTAATTTTTAAATTTTTTTGTGGAGATGGGGTTTTGCCACGTTGCTCAGGCTTGTCTTGAACTCCTGGGCTCAAGTGATTCTCCCATCCCGGCTTCCCAAAATGCTGGGATTACAGGGGTGAGCCACCATACCTGGCTGATGTCTTTGTTTTGTGATACAGTTCTTTTATTATTTGGTGAGGCTGGACTTTTAGATCTTAATTACTAGCTCTTATTTCCTTTTGTGAATCATTCAATTTGTGCCTGAATGTTATTTGTAAGTTGCAAATGTCATTTGTTGCAGATATGCTCCCAGTAATATTTGTTGCCATTGAGTCTGAAGAAATGTTTGGAGTTCCAAATATAATTGCTATGTGGATACATGTCTGGTTCTTGGTAGCCATTTTGAGACAACATTTGTCTGACCTCTTATCTTATTTTTGTTTTTATTTTTAGAGTGGAAGTCTTGCCCAGGCTGGTCTTGAACTCCTGGGCTCAAGCGATCCTTCTGCCTCGGCCTCCCAAAGTGCTGGGATTACAGGCATGAGCCACCTTGCCCGGCCTTGTCTGACCTTTAAACAGAAATTCATTTCTTTTTATCTAAAAGGAAAGCACTTTTGAGTACTGTGCAACAGTGGTGCTTCCTGGCTCTGGGCATGGAGAGAAGACAGGGCAACATTTTGTCCCTAATGAGAAACTAATTTAGACAAGAAACAAAACAGTGGTCTCTTCTCCCCCATCCATTCAGGGACTGGTCTTATTTTAAATATTTCTGAGTGGCCTGAGGGAGGATATAGGCAGGTAGTGAAATGTCCACATTTATACATACTGTTAAATGCTTTGGGGATGTGAAATGCTAATAGGAACACACTAGCGTGTGAGAAGGCACCAGGAGTGGGCTAACTGGCAGAAAGGAACAGTGTATAGGCAAGAGCAGTGTAATAACTTTAGGGGAAAATAATATGTTAAGCTTATTAAATAACAGCCTCATAGAGACACTGGGTCCCAAAACAGTGATCTCAGTATAACTGTCAACAACTTGCTGATGTTTTCAGCCCTATTTGCTGGTCAGAGACAAAAAAGCCATTAAAAACCTAGGTATTATTAAGAAAGGTATGAGACACAGAAAAATGCCATCCTATCTTTGTGTAAAACTGTCTGAACCAAATAACTATTACAGTGGTAATCTTACCTCAAGGAGTCTGTTACTATCACTCACACGATTTTGAAAAGGGAGTGGGCAGAGTGTGTTACCTCTCTATTTCATTTTTCTTGTTTATAATACATAGGTGAATTAGATATTCTCAAAGGTCTTGGAGGGGTCTAATTCTGGTTTCCTGAAACTGAATGTTATTTCTAGTTTAGAGAATCTGTTTAATTATGTTTATTGAATAAACTATTCTGACATTCCTACTCTGATCTGTATATTATCTATTTTGTATTTAATAACATTCTAACTTTTTTTTTTCAGTGAAGGATGAGGATTATTGGATTTAGAAGTGCCAAATGAGCTGTTACTGATTGCTTTTTGCTATCTAGTTACACTGGGTTAATCCAGTTAGTTGTAAGCTCCCATTTTTCAGCATTTTGCTAGCTGTAGATATTAAACCAGGCTCATGTGGGTAGTAGGGTGGGGAGGTTAAGAGGAGTATATAAACAAAAAGGGAAAAAAAAACTCATGTTTTAGAAGAGGGGGTTGAGAAGTTCCTTTATTGGAAGTCTGTGCACAGAAGTCCCATTTTACATCATGCCAGTGTCTAGTTCCCAATTCCATCTATGGCTAGGAGTTAGGGAAAACCTGAATATTTGAAATAACCGAAAAGCATTTAACCTTTGATTTCTATAATTTGTTCCTCCCCTGTCTTGATGTTACAGCCAGCAGCAGCCTGGAGCAGCACCCCCTGGGAAGAAATTTTACATCGGCCATTATAATACAACCTGATAAGTGTTACAGCACTTACCAGATTGTATTGTAATTGTCTGTGTATATGCCTGTCTCTCTTCCTGTTATTAGTTAGACTGTGAGCTCCTTGAGGGCAAGGAAGGTGTCTTCATCTCCAGAGCCCAGCCTGGCACATTAGTAGGTCTCAGTAAATGTTTATTAGATGAATAAACGAATGACTCATCAGCAAACATTTATTGTGTGCCTGCTAAAGTGAGCTCCACAGGCTCTGGACTGTCAACTGTTTCTTCAAAAAGCATGTGGTCAGAAACTTGATATTTCTGTATATATCTTCCTAAGAGTTTCTCATGAGACAATGCCATTTTTGTGTTTGGATTTCAGTCCTTGATATTTACAGATGTTGCAACTGTTGCTATTGCTGACACTTGCTTTCTTGGTGGGACTTGAGTGATGACTGTTAGATTGGGGCCTCATCCTCAGGGCCCAGGTAATCATCCAAATAGTCCAAATAGTATTCTTAGATAGGACTTTGCATTTTCTTTTCTCTCTCTCTCTCTTTCTTTCTTTCTTTCTTTCTTTCTTTCTTTCTTTCTTTCTTTCTAAGAGACAGGTTCTCACTCTGTTGCTCAGGCTGGAGTGCAATGGCGCGATCACGGGTCACTGCAGCCTCGAACTCCTAGGTTCAGGTGATCCTTCCACCTCAGCGTTCTGAGTTAGGACTACAGGTGTGCGCCACCACCCCTGGCTAATGTTTGTATTTTTCATAGAGACGGGGGTCTCGTTATGGTGCCCAGGCTGTTCTCGAACTCCTGGACTCAAGCGATCTACATCCCTCAGCCTCCCAGAATGCTGGGATTACAGGTGTGAGCCACTGCACCCAACCAGACTCCATATTCTAAACCAAGGGTGGCCAAACTTTATTGCCAATGGGCTACCTGTTTTTGCAAATACAGTTCTATATTGGAACACAGCCACGTTCATTCACTGATGTTTTACCTGGGGCGGCTTTTGCGTCCCAGTGGCACAGTTAAGTAGCTATTAGGGTGGTGCAAAAGTAGTTGCTGTTTTTGCCATTAAATATATTGGAGACATTGTGGCCCACAAAGCCTTTGTAGAAAAAGATTGCCGTGCCTGCTCTGGATCATCACTCGACAGTGATGGTTTCATTCCTCACTCCATTCACCAGACCAGAATTCATATTTATTTACTTCATTTGTCATTGCTTATGACAAGTCTTTTTCCTCTTTTACAGATAAACCAGCTAAGACATGTTTTAAAGTAGGAAATTATAAGACCTCCCCCAGGGTCCTGCAGTCAGTCAGTTATACCCTGTCCTTCAACATCAAGCTTTGAACCTGTACTCTAGAAATACCTTTTATTGTATTCAAACTTGAAGCACATGGACATAGCATACTTTGGTGCCTTCGCCCTTGCTCCCCTCCTTCCTACACAGTTCTTTGCAATGAGAATATGGGAAATAAGGACTTAATGTGGGATAAGGCAGAAAGGTAAGCTGAGGCAAATGTTTAGAGGGTCCTAACACTAATTTTTAAATGAAGAAGTGGGGTGTCTGAAATATTCATTTATTTAGACGTATACAGGTAGTGAGCCTAGACTTCCAAGAGCTTAGAGCCCCTCCCCTTGTGCCTCCCCAACTTTACATACTATCTTGGTAACCTGCCTATGAATATATTTTGATTCATTTCACTTCATTAAAAAGTCGGAGAGCTCAAAGTCATATTTGAGAAAGCTAAATTTAAAACAAAATGGAGGAAACATTGAATAGGCTCATCTTGTTGGATAGGATCATCCTAGGAATAAAATAAAATAGAAGGAAAAGTCTTACAGCCATATTTTTAAAGCTGCTTGCTGGATTTTTCCCAAAATTTTATGTGAAAGCTGTCAAACATACATACAGAAAAGTTGAAAGAATTGTATGGTGAAAAGCCATGTACCCAACACCTAGATTTTATAATTAACATTTCACTGTACAGTCATGTGTTGCTTAAAGACAGGATGTGTTCTGAGTAATGGATCATTAAGTGATTTTGTTGTTTTGTGAACATCATAGGGGAGTGTACTTATACAAACCTAGATGGTATAGCTTACTACACACCTAGGCTATATGGTATAGCCTATTCCTCCTAGGCTACAAACCTGTACAGCATGTTGCTGTATTGAATACTGTAGGCATTTGGAACACAATGGTAAGTATTTGTATATCCAAACATATCTAACATAGAAAAGGTACAGTAAAAACATGGTGTTATTATCTTATGGGACCACCATTGTATATGCGCCTGTGACTGAAATGTTACTATAAGATTCAGGACTGTTTGCGTTATCACATTAACTCATCTTTGTTGAATAGGTTTTAAAAATCCATCTGTCGTCCGTGTTAATGTCATCTGTATCTGACCCATCATGGTGCTGAAAAAGTTTGTTTTCATTCTTATTTGTATCTTCTAAGTTGGCATGAATACCAGCACAGCACAACTATGTGTAAGCAGATCTGTGCAGGAATGAGAGTTTCAGGGAGAGAATCCACGTTGTTTCTGAAAGAAAATGGCTATAGCTCACTGTTGTTTACTGGAAATAGTAGGGGGAAGGAAAGATGGAAGTCCAGGTCCAGTGTCATATACTGCCTTGCACCTTACTCACTTCTCTGCCTTTAGGGTAGGTGGTTTTCTGAGCAGCTTCTGCTTGGTTCTTTCCTTCAAGGCTTGCTAAAGGAGAAACAACAATGTCATATTGAAATGCCAATGAGGCAATATTTAGCATTAGAATAACTCCTTGGAATTCTAGTAAATGGATTTTTAATTTGGGCTACTGTCTAATAGTATTCTTTGAGCCTTTTCTGTTAGCAACAGCTGCAGTTTCAGTTAGGAAGCACCATGAAATTTTGTTTATCTTTATCCATGGACATGATAATGGTCAGTGTTACCTGTTTGTGTCTATCTCCTTTGATTTAAACTCAAGGGTAGAGACCGTGTGTTACTGATGTTTGCACATCTCTTACACAGTAAATAATGGAAAAACTTACCTAGTCATGAATAGGAACTTGGTTAAATACATTTTGGTGTATTCATGTAATGGCACAACATAGCCATTAAACATAAAAATAGTCTTGAAGATAAATATTTGACTTGGAAAGATGTATAGAGCATATTAATTGAAAAAGGGCTAAAGAGAAACAGTATAGTTTCATCTAATCATTGTAAAATAAGAATTCATGTTTGTGCATGTACATGAAAGTTGTTGGAAGAATGTACCCCAAGTGTTAAACTTTTCTGGGATTCTGGCTGATTTTTTTTTTTTTTTGAGATGGAGTCTCGCTCTTTTGCCAGGCTGGAGTGCAGTGGCATGATTGTGGCTCACTGCAACCTCTGACTCCCTGGTTCAAGCGATTCTCTTGCCTCAGCCTCCCGAGTGGGATTACAGGCATGCGCCACCACATCCAGCTAATTTTTGTATTTTTAGTAGAGACGGGGTTTCACCATGTTGGCCAGGATGGTCTCACTTGCTGGGATTACAGGCGTGAGCCACCGCGCCCGGCCTGTGGCTGATTTTTACATTCTTTGCCTAATGTAGTTCTGGATTTTTTTTTTTTTTTTTTGCAGTGTTCATCTATGACTATCAAAGTTAGAGACACATTGAAACTATTTCCATTTCGAAACTGTTGACCTGAACAGAGTGGAATAGTGGGGGTGGTGAGGGGTTCTGGAAACTGGAGAAATTTAGTTCGGAAAAGAGCTGGGTGGGGTGCGGGAAGGGAATGGTGGAAATAAGATCACTGTCTTCAGAGGAAGGCACTAACTACCACCTACCCCTCGATTCCTGGCTCCTTAGTGCAGGCATTTTCTGGATCAGTGTTTACACCTACCATTTATTTCCCAATTAGGCCCTCTACACATTCCTTTTCTACCCTTGTCCCTCTGGGTTTTAAAGCTACAATAATTGCTAGTGGCAGCAGCTGCTTATGAATATGCAAGTCTTGCCCTAGTAAATGGTGGCCTTAGTTGCTCCAATAAAGAGATGGCTCAAGCCTATCAAGGCTCCTGCTTCCCCCTCTCCTCTCAGCTAGGCAGCACCAGTCTTCCCTATCTATGGTGGGAGAACTTTCTGCCTGGTTCTCATGGTCACTAGTAGATTAGAGGACAGATTCTTTCTGGCTGGTGGTAGGTAAAACAGTTAAAAATGAGTCCTGGGTAACTGCTCCTTGGGTCTTCCAGGGGTTTGAGTTGAGGGTTGCCGGCATCTCACTGAGTAATGGGAAACTTAGCAGTATTGACTTGTGCTGCCAGCATATAATGATAACAGTAACCTGGGCTTTGGGCCATTGCTGAATTGCCAGATTTCTGGGTTATTTTTCACGCTAAGCAGCTAGGGACTGAGAAACTTACAGGCAATAGGCTGTTCCTTAGAAAGGACCCCTTGGCCAGGCAGGGTGGCTCACGCCTGTAATCCCAGCACTTTGGGAAGCTGAGGTTGGGTGGATCACCTGAGGTCAGGAGTTTGAGACCGGCCTGGCCAAGATGGTAAAACCCCATCTACTAAAAACACAAAAATTAGCCAGGTGCGGTGGCGGGCGCCTGTAATCCCAGCTACTCGGCAGGAGAGAGGCGGGAGAATCACTTGAACCTGGGAGGCTGAGGTTGCAGTGCTTGAACCCAGGAGGCAGAGGTTGCAGTGACCGGGATCACACCACTGCACTGTAGCCTGGGCGACAGAGCAAGACTCTGTTTCAAAAAAAGAAAGAATGAAAGGACTCCTTGATGGTCTTTGGCTTGTGTCTCATGACTCAGAGCCTGTTACTCCAGTGGTTGATTCTTGAAGGTAGGGGCGTAGCCGCTGGTCAGCCTAGCTTTTTGTGGTCCTATTGATAGCCCAGACAGCTGGGTGAGGGAGCAGATAATGTTCAATTCCTTTTCACTTAAGGTAAGGTGAGTGGTGGTGGGAGTTGAGATTGTAAATGATAGGGTCTTGGTCCAAGAGCCCAGAGTTTTGTAACCTTTTCCTATCAGTGTGAAAACCAGATGCCATCTGATGACTAGATGAAGGTTTCATTCACCTTTTGCAGGCTGTTTTGGTCAGGACTAAAGAATGTAGGTTCATTAACTGCCAGACACAGAAGGGCCACTAAGGGGTCAAGTTTACCCCCTAATTCACAGCGATATTGAAGTCTAAAGAGGGGAAGAACTTGAAGGAAACTGCGAAGATAAGCATTAGAGTTCACATCTGGGTACTAACACTTTGGTGTAGTCATTGGTACCTCTGTACCCAGGTTCTCTCATTTAAAATAAAGGCAGGAATCCTTACTAATAATCGTAGACCTTGCAACTGCCTTTGCCAGATAATATAATTGTGATGCTAAGTGTGAATGCTTTGCAAGAGTAAAATCTGAGATCCATGGTGTGACTGGCTGGATAACTTGACTAAGGTGGTAAAAATAAAATTAAAGCTAGATCTCAAACCTTGACTGTTCCATCTTACGTTTGTTTCTTTCTTCTCCCTGTCCTATAGGTGATGCCACTTGCAATCAGAAACTATGCCACTGGTGAAGAAGTATATTGAGCCCTGCCTGGTTAACCTCCAGTGAGGTTATTAGAGAATTGAGAGAGGCTCAAATCAGCATCCTGCACCTAGTTATCAAACCATTGTGAAGTCTTGGTAAGTGGCCAGTGGCTTTGGTGGGCTTGCTCAGTTAGTGGGATGGGGTAGGGTAAGGGTGCTTAATAGGCACTAAGCAATTACTGTATATTTTCACATTATGATATGAAAAAAAGTCTTAAAATATTCAGGCTGTACTACAGAATAAATAATCTAACCTCTTTTTTCCCTATTGTCCCATTTTTACAGATGGGAGAATTAGAAATTGCCCAAGATTATATGAGGCCACAGTAGATGGCACAAATTGCCCAAGATTATAGCTGGTTGGCATAGAAAATGGATTTGAGTCCAAGTCAGTACTGTGTCTTCTACTCAGTGCTTCATCTAGGTTCTATCAAATCCAGGGAAGCCATGTGAGACAGAAATGTTTTTATTTCACAGTAAAAGATTTTTTTTCTTTTCTTTTTTTTTTTTTAAATAGAGGTGGGGGTCTCACTATGTTGCCCAGGCTGGTCTTGAACTCCTGGGCTCAAGTGATCCACACACCTTGGACTCATTTCACACTAAAAGATTTCTGTAATGACTCCTGAGATTTTACTCCTCTGATGTTGGAAATTTCCATGGTGTGAAGTTTTATTATGCATAAAATCACCTGGGGTGCTTGTTAAACATGCAGATTCCTGGATGGCCAGAAAACATCTCATTGGTCAAGAGCAACATTAAGATCTGCCTGTTATCATACTGATGCTTCCTGCCCAGCAAGTTCATCAGAGGAAGAGGATGAATTACGGTTGCCATGGATGTCCTTGTGAGGCAGTTGGGAAGCCTTGGTAAGTTGCCAGTGGCTTGGGGGTTCCCCAGTTGGTGGTAGAAAAGAGAAGGGACATAGGTCATGATCTCGCCCTTTCTAACTTTCTAGCTTTATTAAGTAGTTACTAAATGCCAGAGACTGTTGCAGATGTTAACAAATTCTTGCCATGGAACTTTCATTCTTGTGAAGTTAGACAAAGGGATAAGTAACCAGTAAATGTATACTGTATCATAAGTGTTATATCAATTGTTTTTTCCCATTATGATGTAAAAAATTGCACTTAAAAATGATTAGGTTAAACTACGCAACATCTTGTATTTTTCTCCCTTCTTCGCATTCTACCTTTTAATACCTGCCACAGTTGCTCAATGCGATGGAGGCTGACCAAGCTGAGTGTTAGGAAGGTCATAGATGATGCAAACAGTCTTTTTTCTTTTTGTTACTTCTCACTAGGCTGGATTGTGAAGGATATTTGGAAAGTATTTTAGAGTCCACCAGATCCTCCATGTGAATGACCATGCAGCAAAAGAAGGAGGGTCCTGTCAGTGATTAAGGTAACATAGTGATTAAGGTAAGTAGGGGAAGAGAGGCTTACTTTGCCCTGATTCTTGTCAGGGAGGCTCTCAGAACTGCCATTTCCAGAGCATAAGTGACAGGCCAGCACTTTCAAAGCCTGCAACTTATTCTATAATATATCCTTCTTAAAACAATTCATGTAGATTATATGCTTATCCAGTCTGTGATCACTCCTGCAGAAGATCAGAAGAACTGAAATATGGGTGACATAGGCTCTTACTTTTGTAAATATTTTGTTGAAACACAGTTGTGTTCGTTCATTATTGTCGATGGCAGCTTTCATGCTACAGCAGAGATGAGTAGTTGGGAGAGAAACCATATGGACCATGGAGTTTGAAATATTACTGTCTGGCCCTTCACAGAAAGTTTGCCAATTCCTGGCATAGGTTAAATAAATGTACTATGTCTACAAATCCTCCTCTCCCCATTTTCCTTTCAATGGGATTTGCATTTACAGTTGATCCTAGAACATATGGAATCTCATAGTAATCATCTTGCCTCTGAATTTCTTCCCACTCAAATTAAGCTCACCTAGAAAGCACATTCACAAATTGGGCTACATATACAGAAGGAACTATGTTTTATATGCCTCATCGTAGTCAACTCATTTCTCCTATATGTATGGTTCCCCCATTTTGTCCTTCTTTTCAGGGGTGACTTTTAAACTTGAGCCATTCATGAGTATCCAAAAAGTTACAACTTATGTTTTCTAATTAAGACTTTGTCCTTATTTTAGTATACTTACCCTCTCTGGCTTTTTTGCATATTTCTGCAGATGTCTTGACCTTTCTGGGGAATAAGCCCCCTTAGAAGATTAATTTTCTGTAGTTCTCTATTGAGGAAATACATGACATTTAGCTTTTTAATAATTTGATGCCATTCATTGAACACCTACTGTGTGCTTTATGTTCCCTGTCTTATTGAATTTTTACAGAAAACTGGAAGAGTTTTGTGTTATTACTACCTCCATCTCAAAGATGAGTCTTGGAAAGTTTAAGTAACTTTAGGTTACATTGTAATCAGTGGCAGAACTGGGACTTAAGAACATAATTCATGTTTGCATTTTCTTTTCTTTCTCTATCTTTTTTTTTTTTTTTTTTTGAGACAGAGTCTCGCTCTGTCGCCCGGGCTGGAGTGCAGTGGCCTGATCTCAGCTCACTGCAAGCTCTGCCTCCCGGGTTTACGCCATTCTCCTGCCTCAGCCTCCCGAATAGCTGGGACTACAGGCGCCCGCCACCTCGCCCGGCTAGTTTTTTGTATTTTTAGTAGAGACGGGGTTTCACCGTGTTAGCCAGGATGGTCTCGATCTCCTGACCTCGTGATCCACCCGTCTCAGCCTCCCAAAGTGCTGGGATTACAGGCTTGAGCCACCGCGCCCGGCCCCTCTATCTTTTTTTTTTTAATTTTTTTTAGAAGAGATAGCATCTCACTCACTATGTTGCCCAGGCCTGGTCTTGAACTCCTGGGCTCAAGCAATTCTCCCACTTCCGCCTGCCAAAGTGTTAGGATTATAGGCGTGAGCCCTCATGCCCACCCCTTGCGTTTTCTATTTAAGTGGTCTTGAAGTTTTTTTTTTTTTTTCCCCTTTTTAAATCTTGTAATTTGGCCTTTAGTAATAAGCATAGAATAGCAAAGTGTAATACCTGAACTGGGGAAAAAAGTCCTTGAATTCTTTAGGAAAGACTTAGTTGATGGGTACAAAGTGAAATGCTCACTGGAACCGGGAATCAGAATCCAGTTCTGCTCACCTATCCCTACATACCCTTCTTCACTCTGCCCTGGCGTATCATGGTTGATGTACATATCAATGATCATCCCTTCTATAATCCCACTTAACAACTTAGAAGTGAATTGGTAATACTCTTCTGGCTTAAAGCCCTTCTTCTCTGGGCAGGTGTGGTGGCTCCTACATTATCCCAGCACTTTGGGAGGCCGAGGTGGGAGGATTGCGTGAGCCCAGGAGTTTGAGACCAGCCTGGGTAACATAGCAAGACCCTGTCTCTACAAAAAAATTAAAAAGTAGCTGAGCATGGTGGTGTTCACGCCTGTAATCCCAGCATTTGGGGAGGCTGAGGTGGGTGGATCACGAGGTCAAGAGATCAAGGCCATCCTGGCCAACATGGTGAAACCCCGTCTGTACTAAAACTACAAAAATTAGCCGGGCGTGGTAGCAGGCACCTGTAGTCCCAGCTATGGGAGGCTGAGGCAGGACAATCATGTGAACCTGGGAGACGGAGGTTGCAGTGAGCTGAGATTGCACCACTGTACTCCAGCCTGGTGACAGAGCAAGACTCCGTCTCAAAAAAAAAAAAAAAGAAAAAGAAACATCCAGATGTCCTGTTACTGGAAGGGCATCATAGTTTATCCTGTACCTGACACTAATATACCTACTCTGGGAATTCTTCTACCTACAACTATTTATTTATCTGATCCCATCAGGTATTAAAGTTCTAAAAGTTAACAGAATTCTTAAAGGTTCCCAATCCCTCCCAGAAACCCCATCATCTCAAAGTCACTAGCTATTAAAAGAAACAAAAAAAAAAGGTGGCTCCTGACCTAGTCTCTTTGAGTGTGAAGACCTATTTACTATATAAAGCTGTCACCTGCCTTGAAAAGATTAAGACAGCAAGAAAGTTCTTAGAAAGTGGGTATGTGACTGGCCTCAGATAAGGAGAAATTGTTGAGAAGGAGGAGTTGGGTTTTTTTGTCTTTTTTTGTTTCTTGTTTTTGAAACAGGGTCTCGCTCTATCTCCCAGGCTGGAATGCAATGGTGCGATCAGAGCTCACTGCAGCCTCAACCTCCCAGACTCAAATAATCCTCCCTCCTCAGCCTCCCAAGTAGCTAGGACTACAGGATGCACCACCATGCCTATTGTTTCTGTAGCACGGTCTTATAATATGGCAGACACAGTGGCCTCCCACAGAGAAATGAGTCATAAAAGGGCTCATTGTTTTAAGACAGCCAAATGTATGGCACTTGGAGAATTTCAAAGAGTAGAAGGCCTTCTTGATTGCACTCCCCTTTAACAGGCTTGCCTCTTATGGGGCTATGTGTAGCATTGAAATGGTTCACAAGTGAAAATGGTTATGCATAGTGTGTCAGCCCCACCCTAAGCTCCCAGAGCCTCCATTCTGAGTACAAAGGTCAGTTTTCTTCTCGGGACAGGCCAAGGATGATGGGGTTTTCATTTCTCTCCTGATCCATGGCAAAGCATTCCTAAACTAGGCACTGGAAGTCTTGCTAACTGGAAAGAGACATTCACCAAGATGAGGAAGGCCAAAGCCAAGTGCCTCATATAGTCCCTAGAAAGCATTCCATTTTATGGAGCAATTTTTGGTCTCTCTCTTTTTTTTTTTTTTTTTTTTTTTGTGAGACAGTGACTCAGGCTGGAGTGCAGTGATACAGTCACTGCTCATTGCAGCCTCAACTTCCTGTGCTCAGGTGATCCTCTCACTTCAGCTTCCCGAGTAGTTGGGACTACAAGCATGCGCCACCATGCCCAGCTAATTTTTCGTATTTTTTGTAGAGACGGGGTTTTCCCATGTTGCCCAGGCTGGTCGCAAACTTCTGGACTCAAGCAATCCACCTGCCTTTGCCTCCCAAAGTCCTGGGATTACAGGTATAAGCCACCATGCCCAGCTCTGGTCTCCTTTCTTAATCCTGTTGAATAAGCAAGACTTTTTATCTGAACCCTCCTTTTACTCTTCTTTCTGTTCTTCCATGATCACTTTGTCCCTCTTTCTCTTTGTCATAGGCATGTCCTGTTTCTAATTCCGTTTCTCTTTTCTTTGGTAGGCTAGCCTTCAAGACTGCATTACACTCCCCAACTTAAAATCTTTTGATAGCCCAGGCAGCTCGGTTATCCCCAACTTAAAGTCTTTTTGTTGTAGCTGTATGGCATTTATCTAGGGCATGGGGTACACACAGTAGGTTTCTCTTCTTTTTTAACGTATTTATTATGTTTATGCATGTAAAGAGTTTATTGTTGGCCAGGCGTGGTGGCTCATGCCTGTAATCCCAGCACTTTGGGAGGCGAGGCAGGAGGTCAGGACTTTGAGAGCAGACTGGCCAACATGATGAAACCCCGTCTCTACTAAAAATACAAAAATTAGTGGGACAGGGTGGCTCATGCCTGTAATTGCAGCTACTCGGGAGGCTGAAGCAGGAGAATCACTTGAGCCCAGGTGGTGGAGGTTACATTGAGCTGAGATCGTGCCATTGCACTCCAGCCTGGGTGACAGAGGGAAACTCTGTCTCAAAATCAACAACAACCAAAAAAAGTTTAAAAATTGGAAACCACCAAAAAGTAGTATTAAGAGGAAAATAGAAATTACTCATAATCCCAGAATGCAGTCATGTGCTATTGTTAGTCTTATTTTATTCAGCCATTTTTCTCTTTACACAAACATTTTTTTTTGTTTTTCTTGTTTTTTTTTTTTTTGAGATGGAGTGTCACTCTGTTGCCTGAGCTGGAGTGCAGTGGCACGATCCCGGCTCACTGCAACCTCTGCCTCCTGAGTTCAAGCAATTCTGCCTCAGCCTCTTGAGTAGCTGGGACTACAGGCGCTCGCCATTACACTCAGCTAATTTTTTGTATTTTTAGTAGAGATGGGGTTTCACCATGTTCGCCAGGCTACTCTCGAACTCCTGACCTCGTGATTCGCCCACCTCGGCCACCTAAAGTGGTGGGATTACGGGTGTGAGCCACTGTGCCCGGCCTACAGGTTTTAAAATTTATTATTATCTAAATATTCATTTTAAATATTAATTTTAGTGTACTTCTTTCATTATTTTCTTTAGAGAAATTTCTGATTTCAGAACCAAGTTTATTAGCTTTCACTGTGTACATTAGCACCATTAAAACTAGCTACACCCAAGAAGCAGTATTGAATGGGTACCCCTTCTTTACTTTCCTTTGATTCACTCTACTCTGGCGCTCACAGCTAAGTAAGTATGTACAGCAATGACCTGTCATTTGGTCTATTATCTTTTGTGCTCTGAAATGTCTTTGTTTTTTCATCTGCTCTCAATACTTCTATGCTCTGACCCTTTGTATATAAGGGTAACCATATTTGTTCTTTCCTGCGAAATAATAATTCTTTTCCTTCCATTCAGACTAGCTGCCTGACTCATACAGTGAATAAAGTCACATAGACTCAAAAGAGTAGAGATGGAGGTCGGATGTGGTGGCTCGTGCCTGTAATCTCAACACTTTGGGAGGCTGAGGTGGGAGGATCGCTTGAGCTTGAGCACAGGAGTTTGAGATCAGTCTGGGCAATGTAGCGAGACCTCATCTCTGCCGAAAAATAAAAATTAGCTGGGTGTGGTGGTGCATGGCTGTAGTCCCATGTAGTCCCAGGTACTTGGGAGGCTGAGGCGGGAGGTCATACATACTTTTTGTTGTTACTGCTTCATCATTGGTTCTGATCACTCAGTGTTCTTTCCTTTACACCACATCATAATACAGTATTCTGACTTGGCAATTAGCTCATTTTATTATGAATAGTCTTTAATTAATTTGGTAAATTACTATGAATGAACATTTCATTCATTCTGCTAGGTGTAGGTTTTGCCAGCTGTTCCATTAAGGGACACTCTATGGCACAGGTTGGCAAACTTTTTCTGTAAAGGGCTAGGTAGTCTCTCTATTCAACTCTGCTGTTGTAGCATGAAAATGTCCATAGACAATATGGATACAAATGAGCATGATTGTGTTCTGGTAAAACTTGATTTACAAAAACAGGTAGTAGGTTGGATTTGGCCCAGGGGCCATAGCATGCTGACCCCTGCTCTACAGTATACATACACAAAGACTTTCAAACAGAAAGATGTATACAATAAAACAACCGTTCAGAGTTATTTGATTTACAGTGTATATAATAAAAATAATACAGTTGTATTTGAGTCAGCACTGAAAAGTCTCTTGTGATCTGTGTCTTACGTGCATGATTTGCAGAATATTCATACAAATTCCATGAATATTCTTCATGGGCCATGTTATTACCATTCCTTAGGGGAATCTCTTCCTCGTCATGGGTCTTTCTTTGTATGGCTTAGAAGTGATGTTGTCTTTATATTGTGTTATTTGTTCTTAACTTTACATTACCAGCTCTGGTGTGCTTACCTTTTTCACCAACGTGTTTTCTACCCTACTTACCTCATAAGTGAATCTAATACAGAGGTTACTTTGGATATAATCGTTATCTTAACAGGCAAAATAGTGGGCTGTGCTATTTCAAACCCTAAATTTGGCTTTCAGGATTATGAAGTATTAATTCTTCCACTGATATCTCAAAAGGTGATTTGGACAAAGGAACAGGTATCTCAGGTAAGCAATTGTTGAATATGAAAGTAAATATTCTTCTTTGACTGTTTGTTGTATTTGTTATATTTAATAGCTTTCCTAATAGTGAACCAACTTTGCATTTCTGGAAGAAGATTCATACTTTTCTTTTTTTATTTTTATTTTTTTGAGACGGAGTCTAGCTCTGTCGCCCAGGCTGGAGTGTAGTGGTGCGATCTCAGCCTGCTGCAGCCTCTGCCTCCTGGGTTCAAGCAATTCTCCTGCCTCAGCCTCCTGAGTGACTGGGATTACAGGTGTGCACCACCATGCCCAGCCAATTTTTGATATTTTTTTTAGTAGAGATGGGGTTTTACCATGCTGACCAGGCTGGTCTTGAACTCCTGACGTCGTGATCTGCCCACCTCAGCCTCCCAAAGTGTTGGGATTACAGGCATAAGCCACCATGCCCAGCAGCCAGATTCATACTTTTCAAGAATTTTGAATTATGTTTGCTAAATTTGATATTTCAATTTTTATTTTCTATTTATTATTTTTTTCCTTTTTTTTTTTTTTTTTTTTTTTTGAGACAGAGCCTCACTCTGTTGTCCAGGCTGGAGTGTGGTGGTGCTATCATGGCTCACTGCAGCCTTGACCTCCCTGGCTCAAGGCATCCTCCTACCTCTCATCCTCCTGAATAGCTGGGACTATAGGTGTGCACCACCATCCCCAGATAATGTTTGTGTTTTTCGTAGAGATGGGGTTTCTCCATGTTGCGTAGGCTGGTCTTAAACTCCTGGGCTCAAGCTGTTTGCCCACCTTAGCCTTCCAAAGTGTTGGGATTACAGGGTGAGCTACCATGCCCAGCCTTTTTCTATGTTCAAAAGTGAGTTGTTTTGCGGGGGATCACAGTCTTTTTCAATTGTTGATGTTAGGATCATTAATGAAATCTTTTGTTGCCTACTGTTTTAAACTGAACCAATCTCAAATATATCCCATGCCATTAAATATACTTGAATAACATCTTTTAAAAATTGGCACATAATACACCACTGCATGAATGTAAAAATTTAACTTGTATCCGATATTTGGAATCTTGTTTTAATTACTGCTCTTTTAATTGTGTATAAATAGTGGTACAGTGACTATCTCTGTAGATAAATTTTTGTACATATGTGTGTTTATTTTCTGAGGTTGGATAAAATATATAGTCCTTCTAGTAGTGTATAAGAATGCCTTTTTTTTTTTTTTTTTTTTTTTTTTACTTTTTCACCAGTACACTATATTAAGGTTTCAGAAGAATTTGCCAGTTGTAAAGGTGAAAAATGGCCTCTGATATTTTAATTTGTATTTCTTTAATTCCTAACAAGAGAGAACAGATAAAAATCTTGGATCTTTATTTTTGAGTTTGTTTTTCACACTTAGTTTTAGTCTATCGTATGTTGCAGATATTTCCCCCAGTTTGGCCTATAAATTATTAATTTGTATGTATCTCAAATATCTTTTTCTTTATGGTTTATTCTCCACTTGCATTTTATAATAGGAAGATAAATATATTTTTTATAGTTCATAATTCCTTTATACTTTTTATTGTTTTTTTTTAATACAAATCTTTCCCATTGGGAACCTCTTTGGTGTGTGGTATGTAACTAATTTTTCTAAATGTTCAGCACGTTCAGGGTTTGGGGGCTTATAGTAAGGGTACTTGTGGAGCTCTCAACAGTAGGACTTTCAAAATCTTTTCTCCAGTGCTCTGTTTTTAACATGACTTAAATATTCTCTCAGCCTGTTTCAGTTTTCCTGCCATTGGCTTATGCTATCTTCTATGAGGGGAGTTAGCAAACTTTTTCTGTAAAAGGCCCAGTGGTAAATATTTTAGGTTTTCTGGGTCATATGGTTTCTGCTCTTGTAGCATGAAAACAGTCAAAGACAATACATAAATGAATGAGTATGGCTGTGTTCCAACAAAACTAGTTACAGAAAAAGGTAGTGGGCTGGATTTGGTTTGTTGGCTGTAGTTTGCCAATACTTGCTTTATGATACTGTACTCTTACAACTTCTGCTCACCTAGTTTCTGCTTAGTCATAGTGGGCTTCCTCATATTTATGCCTCTGATTTTCCCTTAGAATCCTTTTTCACCTCTGGTCTTTGCTACTGATTACCTGTTTCCATATTTCACAATTTTAAGTTTCTGAGAGCACAGGCGGTAGCTAAATTAGATGCTTTGCATGTCACCACTATCGTGTACTTTGCTTGGCTGTCTACCCTGTTGCTTCAGTATAACCGATTCCAAATAGCTGCATTCCTTTGGAGGGTCTCTTCCTTGCAATCCAGATTTCATTGCAAGAAATGGGGTCATTTGGATCATTTTAAAGAAGTTTATGGAATTCGACTAGTGTGGTATCATTAATGTGATTAAGCTCTTCTCTCCTTGTGCACATCATCTTGGTCCTACTACAGATTGGTTTCCTCGTTCTCTGTCTTTCTCTAACCTCCTGGTTACTGAATACTTAGATTTTGTTTCTCATTCATAACTTGAGCTTTTGCAACTACTATAGGTGTGACCTTCCTTCTACACTATCTTTCTCTCTACAGACTATCAGCTTTAGCTCTTGCTACTCTCCATGTTGCCAAGTTGTCATTACATTGAGAATCTGATTCCCTGTGGGTTGTTAAGTTTCCTGAGACCGCAGGGATAGTAGTTGCTATTTGGCAGGTCTAGGACATTTCCCCCTATTGATTACTATGTGCAAATGTATCTCTTTCCCTACTTATAATACAAAATTGCTTTAGCCTAACACAGTCCAGCTACTATAAGTGTATCCTGAATCAAGCTCTAAAACTAGACTGCAACTCAGTCATGTAGCATCCAGAGGTACCTGACCATCTTTGGAACTTGACAGTCTCACAGTTAACTCTGAAATCTTACTCTCCTTATATCCTAATGCTATTTTATATGCCTGTTAAGTTGTATCAGATCTACGTTCTGATCTATAGTTTGGAGATTATAATTTTCTAAGCAGTCCTCTGTGAGGTCACAAATACTTTTTGTTTGTTACTGGTTATAGGCATTATTGATTCTCATCATTCAGTATTCTTTCCCTTTTCCCTTACACCAGATGATAATATAGTATTCTCTCTCTCTCTCTCTTTTTTTTTTTTTTTTTTTGGAAACAGGGTCTTGCTTTGTCACCCAGGCTGGAGTGCCATGGTGCAATCTTGGCTCACTGCAACCTCCGCCTCCTGACTCAAGCGATTCTCTCACCTCAGCCTCCCACGTAGCTAGGAATACAGGCATGCACCACCATGCCCAGCTCGTTTTTGTATTTTTTGTAGAGATGGGGTTTCACTATGTTGCCCAGGCTGGTCTCAAACTCCTGAGCTCAAAGCAGTCTGCCTGCCTCAGCTTCCCAAAGTGCTGGGACTATAGGCATGAGCCACCATGCCTGGCCCATAATATAGTATTCTGACTTGACAACTTAGCTCAGTTTATTAGGAATGTCTTTATTTACTTAATTTGGTAAATTACTAGGAATGTAATAGTTTACATTACTGCTATGAACTCCTTTCCTGCTGCATACTCACTTCCTCATTTCTAATTTTTTTTTTGAGACGGAGTCTCGCTCTATCGCCGGGGCTGGAGTGCAGTGGCCGGATCTCAGCTCACTGCAAGCTCCGCCTCCCGGGTTCCCGCCATTCTCCTGGCTCAGCCTCCCGAGTAGCTGGGACTACAGGCGCCCGCCACCTCGCCCGGCTAGATTTTTGTATTTTTTTGGTAGAGACGGGGTTTC